>NC_056517.1:3868629-3881892 GCF_014905685.2 Nematolebias whitei | reverse complement strand
AACACTTGACAAGAGCAAATTGTCAAAATTCTGTTCAAGTTTTTGTTCACTAGACACTAATTTTATAAGTGATGTCCGCCTGTTAACACATTTGTTGCAGTCTGCCTTCAGTCGCTCAGGGGGGGGTGCTGTCACAGTCGGAGTTGACACAGAGCTCATGAGAGCAAAGGGAGGACAGCTGGCTTGAGACGTTGTCTCCCTGAGAACTTCAGGCTGATTTAATGAATGTAAATATAACGGCAGTCCTTTACGAATGGGAGTAGCGCTCTGCTTGATGTTGGCCAGTCATCCTTGAAACTTTTAATGTATGAATGCAGATCACTGGCTGTCTTCAGATCTATGGATGACTCAGAAGGCAGAGCTGCAAATACAAGTTCATTGTAAATGTGGTGTTAGTGACTTCATGTTTTGTTACAAGAATAACTGACTACAAACAGCCTTCAGGAGCAATTTGAGAAATTGGTTACACAGCCACAGTACAGGCCACACCCAGAATATATGAATGAATGGGAGGATATGATTCCCATGAAAAATAAGTGTACCTGTAATTGTATTAAATTTAATTTAATAATAATAATCTGTTATTGTTATATCCTATGTTATTCTTCTTATAATATAAATAAATAAATGTAATGGCAGATGGCCACTTGTCCTGAGCCTGGTTCTGATAAAGGTTTCTTCTTCATGAGGGAGCTTTTCTTTCCACTGTCGCCTTCATGCTCGCTCAAGATGAGAGTTCTGTGATGGAGTTAAACTCAAAGCTGCTCCTCAGATAAATAACGTTCAATTATTATTTTGTATATGAATGTTTCTGTTCAGTCCCTGAGACGACTTCTGTTGTGACTTGGAGCTTTATTAATAAACTGAATTGAAAACTAAATTATAATTATTATAAGTAAAATACTTAAGTTACATAATAATAATTAAAAACAATAAATTATATTTTTATTCATAATTATTTATTTTTATTATTATTATATAAACTTTCAATTTTAGTGCTTGCCTTCAGCAGGTACAGCACCAGTTTCGTTCCTCTCTCCCTCCATCATCTGGTGTATTTGTGCTGAACTGTAATGACTTGGGGAAAAAAATAAAAATGAGTAGAAGCAAGACACAATGATGACAAAACTTATGTGCAACTAACCCAAAGCCAACCAGTCAAGTAACAGAGATGGTTTCACTGCATGTGTCGTGGCTCATCTCGACCAGTTGGAAAGCAGCTTACTGGGAAAAGAGAGCCCGCCCAAAGTTACTTTGAGAGTACACTCATTAAAATGCATCAATCCTTTATAATTAAACAATATTAAAATAAGAACTCCCCAAAAATAACGTTCTAAGGCATAAATAAATCAGTGTAAGTAAATTAATGACAGTAAAACTTGCAAATGTTTATTTAGAAAGGAATTATTCTCCGGACGTGAAGGGGGCGGATGACAACCCATTACAGATCGACGTCACAACTGGCGGAGGTGAAAAATGGGTGTGCGGAAGCTCTGATCGGTATAAAACTTTGCCAAAATGATATTTATTACATAAACTACACCAAGTAAACGTTTTTACTCACCTACAAAGTTACGCTGGTAGCGAATTTTACATGTGAAACCCAAGGTGAACTTTGAAAATTGAGCACGTTTTGAATTTTGAGCGGATTTTTTCAAGCACAGTTCAGATCGTTTCGACAGGTCTCCAAAACCAAAATGTCAACCTTTCCAGTCGATTTCATCCAGAGTTAGACACCCTGATCTGCATTCTGCAAACGCTAGGATTCGCGGTCTTTAAAAACGATGACGTCATCAAGTGAGGCTGCGGTCAGCAGCTCTTATAGTGGATGTCCAAGTGCCTATCTGAAGTCTGGGAAGATGCACGACATCATGCTTCACCCAAACGAGCTCGTTACCTCGACCACACAGACTGAACTTCTTGAGGACGTTGTCCAGTGTATAATAATGCCTTTAAACATTTTTATTTGTTCTCTTGCTTGGTACATTATTTTTATTTTTTTGTTTGTTTGTTTAAACAATTTAAAACATGACAGTGATGTCACTGTTTAAAGGAAACAATTGCTCAATAAATTAGTAAAATGCCACTTGTTCTGTTTGGGTTCTTTCATCTAAGGTAGACATGGTGTGACCCATGGACTGGTTTAGATTTTTGTTTTTACTGTAGCTGACCTTCAAAAGAGCCAGAAACAGGGACTCAGCAGCTGATCCTCCGTAGAAACATTATATGGACTACAGGCCATGTATTATTATTACAAATTATGACATTTAGTGAAGGTTTTTGTTTGGATTAAGACAATAAATGTCTCTATTTCACCACAGATGAACTGTTTCTGTTGCCATATCTTTTGAAATAAAACTGCAGAACACAAAGTAATTTAAACAGGAATGGGTAGAAGATCAAATCAAATTCAATGTATTGCCTAAAAATTAAATGAAAAACAGGAGCAGGACAGGAGTGGGAGTGATTCTGAACAGGAGCAGGAGTCATGTTACCAGGAGTGGGACAGGACAGGATTTTTTTCTGTGGGACCAGGACAGGAGTGACAATCCACTCCTGTGTCATCCTCTAGTCCTCACCTCCTTCTACAGGTGTGCAGTGGAGAGCATCCTGTGCTCCAGCATCAACGTGTGGCATGGAGGCTGCACAGCTGCAGAAAGAAAAGCACCACATGTACCACATGTGATGCGAATGACAATAAAGAGACTCTGACTCTCTGGCCAAGAGCACTGGCAGATGGCAGAGAGCAGCATGGGGGCAGAGAGCTGAAATCATGGCATTCTCTGAATCAGAATCAGAATGTATTTATTATCCTTGCACAGTGAAGTACAACAAATTTACTTTCTGTACAGCCATCCTAAAGATGGACAGAAGTGTACAGAGGGTTGCAGCTTCAAAGATGTGCTGCCCCTGTTGCTTAGATAAGTAAAAGGGAAGAAAACAAAAGGAGAGAGGTATAAAAAAATATCTCGCACCATGTCCTTGACAGGGCATGGTTTGAGGCATCAAAAAAATCTACAGTATCACAGCAAAGCGACATAAATAGACATAATACATATGCATGTGTAGGGGGTGGGGGTCCCAACACGGCCGCCAGGTTAGCGACACAGCTCTTGGCGCCTTTGCATCTCCTAGGGTGCTGCGCCAGTGGAGGCGAGGGAGGCCAGTGGAGGCAATGAATTTGAGGGAAGGTTGTAGCACAGCACAGTCCAGAGCCCTCTCCAGCCATAGTCCTGATATGAGGTGCTTGTTTATCAGCCAGCTCGGTTGAGCTCTGTCACAGGTCCATGACCTTGGGGAAGGGAGGGGGTGGAGAGAGGGACAGAGTGTCTTTGTTTCCATAACATCCCAGGAAAGAATTGAGATAGTCCGTCTTCCAAGATCAGGTCCAGATTTAGGAATCACATTGTGTTGGGCTGAACTCGTAAATTTCCATGTCTGCCTTAACAGTCTCGCTAGTACATTCTCTCATGGCGACTTCTAACAGCCACATTTGATCACTTACACCAAGTCGAGCTTACAACTTCTCCAAGATTTATTCCTTCCAACCATTTGTAGCCACTGCCAGAAAGTTCCACAGTCCTGGTAAGGATCAGCCTGCTCAGCTTAATACAGCACCACATATAGTTCGCACATAGTCTGAGTGCTGCCAAGCTCGGCACATTCTCCACATTTTCTGAATTTGTTGACAATCCAGATTTCCACCAACTCCAAACAGTAAAATCAAGTTATTGTAGATCCAATTACGTTTCTGTTGAGGTAAGAGGGTTCTGCTTCACATTGACTACCTCTTGAGAAAAATGTATGAGTTTCTTTGAGAGACCAGCTGATCAAATCCATCTTTACAATTTGAAAGGTATGCAAAAAAACAAAAAGGCGTTCTGAAAAAGGTTCACAAGACAAAGAGCAAAGCAGAGACAGAGCGAGGAACAGAGCAGAGGAGGACATGTCTGCCTTCCAGTGAGAGCAAGCAAGAAAAGCTCTTTTAGAGCACTTAGAGTTTAGATACATTGTTAGAATATTGCACGAGTGTGGGAAGGGTTTAAAACTCCTTAAAAATGGCATGATTGAACCATTTTTGTTGTTATCTACCTGGATGACTGAGCTTATAAAACTTTTTTTTCCCTTTCTGGGTGGAGTTTGCGTGTTCTCTGTGTGCACGTGTGGGTTTTCTTCAGGTACTTTGGTTCCTGCATGTTTTAGGTCTATGGCGCTGCAACAAACTCCGTCTTATAAATAGCACCTTCTCACTGTGGATCAATCAGTTTGCTGGTGACATCCAGAATTAGTTGTTCACATGTAAAAAGAGGACCATCAGCTTAACAATTGGTTGTTAGTGCCCTGATGGCTGCTTGCTATTCACAGGTAGCTAAGTGAAACTTGCAATAACAGCATTGTAAGAAGGTGACAAATGGGCACGGAGGCCTCCCCTGTTAAAAGATGGATGGTTATACAAAGATGGCCTCCTTTACTCCTCTCTCAAACCATCGTTCCTCTCTATCCAGGATGTGAACATCTTCATCCCTGAAAGAGTGACCGCTGGCCTGGAGATGAGTGTAGACCACAGAGTCCTGGTTTGATGATGTTGCTCTTCTGTGCTGGGCCATCCTTTTGGCCAGTGGCTGTTTAGTTTCCCCGATGTAAGACTGATCACCCTCCTGACACTGAACAACATACACAACATTACTCTGTTTGTGCCGGGGGACTGGATCTTTGGAATGGACCAGTCTTTGCTGTATTTTTGGGTTTAAAAGCCACTGGGACGTTATGTTTAGAAAATAAACATCTCAATTTCTCTGAAACTCCCGCAACATAGAGAGTGACCTCTGGTCTGGGTCTGGGTTCCTCCTTTTCACCAGACAGCTGGCTGTAGTCCTGTTTGGGTTTCTTCTCTCTTTCCAGGAAGGCCCAGTTAGGATATTTACATTGCTGCAGGGCCTGTCTTGTGTGTGAATGGTTCTTTGTCTCATTTGTCTCTATGTGGTCGTGTGATGGACTTGTGACCTGTTCAGGGTGTCCCCTGCCTCTCGCACAGTCACTGCTGGATATGGGCACCAGTGACCCTGTGACCCGAAAAGGAAGAAGTGAGTCAAGACAATGGACAAATGGATAGACGTAACCTATTCCTTTAGTTTAGTAAACTAAACACATGGATTAGAATATTAGTGTCTGTGTGCTCAGCTTTGTTTTCAGTACACAGTTGATAATGCCTCCCTGCTTTTGAGCATGTAAAAATAATCTGATGCACGCTCAATTATCCAGGTAGAAAAATCTAACAAAGTTAAGTCTTGTCCTCTGGACAGATCCTTCTTGATGAATAATCTTGTTCAACAAGAACATTCTGTCCAGAGGAGTTGACTTAACTTTGTTAGACATGTAAAAAACAATTGGTCCAACTTGTTTGTGTTACTGAAGCCAACAATCTATTGATTACTCTTAAAAAGAATAATGTCTGTTAGTAAATCTACCCACACCGGTTACCAAAAGTCAGGGAACAAGTTTTGAATTCATGTGAAGTTTTTGAATCTGAGAGAATTGATTCTTGTTACCTTAGTTTTCATTTTTCACACTATTTTTGGATAGTTGTGATAAAAATAAGTGGTCAAAGCAAAAATCTAAAAATCTGATGATGTTTTAGGTCATATTTATGCAGAAGTATAGAAAATTCTAGAGTTCCCAAACATTCAAGCACCACTGTACATACTGTAGGTGTGTGCCTTGAACCACGGACTGTTATTACGCTGCTTCTTTCCTCTTTTCTTTTTTCCTCTAAGTTGTATCCTTAGGTCTTTGTGACGGTAATACACGTTACCTATCAGCTCTCTCTGTTTTATTCTTCGACAGCAGCGCTCCATTTCACATGAGCACTCATCAAGACATTTCTTACTGGTGTCTTTAAACCTCAGTTTTGGAGGTCCAGTTCCCCAAGTCAGTTCACCATGAAAAATGGCTTTTACATATCGGTCATCTTTCAGTCATCAAACATGGCTGAACCAGTGTATTCAGATTCGATTATCGTCATTTGAATCTGTTCAGCTCGTAGTAACACTTCCTCATTGTTAACAAACTGGTCCCAGTTAATATTCATAATCAGGCGATGGTGGCATTGCTGAATGGTATGCAGCTGTCTGGCTTTAGCCAACCCGTTCATTTGAGGAAACTAGACTTTTAAGCAATTTAAAAACTCGAAAGCTTAGCACTCCAGTTTTTGAAAGGAACATCACGTATACGTACCTAGATGTAGTCGCACACCAAAATGGAAGCTCGCATATTTTTCAAGTTTCCTTGCTCACATCATGCACAAACACATGAAGGTATTTCTAATTCCACCTCTTCACTGCAGGATGGGCGACAAAAATGTAGACTGGAATGAATCCACTGCATATTGTTGTTATAAACTTTTGATTTTTAAGGTAAATGTGAATCACAATTTCCATCTTCCATTTGTAGGATTCCTAGTTTTTCAGCCATAACCACGTTCCTTGTCATTCAGTCATCCACCTCTGCACACCTGCACCTAATCCTGATGGCATCTCTGCTGGATACTTAAACCTCTGACGATCATTTGTCCAACGCTGGAACATTATGACACCTTGATACTTCAGTGACAGCTAAAAATATTCACTTGTGTTTTTTGTACTAACCTTAATTTGTTCTTGTGATTTCCAAGTCCTGCTCCTCAATGCAGTGTTGTAGTCAAGACCACCTAACCCGAGACCAAGTCAAGACCAAGACCTCAAGTTTTGGAGCTCAATCTTTTCACAGATTATCTTCTATTATACTGTCACGACATAGTAACAGTTTTAAGAAATATGTAAAAAACACATGTAACTTTTATTTAAATATTTTTATAAAAGTTACATTCTTCAACTTTGAGTTTGCTTTTGATTGAATGTTTCAGCTTTTGTAAATTTTCAAAGCTACATAACAAAGAAATCAAACATTCACTGGTTTTTGCACAATAATTTTCAGGTCATGTGACCCACTGACACAAAACGTATGTTGTACTACTCTACTATACCTGACAGATGAGGCACCCTCATTTATTTCTCATTTGAAGCATTTGTTATTTTACATCATTTATTTGTTCAAAAATCCCAGTTTTTGCTCAACAGCTAATTATAAAATGCTTAAACACGAGAAATAAGTGATGGTGTCTTGTGTGTCAGGTCTATTAGAGTAGTTTAACATTAGTTTTGTGTCAGTGGGTCAAATGATGCAAAAGATATACATTTTTGTTTCTGAAGAGTGTTTGGTTTGGTAATTTGTTGACGGTCCCTAAGCGAACCATTACATCTGAGAGGAACTGAACGTAGCTGACTGAAATCAGACTGCCTGCTTCAGACTGAACGAGAGGAACGCACCGCTGAAGACACGGAGCTCGAATGTCCAACCTAAAACCAACTTCACCGCGATAGAGAACTGAGGATCCAGCAGAGCACGAACAGTTCAGAAACAATTTGAAATGAGAGGAAAACAAAGTTATGAACTGATTAAGTCGTGTTTTAGACCAGACAGTGAATCTATTCTGGCCCAAAGTGCAGCTGTGACTGGTTCTGAACGAGGCTTCACAGCAGACAGCTGCTCCCCTCTCTTCCAGGTACTGCGTACCGGCGCAGAATCTTTTAGTGGTACACAGTACCGGAGTGGACCGGCTTCATCCCTGATTGCAGCGTCACGTTCTGTTGTCTATTGTTCTGTTAGAACCATGTGCGAGTGAATGGGGGTGGGCGTGGCAGCGGTAACAACAGCATGTATTTAGCAATGAGCCACGTTATCGCTTGGATTTGAACCAGTACGTTTTGTATCCAATAAAAACAAAGATGTTAACAAATAAACTGGACAGTGTTCTGGAAATTTAGTGACATTTCCACAGTTGTGGTCTTGACTGGTCTTGAAATAAAATCCCGAGTCCTCAATGTCCGAGACAAGACCAAGACCATCAAAAAGTCGTCTTGAGACCGAGACCGGTCTCAAGTACTACACTACCTCCGTGTTCCTGAATCTCCCTGGTTCCTTGTGAACTCGCCCTGTTATCATCCTGTTCCTGCAAGTGCCAAATCACCACGTGAGCACCTTCCACCTGTCACTCTCTCCAGCGTTACTCACCTTTCAGGATCACGTCGTCGCCTTCCTCTGAAATCCAAGGACCTTTTGTCTCCCCCCCTCTCCAACGCAACCTGCAAACAACCATAAGTAAGACAAATAGACTAATTCATAAAATCCAATACGTTGTAAACCACCTGGACTCACCTTCTCCACCTCTCCCTTGCACCAACTAATTATCCAAAACACTAAATAAATACACTTACCATATTTTCTGGTGTATAAGTCACAGGTTTATTTGCGATATGTTTTTTTCCTCTTCATGATGCTTTTTTGGAGTGATGCAACTTATACACCGGAAAATACGGTACTCTTTTTACTTTGGAGTCTGTCTTCTCATCCTGCTATTTGGGGTCATAAAGCCAAACATCAGGTTCCATGTACTGCTTACTTTGAAACATTAAGCAGCAACATAAAGTCAGACGTCTTACTGCGGCCACAGTATTTTAAAACAAGTAAAAATAAAATGGTCAATCGGTGTTGCTGTCTTCAGTTGATGTTAGCTTATTTATGCAGCAACGCTTCCTTGTGTATTCACCAGTGGATAAAAACAACAAATGCAATGTGATTAAAAAGAAAGCAGCTGTAGATCCAAAGATGAAACGGCACAATCTTTATATTAGTCAGCAGAACATATGCTTTGTCACATTTGAGCCTTTTCCGTGTCCGTTGTGGAGCTTGACTTTAATCCAGTACTCAACATGAAATGAGCCCAGCTTTCTATTTGCATTTTAGTTTCACCAGAAGCTGCAGTTTGGATTTTCATAAATCCATAAATGTGAAAAAACAAGTTGTGAATATTTATATTAAAACATAATTACTCCGGTTCATTTATTTATTTGTTTGTTTGTTTGCACATTGTGCTTCTCTACTTTTGTCACTTTATCGTGTTAAATAAATGACGAGTACTCGGAAAATGACATTAATTTTTGTTAAAGCACAAGACAGAATATAATAAATCCTCAGGCTTCGTCTTTGAGGAATTTGTGCTGACATTTTGTCAGACTCAGCCGCGCTGAATGAGATGAACGGCACAATAAATCCACTGCAAGCAGGCGCACGGACTCATTCAGCTCGCACGAGGAGGCAAGAATTATCCTGATAACCAAACTAAATTAATTACTTTCAGATTTAATTAGGACTGTTTTGTCGTTGGTCCTATTGTGCTCTAAGAGCTGTAACGCCGGTAGAATACTAAAAATTCCCACATTACAAATAATTTACGTACAATTCAAATGTGCAGTATGTTAGGAGACGGATGAAGAAGTTCAGGGATTGTGGTGAAAGCTGTCTTTGGAAGTGGTGTTTAAAATAATCATAATTAAAAGTGACTCTGTTAGACACAACAATTTTCTGTGGAACAAACTGCTCGGACGTGACGCAGAGCTGAGAACAACGTGACCTCCAGTGGAAACACTAAAGCATGTTTTAGGCATTAGCCCGAGTATCTCTTAGTTTTTTGTTGTTTAACTGAGTGTATTCTTGCAGTTGTGTGTCCTAAAGGTCAAACTGACCAGTTTCTGCTTTATTGCTTGACAGTTTTCTCAGTCTGAGGTTGAACTCACGCGTCTCTCCATTTATGAATTCTGTTTTCCTGCTGATGAGTCAAAGCTGAACGGAGCAGAAAATAACATTTGCTAATCAGGACTGAAGCAGCGTCACACCGAGGGAACGTTTTAAAAGCTGCATGCAGCAACAAAACATAAATATATCTGAAGAAATTAGAAATCATTTTTAAAAATCATCTTTTGGCTCTAAAAGCATTACTTTGTTGTGTTATCGTTGCAAACAGCTACAGCCTGTGGTTTGAAAAAAACAAAAGATTTATGGTGGTTTTAAAGGTTGGAAGCGTCGTTTTATTGTGTCTTTAACACAATTAAAAGACAAAAACCGATTTGTGCAAAATATTGATTTTTAAAAATATATGTACGTTAAAAACAAAGAAAAAACTAGAGGTTCTTTGAAAGAAAAGATTATATATTTTCTTCCAGCCACAAAATCCTTGAAGAATAATCTTGAAGTGTTTTGTTGTTATTTCTTAAAATGCATAAAAAAGCATCTTTTTTCTTTACTTTTTTAAATTTTTATTATTTTGTTGACATGCTGGTTCTAGTGACGTTTCTCATCTGAGATTTTGAATAAAAATATTCCATTTCCATGTGAAAGGTAGCTTTTAGACAATGGTTATTTTAGACACTGACAACGCTACATTTTTAATAAATAAAACACAGAACATTTTAAATGTATCCTCTTCCAAAGGTTGTTCACCATTTTCTGTTTTTTAAACAAGAATAAACTATAAAAATTAAAGTCAAAACATTAAAAAAAAACTTTAAATAACAGCCTTGTGTACAAAATGAAACCATAATTATAATTTTGTGCACTTTTTTGAACGTGAGAGTATAAAAGAGATAACTTTAGAAATGTTACATGCTTCATTTAGTCTGGATTAGATTAGATTAGCATTGTGCTCAGTATTTCAATAAAAATAAATGAAAATGAGGCACCCAGGCATTGTTCAAAACAATATTTAAGAAGTGAAAACATGTTGTTCTTCGTAGTTTAAAAATTTGGCAAACTGTAACTTGTATTTTCCATCCATTTCATTCATGTAAATACATCTTTCACCCTATTTTTATTATTTAGACTCTTTAATAAATCTTATTCTGTTTGTGGCAGGTCCCACACAGGAGCACAGTCACACTCTGGATTTGTCTTGTCATTTGATTTATCACTTCTAAATTATTGAAATATCTAATGCTGTGATTTTTAATCACTGTCTTGTTGAGTTTTGTTTTTTTTAATCTGCAAATTTTATTCTGACCCTTCCATCATCATCATCATGCTTTGAACCAGTGACGTGCAGTCAGGGAGGCACGGCCTCACCTGTCATCATGACAAGTAAAATACTAACATATAATATAGAAGTAGGAGGTTGGAGCGTGACCACTGCTGTCTCTCTTTACAATACACGTGTGATCAGTGTTGTATAAAGTACCTCAAAGTGATACTTCAGTGAAAGCACAAGTATCTTACCATAAAATTACTTTGGTAAAAGTTAAAGTCTCCTTTAAAATTAATACTTAAGTAAAAGTCTTAAAGTATTGGACATTTAATGTACTTAAGTATCAAAAGTAAATGTCTATTATAAAATGTACTTAAAGTAAGAGTATTAAGTAAAAGTAAATGGTTAGAATTTCCAAAACAACATTTATTGGGGGCAATATCCAGTGACAAAAACTTGGAAAGTTTAAACTGAACAATGAAAGATTGCTCTTTAAAATGTCTGATTCTAATGAAGTATTCAACCTTTATTAACCTTTATCAACAAAGCTGTTAGAAAGCCCACAGTGTTGTGTAGTTGGCTTGTTTGCTGAGCGAGGTTCTGTTTGGTTATGGCTTGTTTCTTTCTGACACATTAATAATACAGGACATATTATAGGATAATATAATATTAATATAGGGACTAGTTCATGTGCTCTTGAAGCAGTTCATGTCCTGGAGGACACCAAACTTCTTCTTCTAGCAGCTACCGTCATTTTCACACCTATCAGGCACGTGTCTCCTCTGTGAGTCAACAAAGCTCTAATGTAACGATTGGTATCTGCACGTGCATGGAGCTTGTTCACAGCGGGAGCTGCACGTGCACACAAGCAGTGGGAGAGGGGCTGGGTCTGTGTTAGTGAGGGAGAGAGAAGGGGCCGCATGACGTCACAGACTGGGAGCACAAACGGGCATCGCCCAATCAGATTCCTTCTCATTTTAAATTGTAGTAACTAAGATGGCTAAGGGAAATGTATTGAAGTAAAAGTACACATTTTATTGAGGAAATGTAGTGAAGTAAAAGTGAAAGTCGCTAGAAATGTAAATAACGAAGTAAAGTAAAAATATGTCAAAATTCTACTTAAGTACAGTAACAAAGTATTTCTACTTTGTTACATTACAACACTGCGTGTGATTACACATGTGCTGCACATGCTAATGTTCTACAGTCTGTCTAATGTATTGAATGAATGTGTGTGACATATTTCTTCTTTCTAATCGGTCATAAATACACAGTGAAAGTACACAGTGGTGAGGCAAAAAGTACCTTGCCGCACCGATAGGGGGCAGTGCTGCCCCATAGGGACAATAAAGCAGGTGCAGTCGCTGTGCGTTCAATTACGCAGAGGGTCGGGGTGGAAGATCATATCTCAAAACTAAAGGATTTTTCTAAACTCATTCATCTTAAAATAAAGGTGAGATAAGACTTTTTTATTTATTTAAAAAGAGAGGAGTATGGAGTTGATAAAAGATCAATTGAAATATAATCATTTGGCTTCATATCTGTGAGCATCCGATTGTAGACGAGTCGGTGCCTCGCCTGTTACAAACCTCACCTCATGTCACTGTTTTTAACCCATCGGTTGTTGAACAGTTCTCTGTTGCCTTTACCAAGGTTTTAGAGCACCTTGTTTTAATACTGAGATTACCTCTAAATTTAGTTTAATTATCAAAATGCTCTTGATGTTGTTGCTCCTTTTACATCTGTGAGACCCAAACCAAAGTCTGAACCTTCAAAAGGAAATCACTAGTTCTGGCAGACGCGAGTGTAGGAAGGCTGAACAAAAAGTATTGTGAGGGAACAAAAAGGCTGCAAGTGTCTTTTGTTATGCTAGGAGAGAGTCTGTGCAGGTATCAGGACATTGTTAAAGCTGAAAAAGCCAAACTTTTCTCTAAAGTCTTTGAAAAAAAAAACAATCCCTGATTATTTTCTCCACCACTGACTCTGTTCTGAACACCCCTCCATCTACACGTCTTGATAACTCTTCTGAAACTTGTGAAAAGTTCCTGCAGGTTTGTAGCACAAGATAGAAAACCTCAGATCACAAATCTGCCATCCTTAATTAACCATCCACCATCACAGCCTGTGTGTTTTATTCAGCTGAAGAAAATAGTTATCAATGAGAAGACTGTCCTGTCCAACTCAGGATTTAAATAAAGTTTTAAAGGTTTGACATTTTAGTGATTTTTAACAGCAGTCTCACTCGAGGTGTTGTTCTGGCCTGTTTTAAAGATCAAGTTGTGCAGCTGTTGCTCAAGAAATCTAATCTTGACTTCAGGGTAGAAGCTGTTCCTCAGTCTAGTGGTTCTACACTTAATGCTCTTAAACTTCCT
>NC_056517.1:3867178-3868529 GCF_014905685.2 Nematolebias whitei | reverse complement strand
ATCGAACAATCAGTTTGAGATCAATGACAACTTTTTTGAGGAATGGTTTGAAGCCTTGGGGGTCACCTTTTCCTTGCTTAAATCTCATTTTTGACAGAGCATATATCAAATTATCTGCACAGCAGCCACGACCGAGAAGCTGTCCCACGATCTGCTTTTGTTTCTCCAATTGTTTAAGAGAAGTCCTGCTCTCGTTGGCTATACCATCAAGAGGATGGATATTACAATTCATCTGCAACAGTTCCATGTTTAAATCTTCTTCCAGTTTTTCTCTGACACATTTGTTTACAGCCACTCGATCTGAAATGGTGTTTTTGAGTTTTGAGATGAAAATATTGCTCACTTCCAAAGAACTGGTAGCTGTTAGACTTGCATATGTTTCACTGATGTCATTGAGCGCTTCCTTTATATGAGTCTCAAAGTCATCTGTAGTCCCTCCTGCTAATGCATTCACCTGTAACTGAAGTCCCCGTGGGCAGGAAGGGGGATCACCCGGAAACATGAGATGAACCTCATTGATGTACTGATCTGACAGGGATGTTGCATCCCAACCAAGAGGAAGATCAACACACGTCTCATTCACTACCGCTTCTGCAACCTGCACTTCACTTAACACACCAAGTTCATATGCAAACTGGGCATCAGTTGAAACATCAGCCTTTCCTTCAACCTTCTAGCCTGTGATGTTCTCAACAACTTCTGCTGTAAGATTACTTGTCTCCTCCACTGGCACCTGGTGGAGGATGCACGAGTACGCTGCACGTCTGTAGGATGAGGAATATGTTTTAGAATCCTTCTTCAATGACACGGTGTCACAGTCAGGTGAAGATTCACAGTCCAGTAACAACCCTGCAGTTTGTCATTATCCACTTCCACTTCTTTGATTTTTTTCTTGCAAAGTTCACTTCTTTTCTGATTCTCCCAACAGTCTCCTAAATTTACACGTATGTTTACGTTTCTTCTTCTGCACTTTTGGACAGACCAGTTCAATAGACTTCTTCAATTTTCTCATTTCAGCATCATTTTGCATCACAATCCTCTTTAACTCCCGTCTTTCTTTGCGCAGTTTTGATTCTCTGTCTACTTTTCGTTTATAAGCTTGCTTAATTCTTCTATTTTCAACACTTGACAAGAGCAAATTGTCAAAATTCTGTTCAAGTTTTTGTTTACTAGACACTAATTTTATAAGTGATGTCCGCCTGTTAACACATTTGTTGCAGTCTGCCTTCAGTCGCTTAGGGGAGGGTGCTGTCACAGTCGGAGTTGACACAGAGCTCATGAGAGCAAAGGGAGGACAGCTGGCTTGAGACGTTGTCTCCCTGAGAACTTCAGGGTGATTTAATGAATGTAA
>NC_056517.1:3866026-3867078 GCF_014905685.2 Nematolebias whitei | reverse complement strand
ACCATTCCTCAAAAAAGTTGTCATTGATCTCAAACTGATTGTTCGATGCGTAGGGAACAGACTCCATGTTGTGTTCCATTTAGCAGGAATATTTTTCAGCTACAGAACACAGATTTTAGATTACCTGCAGTATTTTTGCAACTGTACCAGTGGATTACGCACATGGATCATCAAGGACCTCACCAACGCTTCGATCGTTGTTCACCTGCAGAGCCTGGGTCTGTTGGAGAGGATTGTAACTGGGCCATGGATGTCTCTTCTCTATGGTAACAAGGCTAGCAAAACTAACCTTGAGGTTGTTTCCTTCTTGAAGTGTGCTGTTGAAAACCTGAGCAAATTTGAAGAAGAGCCTCTTAATGTCCTCAAAGCCAAGGAGGATGTTTTTGAGAATCCATTGAAGAAGAATGATGTCCTCAGATGTCTACAACAAGTGGATGATGAATCCCAGAGTGAGTTGAAAGAGACTCTTCATGTCCTCTTCAAGGCAACGGTCAGGGTGCTAACCCGGCAGCTACAACCATACCTCTCAGGAGTCTTGTCCAATCCCTCCACTGCATTGTTGGAGCAGACCAAGTCAGCCCCTGTTGATAACATGTTTAGTGGAAGAGTTATCGCCATGGTTGATAGCCAGCACCACCGCGCACCAAATGCCACTATGGGATACATTGACGGGAAGGTGAGTGAAAAGCAGAAGAAGACCCTTGAATGGTTGAAAAAGAAGGACTGTATTGAGCAGAACCGCCTCATCCTGTTTGCTGTCAAGTGAGCAAAGCAAGTGAGGAGAATCAGAAGGGAAAGGGAAAGACTACGTGAAAAGGAATACCAGGTCAGACAAGAAAAGAAGAAGCAAAAGAAGCAAACCAAACACCGGAACACCGTGGAGAAGAAACTGAAAGCAGCAGTAGAAAGTGGTGAACTTAAGGATGAGCTGGCCAAAGAACTGGGTTTGAGTGAAGAGCAGAGAGAAGTTCTTGGTGATGTTGTGATCAATCCCAAGAGTCTGGTTGATTGTTGTATTGACCATGTCTGGTTTTCTGAAGAGGATGGATGCA
>NC_056517.1:3864140-3865926 GCF_014905685.2 Nematolebias whitei | reverse complement strand
CTGTTCCTCAGTCTAGTGGTTCTACACTTAATGCTCTTAAACTTCCTGCCTGAGGGGAGTGGGGCAAAAAGTGTGTGCTGGGTGAGTGAGGTCCTTCACGATGCAGGTGGCCCTCTTCCTGCATCTGGAGGTGTGGATCTCTGTGATGGTGGGGAGACTGACTCCAACATCTTCTGTGCAGCCTTCACCACTCTCTGCAAAGCTTTTCTTTCTGCAGCTGTGCAGCCTCCATGCCACACGTTGATGCTGGAGCACAGGATGCTCTCCACTGCACACCTGTAGAAGGAGGTGAGGACTGAGCTTCCAGACCAGCTCGCCTCAGCCGTCTGAGGAAGTAGAGTCTCTGATGAGCTTTCTTCATCAGACTGGTGGTGTTGTTGCTCCAGCTGAGGTTGTCTTTCAGGTGCACGCCCAAGTACTTGTAGCTGGAGACCACTTCCACTGCAGATCCTCCTATGTTCAGGGGGGGGGGGGGGGAGGGGGGTTGTACTTTATGAAGTCCACGATCATCTCCTTTGTCTTCTTCATATTGCTGTAAAGGTAGCTTTTCCTGCATCTGCTCTCCAGGTGTTCCACCTCCTGCCTGTAGCTGGACTCATCGTTGTTTGTGATGCATCCAACCACCTCTGTATCATCTGCAAATTTTACAATACAACAGCCTGGATGGGTAGCTGCACAGTCATACGTGAGTAGAGTGAACAGGAGGGGGCTCAACACACAGCCCTGGGGGGAGCCAGTACTGATGGTTATGGTGGATGAGGAGAAGTTGTTGATCCTCACTGACTGCAGTCTGTTTGTTAAGAAGTCTAGTACCCAGTTGCAAATGGAGGGGCTTAGTCCTAGTGTGAGCAGTCTGTCCATTAGGGTCTGGGGAATCATGGTATTGAAGGCATGATTCAGACATTGGAGCCCTTCTGCTGCAGGTGGGTGAGAGCAGTGTGAACGACAGAGCAGGTAGCGTCCTCTGTTGGTCGATTCTTGCTGTATGTGTAATGGTGGGGTCCTCGTTGACGTTTGTTTTCATGTGAGTCATGACCAGTCTTTCGAAGCATTTAGCGACTATCGGGGTGAGGGCTACTGGCCGATAGTCATTCAGACCAGTCACTGTAAAGCTTTTTGGGACTGGATGATGGTGATGGTCTTCAGGCAGATGGGAACTGTTGCCCAGGTGAGGGAGGAGTTAAACATGTCGGCCAGCACCTCGCAGAGCTGATTGGCACAGTGCTTCAGCACCTTCCCTGGGATCTTATCTGGGCCATTTGCTTTGCGAGGATTAATCCTCCTGAAAGTACTCGTCACTTCAGCTGAGGTCATGATGGTGGTGAGGTGAGTCTTGTGCTGGGTGGTATGTTTGGGTCTTCAAAGCGTGCGTAGAACTTGAGGGCATCAGGCAGTGATGAATCTAGGGCAGGGGTGTCAAACTCACTTACAAAAAGGGGCCAAAATTTAAAGTTTTTTTTTTTTTTCAAACTAAGTGCCAGTTTCAGAATTTACATTAACTCAAATCAGATACCCAACATCTGTTTTTGGTTGCAAGTTCCTCAACAAGAGTTTGATTGATCTAAATTGATGTTATCTGTTGCACTTTTGACATCTTAATCAAATATTACTGAAAAAATTAAAGTGATATAAATATTTTACATTTAACATATCATCTTCGGGGTCAGATAAGTTGTCAAAAAGGACCACATTTGGTCCCCGGGCCTTGAGTTTGACACATATGCTCTAGGGCATTGTGCACCCAGGGTTTCTGGTTGGGGTAGCTCTTAACATTTTTGATGGTGGT
>NC_056517.1:3863015-3864040 GCF_014905685.2 Nematolebias whitei | reverse complement strand
GGTGGTATGTTTGGGTCTTCAAAGCGTGCGTAGAACTTGAGGGCATCAGGCAGTGATGAATCTAGGGCAGGGGTGTCAAACTCACTTACAAAAAGGGGCCAAAATTTAAAGTTTTTTTTTTTTTCAAACTAAGTGCCAGTTTCAGAATTTACATTAACTCAAATCAGATACCCAACATCTGTTTTTGGTTGCAGGTTCCTCAACAAGAGTTTGATTGATCTCAATTGATGTTATCTGTTGCACTTTTGACATCATAATCAAAGATTACTGAAAAAATTAAAGTGATATAAATATTTTACATTTAACATATCATCTTCGGGGTCAGATAAGTTGTCAAAAAGGACCACATTTGGTCCCCGGGCCTTGAGTTTGACACATATGCTCTAGGGCATTGTGCACCCAGGGTTTCTGGTTGGGGTAGCTCTTAACATTTTTGATGGTGGTACATCATCAGCACACTTGTTGATGTATCCCAGAACTGAGGATGTGTATTCCTCCAGGTCTAGCTCCCCCTCATTGACGGCTGCTTCCAGCCTGTACATGCAAAATCTTTCAGTATGGAGTCATAGAGTCAGTATGATCTTCTTCATCCAATTTTTGACTTTTCTTTGTGTTGGCCTGGAGTGTCTCAGCGGGGGGAGGTCAGCAAGAGCCAGAAAGATGAAGTGCGGTGAGTGTGATGCTATGTTTTCTTGTGTGCATGTGGGTTTCCTCAGAAGTCTAAACGGTCCACTGTGGAGTTGCATTTTATTGATAATGTGGATGACTGCACAAAACAATTGGATCTGATCAAAGAAATTGGAACGGAGCCTTAAGTCCTACAGTGTTAAGGTACTTTGTACATTTACCCGTCATAGCTCTAACAAAAACTGTTGTCTAAGGCTCATTTTATAGTTTGTGTTTCTGACTGTCTATTTGTTTGAAAGAGTAGTTCTGTTTGTTTATGAAAAAAGTGGGAGTTACCATAGCAACCAGTTACTCAACAGTTAATAATTTTTGTACTGTAGGTGAGGGGGGGGGGGGGG
>NC_056517.1:3847710-3862915 GCF_014905685.2 Nematolebias whitei | reverse complement strand
TCAGGGTAGAAGCTGTTCCTCAGTCTAGTGGTTCTACACTTAATGCTCTTAAACTTCCTGCCTGAGGGGAGTGGGGCAAAAAGTGTGTGCTGGGTGAGTGAGGTCCTTCACGATGCAGGTGGCCCTCTTCCTGCATCTGGAGGTGTGGATCTCTGTGATGGTGGGGAGACTGACTCCAACATCTTCTGTGCAGCCTTCACCACTCTCTGCAAAGCTTTTCTTTCTGCAGCTGTGCAGCCTCCATGCCACACGTTGATGCTGGAGCACAGGATGCTCTCCACTGCACACCTGTAGAAGGAGGTGAGGACTGAGCTTCCAGACCAGCTCGCCTCAGCCGTCTGAGGAAGTAGAGTCTCTGATGAGCTTTCTTCATCAGACTGGTGGTGTTGTTGCTCCAGCTGAGGTTGTCTTTCAGGTGCACGCCCAAGTACTTGTAGCTGGAGACCACTTCCACTGCAGATCCTCCTATGTTCAGGGGGGGGGGGGGGGAGGGGGGTTGTACTTTATGAAGTCCACGATCATCTCCTTTGTCTTCTTCATATTGCTGTAAAGGTAGCTTTTCCTGCATCTGCTCTCCAGGTGTTCCACCTCCTGCCTGTAGCTGGACTCATCGTTGTTTGTGATGCATCCAACCACCTCTGTATCATCTGCAAATTTTACAATACAACAACCTGGATGGGTAGCTGCACAGTCATACGTGAGTAGAGTGAACAGGAGGGGGCTCAACACACAGCCCTGAGGGGAGCCAGTGCTGATGGTTATGGTGGATGAGGAGAAGTTGTTGATCCTCACTGACTGCAGTCTGTTTGTTAAGAAGTCTAGTACCCAGTTGCAAATGGAGGGGCTTAGTCCTAGTGTGAGCAGTCTGTCCATTAGGGTCTGGGGAATCATGGTATTGAAGGCATGATTCAGACATTGGAGTCCTTCTGCTGCAGGTGGGTGAGAGCAGTGTGAACGACAGAGCAGGTAGCGTCCTCTGTTGGTCGATTCTTGCTGTATGTGTAATGGTGGGGTCCTCGTTGACGTTTGTTTTCATGTGAGTCATGACCAGTCTTTCGAAGCATTTAGCGACTATCGGGGTGAGGGCTACTGGCCGATAGTCATTCAGACCAGTCACTGTAAAGCTTTTTGGGACTGGATGATGGTGATGGTCTTCAGGCAGATGGGAACTGTTGCCCAGGTGAGGGACGAGTTAAACATGTCGGCCAGCACCTCGCAGAGCTGTTTGGCACAGTGTTTCAGCACCTTCCCTGGGATCTTATCTGGGCCATTTGCTTTGCGAGGATTAATCCTCCTGAAAGTACTCCTCACTTCAGCTGAGGTCATGATGGTGGTGAGGTGAGTCTTGTGCTGGTGGTATGTTTGGGTCTTCAAAGCGTGCGTAGAACTTGAGGGCATCAGGCAGTGATGAATCTAGGGCAGGGGTGTCAAACTCACTTACAAAAAGGGGCCAAAATTTAAAGTTTTTTTTTTTTTTCAAACTAAGTGCCAGTTTCAGAATTTACATTAACTCAAATCAGATACCCAACATCTGTTTTTGGTTGCAGGTTCCTCAACAAGAGTTTGATTGATCTCAATTGATGTTATCTGTTGCACTTTTGACATCATAATCAAAGATTACTGAAAAAATTAAAGTGATATAAATATTTTACATTTAACATATCATCTTCGGGGTCAGATAAGTTGTCAAAAAGGACCACATTTGGTCCCCGGGCCTTGAGTTTGACACATATGCTCTAGGGCATTGTGCACCCAGGGTTTCTGGTTGGGGTAGCTCTTAACATTTTTGATGGTGGTGACATCATCAGCACACTTGTTGATGTATCCCAGAACTGAGGATGTGTATTCCTCCAGGTCTAGCTCCCCCTCATTGACGGCTGCTTCCAGCCTGTACATGCAAAATCTTTCAGTATGGAGTCATAGAGTCAGTATGATCTTCTTCATCCAATTTTTGACTTTTCTTTGTGTTGGCCTGGAGTGTCTCAGCGGGGGGAGGTCAGCAAGAGCCAGAAAGATGAAGTGCGGTGAGTGTGATGCTATGTTTTCTTGTGTGCATGTGGGTTTCCTCAGAAGTCTAAACGGTCCACTGTGGAGTTGCATTTTATTGATAATGTGGATGACTGCACAAAACAATTGGATCTGATCAAAGAAATTGGAACGGAGCCTTAAGTCCTACAGTGTTAAGGTACTTTGTACATTTACCCGTCATAGCTCTAACAAAAACTGTTGTCTAAGGCTCATTTTATAGTTTGTGTTTCTGACTGTCTATTTGTTTGAAAGAGTAGTTCTGTTTGTTTATGAAAAAAGTGGGAGTTACCATAGCAACCAGTTACTCAACAGTTAATAATTTTTGTACTGTAGGTGAGGGGGGGGGGGGGGGGGCACTAGTGACGATTCAGTTTCAGCTGTGATTAATGTTAAACTTTCCCCATTTTTTTTGACAATCATTTCATCCCCACAAAAAATATTGTGAGCATTGTTGTTTAAAAATAATTTGATTTGTTTTTTAGTGTTTGTCCTTTAGCTACCACCATAAGGTAAAAACTAAATATTGGAACTTTCAAATGTAAACTTTAAATGATGATTAATTTTATACAGCATCAGTTCAGTCTAATAAAACCAAATCTGGTTATTTGTAAACTAAGAAACTAAAATTAATTAATACCCAGGTAAATAAATATTTGGAAAAAGTTATGCTAACAAAACTAAAACTGCAAAGGATTTTCTCTTTTGTTTCCTGACTGTTACCTGCTAAAAGCTGCCATGTTGGTCTTTATAAAAAGGTTTCTCCTCAAGAAACATCTGGTTTGAGGAAACATCACACTGAAGATAAAACTAAAAAGAAGAAAATAGTTAACATCCCAGGGTGTACACGTGAAGTGCCGGAGGATGAGGCAAATGGTTAGGCTCGATTCGTTTTCATTGTTTTTACCTTGTCTAGTTCGAAGATGGAGGAAGGAACAATCAAACCAACACATCTGAATGAGTGAAGCATTGTATCCATGGTGACTGATACCTGGTCCCAGTGGAGAGCAACAAAATGGCCCCAAATTCAGCTTCCATTTAAAGTCAAGTATTCATCTGAAAAAGGAACTTCACAGGAAATAAATCTGTGCAATGAAAGAGTAGAAGAGGAAGATCACATGATTCTCTAATCACAGCGTTAAACTGCTCCAAACATGTATAAAATAGAGACAATTGCAGAATAGTTGGACCAATAAAATATGTCTACGTGCTTTAAAACATGAAAGATATAAGAACCTCAAAAATCCATTTTCCTCTACAACACAACAAAGGAGTGCAGAAACTAAAGTATTGATTTTCTGAGTGCACGGCTTGTGACTCCCTTTGTAACCAGCCCCCTGCAAACACTCGAATAAATGGACACGGCTGTTGTTGCCAGGTTGACCAAATTCTTTCAACTGCAACACCTGAACATAACACTTGTCCCTCCTGCTGCCCATGGGCCAAGATGACCCACAAGACCATTGGTCATTGTGGTCCAAGGGCAGCAGGAGGGATGATCAACTTATACTGTTCAAAAGATTCTTATGCACTGCCATTTCTTTTATTATGACCGTATGTTTTGTTTCATGCCATGAACTTAGAGGATGATACAAATGACAATAAAAGGATGAGCAAAGGTCGGAGGTTAAGAATCAGTACAGCAAGGTTTGTTTTGATTATTTCTAGATACATTTTAAAACAGCAATTTTAAAAAGTTGCGGAAAATACCAATACTGAAACAGCAATTTTCACATTTATTTGAAGCATTTTTTGCCTTTATTGATAAAGAATAGATGTGTGGAAATTCTCACAGTAAATCTTTTATACATGAAGCAGATAACGTAAATGATCAACGCTTTATATTTCTGATCAATCAAAAACTAACCATCTTCACTAAATGAACTATTTATCAGCATTGTCACTGGAAATTATTTCATATTTTTACATTTCTGTCCCAGGTTGTATGTCCTTCTGGTATTTAACATTTGGCATTGAACGTTCACATTCTGTATATACAATTTATGAAAAGTTTACAGCTTTACAAGAATAGTGAAACAGCTCATTTGTTGTTAGTCGTGTGTCTTTTTGTTATTTCCACACAGCTGAGCGCCGTTCGTTCAGTCTGGGATCTTTACCTTTCTCCAGTGTTGGTCGAAATAGTCTTATTTAACTCTGGTCAGACGTGTTAAACTCAACTTGTTTCCTTAAATTGTAGACCATTGAAGCGAAAACATTTGGTGGGTTTTAGTTTTTATCTGACCTTTGAGGAGACGGTGAAGAAAGATTTTCTCCATTCAATCAGGAAATGCTCCAAAATCAAATGTTGTCTCTCCACTAACAGAGAAAAGGTCAGCCACAGTCCCATCAAAAAACATGTCACTCCTCTTTTTTTGTTTGTTTGTTTCTTGTTGGCTTTAAAATGTGCCAACTACGTTCCCTGTTTGTAAAATTCTTTCTAAATATGTTTTTTTATATAGTTTTTTCCTTTAACCTTGAAAAGTTGTTCTTTGAAAAGGTTTACGAGAATTAAAGCATGAACATACTTTTTATTTTCCCTCTGAAGAGCTTTTATTTTTTGTTCCTTTTAGACAAAGTTAAATGTTGACCGCTATGATAAACTTTAACTCTCAAGAATTTTTAATCTATAACTTAGCTATCTATTAATAGAACAAATATTTTCATATGCAATCTATGCCAGGACCTGAAACCTTTGTGATAAATAGCCATTTTTGCCACTTTGCTTACTAATTACGATGTATCTGCAGCTGCAAAACCTGCTTCAACTGTCAACTGGTGGCTCACGGACCACCAGTAAAACGTCAATATGTCATCACGTCGCAGTCACGTCATTGCATCATGTGTCACGTGATCCGCACCGGGCTACTAGTAGAAGCTACAAAATGGATTCCTCCCAGCAGACGGATGGCGCGGAGCAGGCCCAGTCTTGGTAGAAATGCATCAATAGTGTGGAAATATTTCACTAAAGATGAATCTTCCGGTTCAACTACCGTAAGGAAACAGAAAATGAATCAACTTCCTGACTGTTTGGAGCTCGTTGTGAACTGGTGTTACAGCAAATAGACCCTTTTCACAATGACATCAGACAACTTCCGTTCTGACTCGACGCAGTGGATCAGTACTTCCGGGTCTATTCTCCCTCGGGAGACCTGCCTGGAAACTTAATGGAATTTCATTCCTTCAACCTTTATTTATAGAGGTTATATTCATGATATAGCGCAAGGTAAGGTTCATAAAAACAGAATTTATGTGTTTGTTAGCTGTGGTAACGTTATCCATCATTGCAGCAACTTTAGCCACAGTAGCTAAAATATACAACACGGGCTGTCAGTGCTCTAACGTTTAAAGGTTTACTTTCTATATTAACATTAATAAAAACAGCATTTATGTGTTAGTTAGCTGTAGTAACGTTATCCATCATTATCAATTTACCATTCTGTAACTGTGTAAGGAAACAGCCTCCAATTGTAAAGTAAGCTAGCTAGCAGCTAACAGGTAGCTAAACTCTACACTGCTGCTGCCTGTCAGTGCTGTAACATTAAAATGTTTATCTATTAATGTAAAATCTCTGACATCTTCCAACACTGTTGTTTAGAATAGCATTTTAAATATTGAATTAAAAACTATATGTCAAACCATTTCCATGTTCTGATGATTAATAATTTATCTTTTTACTTTCTTCTTGTGTCCATCTTTCTCAGCAGCAGCAACTCAGCAAAGAGGACGCCCTGAAGACCCTGAAGACCCAGAAGACCCAGGCTCGTCTGAGGATTTTAGTAGAGAGGGCCATGTGAAGGGTGAAGGAGTACCAGTCAGTCAGGAGGTTCAGTCAATCAGCTGTGGGTCATCTGCTGCTGCCTAATATCAAATTATCAGGGTTGTCTTGATGTAAAAGGAGACAAAGCAGTCTAGAGCCTCCCTGCTCCTTCAAGTCACTTCTTGGATGAACATTCATTACTGTAAGCAACTGTGTTGGAAATCTCTCCATATATTTATCTTTTTTTTTTAAATCTATTAATGAATGAATTGATGTTGTGAAGAATTCTGTCAAAACTTTTTTAAACAGCTTGTCTTCAATAATCTGCATATGAACATCTTTTGCTTTTAAATTGCATCTGTTTGTATATTTTACACATCTGGTAATGTCTGTGGAGGAAATGCTCAAATTAAAGCTTCTGTTGTGAAACAATTAAACAAGGTTTGTGGCAGCTTCTTGCAAACATTCATTTAATAATTTTATTGAACATTGTACATGGAGCAATGTTGGTAAAGAAACATATATATATATATATATATATATATATATATATATATATATGTGTTTTTTTCGAAGGGGAAACTCAAATACAGTGTTTTTTGTTTATTATTGGAACAACAAGGCACACTGCAGTAACGTCTTGATAACTGTCATGCTGGTTAGATGAGCTGCTGCTGAGAAAGATGGACACAAGAAGAAAGTACAAAGATAAGACCATGAAATTAGGAAACAACAGATTTTTCCTTAAAATGATACATTCTCTCAGTTTAAACTTTTGATCTGTGTTTTGAGTTCTATTCTGAATAAAATATTAGATGTTGGCACCTCCACATCATTGCATTCAGTTTTTATTCACAATTTGTTTAGTGTCCCAACTTTTTTGGAATCCGGTTTGTACTAAAGTATTGGTGCAAAAGGGTTCTTTCTGTGGCGGGCTGCCCAGAGTTGGGGCTTATTAGGGGCGGTGCAAATGGGGCAATAGACTGAATAGATAGGACTGAGGTAAATGAAGAAGTGGAGACACCTAAGTTGATTGTTGACTGGGGGCAGGTGAGAGTGTGCATGACAGGCTGACGTAGAGACAGAAACTAACTGAGGATGAGTGAGATGGCACAGGAAACACAAGAAAGCTGAACCAGAAATAAAAGCACAAGTAAGAACAGTCAAACACAGAAACCAGTGAGGATTGAATACATCTGTGAAACATAAAAACATATACACAAAACTATCAAAGGGCACAGATCCAGTCCTCTTCACCTCTGACAGGAGTCTGCCATTAAAGAAGGGTTCATCTAGTCAGTTCTCCTTTTCACAGATGTACTCTCCCGTCATAAATCACACCTGACATTTGTCTCCATTCACTGCACCCTGCCTGTCCTCTCAGCTTCACTTCTCTTGTGTCTATCTGCTTCTTTGGCTGGTTGACCTCAAGTACTTGAGCTCATCCACATTCAGTACCTCTAATACTTGCAGCTTCACTGTTCCGCCTGTCTCCCTCTCATTCTCACACGTGAATCATCTCTTGTTTCTACTGACTAGTTTCATTCCTCTTTTCACCAGAGCACCCCTCCTCTCTAGACTCTTCCCCGTTCTCTCAACTCTCACTACAAAGATGTTTGGAAACATTATTGTTCTTAGTAACTCCTGTCCAACCTGCTGCTCTGATCATCGTTTTACTTCTTAGCCTGGCTTCTACAAATCTTTTACGTGTCTATGTTTCATGACTCATTCATGTGATCCCTCTGTAATACAAATCTGTACAACCCCCTTGTTCTTGAAAACTGGTCCCCATTACCAAAGCTCCCTCTTACTCTCTTCTTCCTTAATTATCCTCTGCAAGTCCTTATTCACAATTACTTCCATCTGTCCGTCCGTCCATCCATCATCCATCCATCCATCCGTCTGTCCGTCCGTCCGTCCATCCATCATCTATCCACCCATCCATCCATCCATCAGTTTTCTTTACCTGTTTTCCCCACCCCAGTGGCGTAGAGCTGGTGTTTATCTTCAGCAGGCACTGTGAGAGGATGGGGGCACCCTGGACAGGTCTCAAGTCCATCCCAGGGGCCACACAGAGATAAACAAGACAACTATTCACTCTCTCACCCACACTGAGGGACAATTAAGAGTTGTCAAAGTTACCAAAGGGTTTCTGTGGGGCATTAAAAAGCAATAAAAGTCATTAAATGGATTTAGCTAAACTTAAGGCCTTAAAAGCATTAAAAATGCATTAAATTGAAATCTCGGTGGCATTAAACAATTTTCATTTGTTTTCAGTTTGTCAGGATGGTGAAGGATTTGCAGTATTTGTAAAAAAAGAAAAAGAAGGAATGACGAAACAGTCAGCATGTGGAAAGGTAAGGCAGTGCTGAGCCACAAATTGAAGCACACACTGTCTCAGCTTGATTCAATGTTTCTACAGCTGTAGTTCTTGAAACAATATTAACACTAAAAGATCTTTATTCATATTCCTGAGATTACAACAACGATGTACTGCATCTCTGTTTACCTTTGAGGGTTTTTTTGCCAAAAACTCATGCTCTTTCCATGGGTATGTCAATTTAAAGTATTCATATTTTATCATAAATATCAGCAATTTTAAATAGGATTTTAGCAAAATGAACAAGGTTATGGATGATGCATGATCTGTGCCACAACCAGACTGCAGGAGTAAACAACAAAACAAACAGGTTTATTACAGAGAGCATTGATGATGACACAGCAACTGTGCATCGGGTTTAAAACATTAAAATTGACAAACTCCTGAGCTTTGTTAAGGCTATACTGGGAAAAGAAAAACATTGTTGCATGCTCTTGTCATTCTATTGGTTCACCTCTGGCTCTGAAGTGTGGGAGCAAATACCCCACTGTCATGAAAAACTACAAATCCATGTTCATTTTATGTTATTTAAATAGTTAATTTTTGCTGTTTTGTAAAAACTCTTGTTGTGTGCACAAAACAAATGAGTCACATGATTGCACACACGTGGGCAGTAATCCATGTCTCATATACGTATTGCTCCTACACAGAATTTCTGTTGGATCGTGTTTAATCTGCAAACTTCTATTTAATGCACATGATCTAAGGTAAAGCACATTTCAATGGTCTCTAATAAAAGCCTCTGCACTGTTTCATTGTCACTTGTTGCATTTTAAAATATATATATTACATATATAGAGTCAAATGAGTGTATTTAGTATATGGTGTGACAGTAAAATTATGTAGGTGGTGATGTTCCACGTCTCATTTGGTTCTGCAATGCCAATTTAAATTAGTATGAATTGAAAAGAAACGCTTGCGAACTTAATCTCTGTCAGATCTGTAAACAGAATCACATAAAAAATTTAAAAAATGGTTAGCTTGCTAACTGTAGCCTACCTCTGTTTTGTGTGTACTGTACATTGTTCTGTTTTAAGTCGATAATAAAGTAAAAACAAAATACACACACACAAAAAAACACCACTTCCAGTTTGGCTTAATGTAATTCAGTTTTTTTCAAATGTGATTCCTGCCACTTCCGCTTTGACCACTTCTGCTTTGACCACTTCCGCTTTGACCATTTCCACTTTGGCTTAATGTAATTCTGTTTTTTCAAATGTGATTCCTGCCACTTCCGCTTTGACCACTTCCGCTTTGGTTTAATGTAATTCAGTTTTTTTCAAATATTGTTGTGTTTTTGTATGTTTTTGTCAAATGTAATTCAGTTTTAATAAATGTTGATCATTTACACCTTAGGGCCACCGTACCAGATACAGTAGGTAAAGACAAATTCAACAATTGCTTTTCAAATAGAAAGAGGCAGGATCTTTTTATATCTTAGGGAAGTACAGCTCAGTTAGAACATATACAAGTTGTAAACGATAAAGTTTAAATATTTAGGTTTATTAAAAGCTAAACATTTAGAAATGTATTATTCTTTACACAAAATCAACCAAACACCTACAAGACTTTATAAACCTTTCATTATTACAAGTACAGTTTCTTCTGTGTTATTCTGTTTAGTGTTAAATTCCAGGTAATAAGAAGCATAAGTGCCTACAGGGTAAGATTGATTGTTGTGGCACATTCAATTGCCTGTTATGAAATGTAAGATTGTGTTTTATGCTCTGCTTCCCTGCAAATTTGCCATGGAAACAGGTTCCAAAAGGTATTTCATTAAGAGGATTCAAAGCCTTGACTGTGCTCGGCTTTTGTGTTTGTATAATCAGAGCGTATCTCTAACAAACAAGAGTTTTGTTAGAGTCTTCAGACGTGAACCACGAGAAGAGCTTTTGCTGTTTATCAGGGGAACCATTAGCACGGTGGGACAGTTCATTCCATTTACTCAACCTTGTACTTTTAATAAATGAATAAACTCATTGACACGTATGCTTACTTCTTATGGCATAGTTCTATTTATAGTATCTGCTTTGGGCTGTTATTTTGTTATGAGCTTTATATTGTGTGATTTGAAGGTTGTTGAAACTTTTCATTTTCAGATTTTATGGGTTTTATTTATTTTTTTATTAGAAAGCTTAAACACAAAAGTACACATTCAGCCCCAACAAAGTATATAGGTTTGTACCTGATAAATACTGCGTCAAGTTATGCATTGTTACCAACTTTTTCTGATTTGTCACCTATTGAAGACAAGTACAAGGTCCAGGTTAACTGTTTAGGTAGTTCAACATTTTTCAGTCAGGTCATCGGGACAGTTTCTTTTTTTGTGCTGAAATGTTTCGCCTTCGATCCAGAAGGCTTCATCAGTCAAGGAAACACACAACAAAATTATTCTTCCCCCAACAGCTTACTCCAAAGTAGAACAAACCAGTTATGTTGGTGCTAAGATGGTCTCTTTGGTACACCCCCTCCTCCATTGCCGGCGTGAAATAAGTAAAATTAATAACTAAATGGAACAAAAAAGTTTTTTTGTCAAAAAAACAAAAAATTATGGGATTTTTCTCAATGTTGAAGGTTACAGTAAGTCTTTTGTCCTAACACGTATTTGTCATATTACCTGTCTGAAAGTGGAATTATCATTCAAGCTAGTGGTTTGTTGAAACATCTTCAGCCCCAGCTGGTTGAAGTAAATGGCCGCTCATTCTGAGCCTGGTTCTGCTGGAGGTTCTTCCTTTAAAAAGGGAGTTTTTCCTTTCCACTGTTGCCTTTGTGCTTGCTCAGGAAGGGAGACTGACAAAGTGAAAATTCAACACAATCTGTTGCTTCCTTAGATAGATAACTTTACTTTTATATATTTTTTTATGTGAACAATTTTGTTCAGTGCCCTGAGATGACTTCTGTTGTGATTTGGTGCTATATATGTAAATCAACTGAATTGAACAGAATTTAAATGAAACCCAGCAAAGTTGCAGCTTGCTGGAGATTAGTAGATCTTATCACTCCTTTTTATGAATCCCCTCTTTAATTGTTGTTAATTTATGACAAATCAAAAAATGATCTGTCATAAATCAAAATGAGTAAACCTGTCAGCATCAAAGGTGAAATCTATTTTTTTTCAATCCAACAATGTTCATTCAGGTCATCTGGACGGTTTCCTTTTTTGCTGAGACGTTTCGTCCTTCATCCAAAGGACTTCTTCAATGTGAGGAGCCACCAAGCAAACTGAGTTCCAGATGAAGCACACTCCCATAGTGGGAAATAAAAAACAGTTTGTTGGTAAAAAGATGACCTCCGGGGCCCACCCTCTCCCCTGTCAATTCCTCTGAGGCAGCCATGTCAAAGTAGTTCAAAACACCAAAGTTCATGCTCAATGATCCAGGTAAAAATCCAACAATGTTCAGTCGGGTCATGTGGATCGTTTCTTTTTTCTTTCGTTTTTTGCCAAGGTGTTTTGTGTTTCATCCAAAGGAGTTCTTCAATCTGAGGAGCCACGAACAAACTGAGTCCCACAAACAGCACACTCCCATAGTGGGAAAAAAACCTGCCATTGTTGGATTTTTACCTGGATTATTGAGCATGAACTTTGGTGTTTTGAACCACATTGGCATGGCTGCCTCAAAGAAGTTGATGAGGGAGAGGATGGGCCCCAGAGGCCATCTTATCACCAGCAAACTGGTTTTTCCCACTATGGGAGTGTGCTATTTGTGGGACTCAGTTTGTTGGTGGCTCCTCAGACTGAAAAAGTCCTTCGGATGAAAGACAAAACGTCTCAGCAAAAAAAAAAAAAAGACGCCGTCCAGATGACGACTGAACATTGCTGGATTTTTTACCTGGATCATTGGGCATGAACTTTGCTATTTTTTCAATGTATCCTTTAACCCATTCCAAACAATAAATCTAAAGTAAAAAGCTACAAAAGAGAAATGCAATACTTTGCAGTTTCTTCTAAAACAGTCACACAAATTTACTATGTATAGGCTGAGAGACGTGATAGCTGGTGAGCCATGTACTGGCTTAAATGGATAAACATGGATATATAGCGTGTTTACTGTGTTTGTCTAAGTTGGACTCATAATGGTCTGGTCATGCGGGTCTACCATGCAATGGTTCAGTTGATTTGTAGTTGGTAAACCTACTTTGTCAGATAGGCCATAGTTAGTCACACGAGTTAACTGTGTACTGGCTCAGATGGTTAATGGTTGATAAATGTTGGTGAGTTGTTTGAGTTTATTAGGTACAGGCTCAAACAGGCAATAATTGTCAAGTTACATGAGTTTACTGTGTGTTGACTCACACAGGTATTACAGTAAGTGAGGCCCATGATGTTGCTGTGAACTAAAGACTGCGACAAGACACAAGACATCTGTCCTCGCTCACTTGGTGGAGAGACATTCTTTTGTGCATTGGCATTTTGGACTCTAAATAGAAACTGCAGCATGAACCAGCACAATTCATGCAGAAACGGAAACAACAACACAGTGATAGCACAGTTGAAAAAGTGGACTTTATTCAGTTAATGTTTAAGGATGGAAACTCTGGTGTTTCTGTTGTTAACTGAGTAAAAGTGTCAATTTGTAAATTTGTCTCAAAAAGACCTAAACAGTTTTTGACGGTGAATGTGCAGGGACGTGTCCCTACGCTGCTCTAGGTACGCTCCCTTCCAGCCAGCCCGACCACAAACTATTTCAGCGTTGTGCCCACCATGTGCAAAAGTTGTGCTTGCAAGCTCTTTCACGATCTTTCCAAGTTCTACTTGACTATATTATGTTTTTTATGTTACAGTTGTATAAAACGGCTAGATTCTCTAGCAGCCTCGGACAGTTACTCCTTGGAGCAGGAGCTGAACTGACATGAGAGCAGTGTAGTTATGTCACTTTGCTCCATAAAAATCTCCCACAAATTTCTGACCAATACAACAGAATACTTGGTACACACCCCCAGAGAAAAAGTTCTGCCAGGCACTTGTGCACCGAACCGGTTCTCTGAGGCAGTGTGAGAACAAAACACGTTTGTCACTCAACTGTGAAAATGAGAACAAAGTTTTACGTCTTACAGAATATAAATCAGTCCTAATAGATGTTTATTAGTTGAAAAGTGTTGGTGAGTCGCACATGGTACGAGCTCAAACAAGCAAAGATTGGTGAGTCTTATGAATATACTCGGTACTGTTACGTCCGGTCGAGGGCTGGCTGCGGGTCACCGGTCACCCAGAGGCCCCCTCTCAGACCCAGGACCCGCCTCCAGCCCATGTCGCTTCCCCCCGGCTCGAATCTCCCTCAGAAGTGGCAACTCGTACTAACAATAAATCACGTAAACATGAATTCAGTTTTACCAATTATATTAAAATCAAGGCAGGAAAAGGTGACAGTTACAGCGCTGGACTCTCCGGTCTGTGACGCACAAACCCAGAAAAGCCCAGATGTCCCGTGTCATTACTCATTTATAGGGTCCTGGACTCCTCCTTCGCAGAAGGGGAGCTCAACCTATCAGTGTATGAGGGGGCGTGACTAAGTGTGATCTCAGTGGATCTTATGTGGTTCTGATGTTTTAGGAAATATGAGACGTGCTTCAAAAGCCTTTCTACGTGATGTGGCAGATTAAACTCCATTCCTTGACGGATATCGAATCCCAGGGAGACTCTTTTGAGAGTTGCTGGCCCAGTTTAACCCAGTCAGAACCGGGTCATAATTTCATTATAATCCTGTCTCTGAGCGGATCAAAAACTCCCACGACCAGTCTAGATAAATATTTTAACAACTATAAATATCTTAACAGTACTGACTTGGATAAGAGTTGTTCCAGGTCAAGTGTATTGTGCGAAAAGAAAAAAGTTTCAGTCTCATTTTATCTGATTTTCAACTACAAATGCCCACAGGAGATTAAACTTTAGTCATTAATGACCAGTTTGTTTACAGTAACTTTTTTTCCATCTTGTCAAAGTGAAACAAAGCTAGGAATAAAATCCATCTAAATCTATATTTGGAACGTTTTGTCTCTGTTAATGAGGTAATCCAGTACTGCGTTTCATTTTATACGAGTGATATACACAAAGCCATAATATTCCTTTCATAGTAAGCCTTTGTGTATGCTCCAGAAATATTATGAGAACCGAAGGAAGGAGCAGATGTTTTATTTTTATTTTTTTAATTATGTTGGGAAGTAGTTTATTTTTGTCTCTATAAGTGGCTTTGCATAAAGAACAAAAAAAAAAAAAAATGAAATGATTGAACTTTTTTTTTCCTGCTTTAGCTTTGATGCATTAGGAGCCTCTTCTCGCCATCTTTGATGATCTGAGACGTCTCCCAGCACCAGCACAAGTCCTGAGCAAACAAAAGTGTTTGGGTGGAGGGGAGTACTTGAACAGCAACAGCAAGTGTTTTGCAGCAGCATCGGCAAATGGACAGATGACAAAAGAAATACATCTTGTATTAGAAATTGTCCTTCATGTGTTTTTCAAAATGTTGGTGTAGAAATAAATTTGGCAGCAGGGTTCTCTTCATTTCTTTTTCCTCAGGTTTCCAATTGAGGAAGTAATGTTCTGGACAAAACAGATGTTTGAGAGGTGGGTAAAGGAAGCCATTCATGACAAACAAGAAAAAACTAACAGAGGAGGACGTCTCAGGTTTCAGTTAAACACACCAGAGCTGAAGGACCAGTCATTTTCACTGTAATTTATCCTTTCATGTATGTGACCATAACATCTCTGGGAGCCAGACAAACAAAGACCCTAACTGTTCTCTGTTGGTGGAGCGAGAGTAATCTACATGTGACTTTCGAAACTCCACCTCTCGTATTTTGAAGTTCAAGTTGACAGCATGCTTGTCCACAGAATCCCTTTCTTCCTTTCCAACCTCTTCATCACCACGGACAAGACCAAAAAGCTGTCAAAAGACATCTGACCAAGATCAGGTATCTGCACATGGCTGGGATAGACAACTAGACTACCAGAAAGAACCAGCAAAAAAGTTAAAAAAAACAAACAGCTGAACTTCCATCCATTATCTTTACCCGCTTCTTCTTTTTCGGGTCACGTGGGTCACTGG
>NC_056517.1:3845360-3847610 GCF_014905685.2 Nematolebias whitei | reverse complement strand
CTTTTACTATGAAACATTAGTTCAGGTGGCGCAGTTTCTCTTTCTTCATGAACAAATCCATTCCACTTGATTAATTGGAGAATACTCAAACCACTAAAACTCCACTTCAGGTTTTCCTGGTTACCTCCAACTCACTGAGTCTCCTGCCTCGGCAGAAAACACGCACAGGTGGAGGAGATGGAGACACATCTGTGTTGCTCGCTCACCAGTTTAGCAGCTTAGTGTGGGCAGTTGTTGACCAGGGGGCTTGTTCATAAACATATTCATGGTTAGGAGGAGAGATGCGCAGCGCTACGTCTGTAGCATGTTAGCTTAACAGTAACTGTGATGCTGTCAGACGCTGCAGGTGTAAGAGACGCTGTGTGTTCAGGTGCATTAAAGTTGAAATGTCTTTAAACCCCACACCTTATTGTCCTCAAGCTTCATGAGAAACATCATTTAGATGAGTAGTGTTGAACACAAGTAAAAAAGTCCAGTGGTGATGGTTTTTATTTCTCTATAAAGACAAATAGTGCAGATCTGACGCTCTGTATTACTTTACATTATTTACACTCATGCATGACTACTCCCTACTTATAGGCAAGTGAATTGGACTGTGGTAAAATCCTAAAAACACAACTTACTTGAACATGTCTATTATAGTAAATATTGCTCTTGCATTGACCTTTTCAAGGGTACAACAACAGTATTTTTCATTCAACCTTTATTTAAACAGATAAATCACATTGAGCCTCGAAGACTCATTTACAAGTGAGACCTGTTTGGACAGACAAAAAACAGGTTAACTGGACACTTGTAGGAATTGGAGGCGAAAAAAATTCCTATCAGACTTTTTTCTTGGCTGAGAAAAACCCCTAATATTGAAAAAACACTTCGCACAAACAAGCACATATTTACGTAGACATTCTGCAGAGAAGAGCTTAAGAAGGAAGATCTGCAGTAGAGCAGAGCAGGAAGAAGGAAGAGACGAGAGCGGTCAACAACGCCTATAGATGCTTTCGAGGTCACTGTAATCAGTCAATGTCCTCCAGTGAGATCCATAAACATTCTTGAGAAATGGCCAAGGATAACCTCTATGAGAATCCAGAGTCCTGAAATGATGACACAAAGTTTTTTCAGCGGGGTTTCATCTGGTTATCAGTTGGAAATTCCTCCGGGAGGGGGTGGTGAGCGTCAGATCACATTTTCTCCAGGCGACTTTAGATAAGATGACCTTCAAGGACATCCAAGGCGACCAAAATTTAGATAAACACACAGTTGTTTTGGGGACAGGCAGAACTTAATGACATCAACCTTCAGTCTGTGTTTGGTCCACTTGGTTCCAAAATGTCCAAATTAAAATGACCAACACCGATGGAAACATGTCTGAGTAAAAATCCCCAAGATCTGATCCATTTAGCCCAAAGCATTTGAGTCCGGGTACTCCAGACATGAACCCAATAAAGGCAAGCAGCATGATCGGGTCCAAATTTGCTGCTAACGACTTCCTTGATTGAAGATAAAACCAGCACCAGCTGAATCCAAAAAAGCAGGAACCGGTTATCGTGAATCCAATTAAATATGCGTCCTTAAAATCCACAGATGGCAGCAGAGAAAGACACATCATCAAGTTTTCCAGTCGATGAGATATCCAGCTGCGTACGTGCCAACAGGGTAAATCGGCTCGCCCAAAGCCTGTCTTCTCTTCGAAGAAATGTTGTAAATTGAGTTGAGGGACCAACTGATCAAAAACAAGTCCATAATTATGGTTCGGAAGAAATGCAAGAGAGTCTCACAGCAATTTCACAGACAGACAGAGCAGCAAAGCAAGGCGGAGAAGGAGGGAGAGAAGCATCCGATCTCGTGAGGAGCGAGTGTATGGATTTATTTGGTATATGGATTTTATGCCTTTGTATACAATTACACACTCTGGAACAATTTAGTCACATCTTACATTACTTAGATCAGTTGTTGGGGTCTAAGAAAAAAATCACACTTTAGTTCTGGTATATTTGCCCAACATATGAATAAGTAGTCACAACAGACAAAAATGGCAATATATTTTGAATATTAAATTATAAGGTTTTTGAACAAATGGTAAATGGACTGTACTTATATAACACCTTTCTATCTTATTTCAAGATACTCAAAGCGCTTTACACTACAATCTGTGCCTCATTTACCCATTCATACAGCTCTATACTAGATCTATACAAAGCTAATTGAACAAATCATTCTAAAGAGACTAATCAGAGCTTTATCACATTCATA
>NC_056517.1:3836289-3845260 GCF_014905685.2 Nematolebias whitei | reverse complement strand
AACCCCCAACTCTCGCATTGGAGGACGACTGCTCTAACCACTCAGCCACAGCCGCCCCAAAACAACAAAAACAAATAACTTTCAGAAGTCCAGAACTTGTGTAAAAATTGGTTTAATAGTCCCAACCAGTCTTTCAAGGCACTTCTTATTATCTTGAGAACATCTGGTGAATCATAGCAACATAATTTAAGCCTCAAAAATAAATCACTTGCCCAGAAGTAGAAAAACAGACAGACATGTCATCAACCAACGTCACCATTCCGGGTCTGTAGACAAAACTGAAAAACAAGTAATTTTTTTTAAGTGATGATCGCCCATCTGTGATGCTGAGGGCTTAAGTAGAATCTGAGAAGAGACAACACAAATTAAACCATGAAGCGGAGAAACGGGACAGCTTGACATGGTAATTTTGTAAAGAGAGTTTAAAGTAAATGAAATGCCACGTTGTACTAAAGGTGGAAAGTGTATTTTGGGAACATGAACTTAAAGCTAGTCTAAGCAGAGATCATTTCCTGACATTTAAAATATATATTAAATGTAGCATTTCATGTGAATGCTATTTTATATATCTTTACACTGTTGTCACTTCTGCATCAGAGCATTGCTGAGTGGTGTGTGTTTCTGATTTTCAGCTGTGGTAGGTACATTCAAACAGGGACATAGAAATCAATACAACACCAAATGTGAAATAACTACAATTTTTGCTGAAATGAGAATTTTGTTCTAAGGCAAAGCTCGGATTGGGTGGAGTTCAGTGAGGCCTTGGATAGAGACTCTCAGTTGGCTTCAAGGAGATTCTGGCGAACCATCAGGCAGCTGAGGAGGGGAAAACAACTCTTTACTAACACGTGTTCAGTGAAGGTTGAGGTGATGTTGACCTCAACCAGTGATGTCATCGGGACAGGAAAGGAACACTTCTTGGACTTTCTCAATCCTACCGGCACGTCTTCCATGGAGGAAGCAGAGTTGTGAGAATTCGGGATTGGTCTGTCCATAATCGTGGCTGAGGTTGTCGAGGTAGTTAAAAAGCTCTGTGGTGGCAGGGATCCAGGGGTGGATGAGATCTGCCCTGATTTCTTTAAGGTTGTAGATGTTGTGGAGCTGTCTTAGTTGACACGCCTTTGCAACATCACATGGACATCGGGGGCAGTGCCACTGGATTAGCAGACTGGGGTGGTGGTTTCCCTGTTTTTGAAGAGGGACTGGAGGGTGTGCTTCAAATACAGGGGCATCACTCTCCTTAGCCTCCCTGGTAAGGTCTATTCAGGGGTACTGGAGAAGAAGCAAGGTCAATCATTGGTCAAACCTCAGATCCAGGAGGAACAATGCAGGTTACGTCTTGGCTGTGGAACACAGGATCAGCTCTTTACCCTCACTAGGGTCCTTGAGGGGTCATGGGAGTTTGCCCATCCAGTCTACATGTGTTTTGTGGACTTGGAGAAGGTGTTTGACCATGTTCCTTGAGGTACACTGTGGGGTGTTCTCCACTTGTATGGGATTGGGGGGCCTGGCTTCCTGTTTCTACCTGGATCACTTACAAAATTTATCTGCTCCTTCCAATGCTTGTACAGTAAGGCACCATCTTATCATCTTATTTAAAAGAACTTCTCACCCCTCATTGTCCTTCACCCACTCTGCTCTTCCAACACTCATCTTCTTCTCACTCCCAGGTCTCGGTCCTGCACAACAGGAGTCCAGGCTTTCTCCTGCGCTGCCCCTCGGCTGTGGAACGCCCTGCCGTCATATCCGACACGTTTTAAAAAAAGGTTTTAAAACGTTTCTTTTTACCCAGTTTTTTAACTGATTGAATTGTACTTTTATTTTTTATTGCACCCGTAGTTCTTATTTGAGTATTTTATCTGCATTTTATGCATTTTAAGTTTTTAATGTGATCTTTCTGCAGCATTATCCTCTTGCTTTGTATGATTGTTTTTTATGCTTCATGTTATCTGATGTTCACTCACTGTAGCACTTTGAGATCCACTGTGGATGTAAAGTGCATTATAAATAAAAGTTATTATTATCATCATCATCATCATCATCATTATTATTATGTGTGTTCAATAATTATAGACCAATATCCTTGTTACCACGGTTTTCAAATAAATTTGAAACATTATTTATGACCAGGTTAGATGAATTTATTGCTGAACAATATATTTTAAGTAGCAACCGTACGGGTTTAGAGCAAAAAACTGCATCAATGACTTTCATGGAATTGATAGAACAAATAACAACCGCTGTCGTTCTAAAACAATATTGTGTGAGTATTTTTGTTGATTTAAAGAAAGCATTTGATAATATTCACCACATTATTTAGCTGGGAGAAAAAAATGGAGTAGAAAAACAACAAAAACAAACAAACAACTAGTTTGTCAATATTTTAAGTGTTGAAAAAAGCAATTCTTTATTTCTTTATTTTTTATCTTCATGCAATAAAAGACACTGAATATTTTTTTTTAAATTTACACATGAAACAAAAAAAAATTCTGTCTCACGGCACATTTGCTCCCACGTTAACTTCAAATAATTTATGACATGCATGCAACACTCCTGTGTGGTGTTTAATTTATGTTTAGTTGTAATTTAGTCACAAAATGTTTGAATTATATCTTAATTTGATCTTAATTTGATCTCAACTTGATCACAGTGAGATTTGGATTCAAATGCAGGCAGGCTCAAGAGAACTCGAAGTTAAAATAAAACTAATTTATTTGAACAAAAAGGCAGACAGCAACAACTCCTCCCCCCCCCCCCCAATACACTGAGGAGTGGAAACACAGGGACGCACTCGGGAGCATGAGGGGCCCAAGAGGTCGGAGAGCATTTCAGAACAATGAGGCGGTGAAAAGAGACGGTTTAAATAACAGTCTGAGTGAGAGTGGGAACACCTGGCTGAATGACTGGGAACAGGTGAAGGTGGCAGGCTGGTTGGACCAACACTGATCAGGTTTACTGAGGGTGACTGGAAGAAACACTGGGAAACGAAACAAGACCTAAACTAGAATATGCAAATAAAACCCTAACGTAGGGGCAGGGCAGCCGACTCGGGACCCGAAGGTCCTGGGTTCGATTCCCCATCATTGCACATCTTGTGGTGTCTCTGAGCAGGACACCTAATCCCGAATTGCTCCCCAGGCACTTACACAGCTGCCCACTGCTCCACCTGGGTGTATCCATGTGCGATGGGTTAAATGCAAAGAGCCAATTTCGTCTCTGAATGGGAACATGCAATGATGATGACACATAGTACTTCATTGTTTATTTATTATAGAGATTCTTTATTGTCATTCTCACCTCATGTGGTACATGTGGTGGAGCGAAATTATGTACACAGGGTCCCAGTTACATCCAACAATAAAATGTAAAAGAAAAACAGTAATAACATCTAAGATATGAACTAAGAAAAACATCAACTAAATATACACTAAGCACTCATAACATAAAACATTGAACATCAGCACAAACATGAACATGAGTCTGTGAGCAGATGTGCACGCATGAACACATCAACATTGAAACAGATCAGCAGCAACATGAAACAGTTCAGCAGCAACATGAAACAGATCAGCAGCAACATGATATGGTTTTTCACAGTGATTATTCTAGTTAGAGATTCATGAGTCTAACAGCCTCAGGGTAGAAGCTGTTCCTCAGTCTAGTGTTTCTACACTTAATACTCCTCAACCTCCTTCTTGAGGGGAGTGGGGCAAAAGTGTGTGTGCTGGGTGAGTGTGGTCCTTCATGATGCAGGTGGCCCTCTTCCTGCATCTGGAGGTGTAGATGTCTGTGATGGTGTGGAGACTGACTCCAACATCTTCTGTGCAGCCTTCACCACTCTCTGCAAAGCTTTTCTTTCTGCAGCTGTGCAGCCTCCATGCCACACGTTGATGCTGGAGCACAGGATGCTCTCCACTGCACACCTGTAGAAGGAGGTGAGGACTGAGCTTCCAGACCAGCTCGTCTCAGCCGTCTGAGAGTCTCTGATGAGCTTCCTGGATCAGGCTGGTGGTGTTGTTGCTCCAGCTACAACACTGAACTCAACACTGAATTATAACACTGAATACAAGATCTAAACTGAACAAGAAAACACAACCAAAGCCAAACGACAAAAATAAACTATGAAAAGAACAAACATAAACATGAACGAAATAGAATCACAGAAAAGTACAGATCCTACAAATGTATTCAGTTTTTCTCTCCAATCACTCACAGTTTTATAACAGGTGGCCAAACCCTCCTAAAGTTTTCTCACATTTTTAACATTTAATGACTCATTGTTATTATAAATAGTTCCACGTGGAGGAGAGTGCTCGTTCTTGGGTAATAATAGAGTACTGCTGTCAGTACAGAGGATTTTTTACCCTGGCTTTTTTTTTTGTTTGATTCATGGTAAATGACCTCTTCTGCTCAGGTGCTCTTACAGCTCAGTGTTATGTATATCATGGTCTGCTCCGTGTCATGTTACTGACAGCACAGACATGTGTTCATGTGGAAGAGAGAACTAAGAAGAGAACCGGTCGACTTGTATGACTGAATTATTTACTACTTGCTTTGATTTTTGACTCCAGTGTTTTATTTAACTGTGTACCGGTGCACACCACTGGTACCTCATCTAGGGTTGTTGTAAAGTATAAAAACTAATGTGAATGCAGACTGAACTAAAAACGAAGAAATGGAAACTTACCAGAAATGGCCTTTATTAAAACTAAAATCATGTGCAAGTGATAATCCAGGTTGTGATTTTTAATTGTTCATTTATTCTACTTTGCTGCTGTCAAAGAAATGTGCAATTTGAATTTAGTATTGCTTTGAAGGTGTATATATATCTTTGTAGTAAGAAATCTAGCCTTTTACTTGAAACTAAATATTTTAACCAAATTATTGTTTGCAAACAGAATTATGTTAATTAATTTAATTTTAAAAAATCAATTAGTTTCTTTCGGCTGCTCCCTTTTTCAAGGGTTGCCACAGAAAGCAAACTCACATGAGAGGTTCGGTCATTGTTGTACGCCGGATGCCGTTCCTGACACAAAACCAGGTCTCTCTTGTAAATGAGTCCCCGAGGCTCAAAGGGATTAACCTGTAGAAATAAAGGATGAATGAAAACCTGCGCTCGAACCCACAACCTCATGACTACAAGACCACCACACTGATCACCAAGCCACTGCAGAATAAAAACAATAATGTCCCCAAAATGTTTTTAAGTCCACACCTGCAACTTGAAGGGGTGTGTGAACAAATTTTAACAAAGCATCTTTTTAAATTGGACTTTGTTGTTTTGGAGTCTTCACAGTTTTCTAGAGCACATAATTGAATCTATTTTGTTTGAACCCATCCTGAGAAGGTAGAAGCTTCTCATCTGTGGCAACACTGTTCATTTTAACCTCCGCTCGTGCGTCAGTCTAATCTGTGCTGCTCCTCCTCCAGGCTTATCAGTGAGTGGATGGAGCAGCAGGCTCAGGGGTGTGTGTGTGTGTGAGTGTGTGTGTGTGTGTCTGGTATATCAGCAGCAAAGGAGAGGAAAGTGAGAGAAGACTACAGCCGTTGTGAAGTGATGATCTGCCTTTCGGTAAAACAGCAAGCTGCTGCTCTCTGCCTCTCATGTTCCTGCTCATTATTTTTCAGCCTCACACATTTTTTTGCTTTTCTTCTCTTCCCCACGTGGTTTTGGGGAGCACTTATTTCCACCCCATACCTCATCAGAGCTGAGGGATTGTCTTTGGTTGTGACTGAAACAACAGCAGACGATTTCAAAGAAAGTGCCTCTCTTGGAAAGTGTGTACACTGAGATTTTTTTCTTCTGCTTCTTCTAAGGAGCCGCTGGTGTCGACCAGGTAATGACGGTGGTTCAAAGCCACACATGCTGAGATCTTAGGACTCCCAGCAGTGCAGAAAAAAGACCAAACCCTGTGGAGACAGGAGTTTAAAGCATGAACTCCACAGCTCAACATGGATTGATTGCAGGCTACCCTAACAGGAGCCTCACCTCAGGCACTTCGTCGCTCGACAAAGACTTTTCCGGAGAGGAGAAGGACTCGTCTACAGGATGCTACGAGCAGCTTCTGATTTCCACAGAGGTGTTCCTCACTCTGGGTATCATCAGCCTGCTGGAGAACATCCTAGTTGTTGCTGCTATCATCAAAAACAAGAACCTTCACTCGCCGATGTACTTCTTCATCTGCAGCCTTGCTGTTGCTGATATGCTTGTTAGCGTCTCCAATGCTTCAGAGACGATCGTGATAGCGCTGATTAACGGCGGCAGCCTCACGATCCCCGTCACGTTGATTAAAAGCATGGACAATGTGTTTGACTCGATGATCTGCAGCTCCCTGTTAGCGTCCATCTGCAGCTTGCTCGCAATCGCTGTTGACCGTTACATCACCATCTTCTACGCACTGCGATACCACAACATCGTGACCCTACGGCGCGCGATGCTGGTCATCAGCACCATCTGGACGTGCTGCACCATCTCTGGCATCCTGTTCATCATCTACTCTGAAAGCACCACTGTTCTTATCTGCCTCATTACCATGTTCTTCACCATGCTGGTCCTTATGGCGTCGCTGTACGTGCACATGTTCCTGCTGGCGCGCCTGCACATGAAGCGCATCGCGGCGCTGCCGGGCAACGCACCCATTCAGCAGAGGGCCAACATGAAAGGTGCCATCACCCTCACCATCCTCCTCGGGGTGTTCGTGGTGTGCTGGGCACCCTTTTTCCTTCACCTCATCCTCATGATCACCTGCCCCAGGAACCCCTACTGCACCTGCTTCATGTCCCACTTCAACATGTACCTCATCCTCATCATGTGCAACTCCGTCATCGACCCCATCATCTACGCCTTTCGTAGCCAAGAGATGAGAAAAACCTTTAAGGAGATTTTCTGCTGCTCACATGCTCTGTTGTGTTTAAGTTTCCTGTAAAGTGGAGATAAAATTATAAAAAAGGACTGCTGTAAATGACGAGGCACTGGATTCTGGTTTCATAGGTCAGGTTGTTTCAGACGTAGGTTTGTAACAACTTTTCTGTAGATACATTATATTTGGTTCAGTAGAAATAATCTTCAAATACTGTCTTTTTGAAAAATCCAACCATTTCAATGAACTAAAACTAAGATTAGATAATAATGTCATTGTAGTTGTTGCACAGAGCTTTACAGCAGATGTGCATTACCTTTGGTCTTACTGACGACAAATCTTTTTTAGAAAATGACACTATCCACAGTTAAAATTACATTTATTTTCTTTGTTTTCATTCGTACAAATAAATCAACAACGTGTACTTATTTGTAACATAGTCTTGAGAGAAGCCTTTAAACCTGGTAAAAGTCAAATGTGAAAGCTGAAGTGATTTTGCCTTTTCTGCCAAAGAGTGACTTTGACTTGTGTGGAGGTGAACCCCGAGTCAAGAACAGGGTCTTTATTATTCTTTGTTTTTTGTGGAGTGGGGGTGTGCACATTTGTAATTGAACTGGATTTATATAATGACAACAACACAAGAGCACACGCAACAATTGCTGAATTTCTGCAGTTTGATTTTTGTGACACCGGAGCATTTTTTTGTCTAAAATATTTCAATGTAAAAGGTTCAAATGTGGACAAATGTCACTGGATGCACACGAAACAAGTTCTCAGGCTTAGTGTTTTCTTAACACCCGACATTCCTCTTTAAGAATCTGTTCAATGTTACTGTTGTGCACCCAGAATCTCTGTTTTTGGGTGCACATAAGCTCTAATATCTATTTAAAATAGACCATGAAAGGAAATTAAACCCATGAATAACATCTGCTCACTTCATATCAAAGCTTATGCGAGTTTGTGTGGATATATTTGCAAATTTGCACGTTGTATGTTCTAAACGTTACTTTTAACACGTACATGTGACATAAATAAAGCTATTTTCATTATATTTGTGTAAAGAACTGACACTAATGAATGTATTTTTTTATATTTGATGTTGCTTTTTTAATCTTTGCCTTATTTATTTTGCACTGTGATGTACAAAGAAATCGTGCTCTCTGTGACAGTATTTCAGAAAAGAAAATGTGTGCAATATAATTTTAATGTTGCCTTTTTTTATTTATGCCTTCAATAAGCCAATCTGCATTTCCACACGTGCAAAAGACACAAGAGAACAGATGTAAGCAGGTGTGTCATTTCTGTTGGCAGCTTTGCCTGAAATGTGATTCACGTGTCCAACTGTAAAGATGTTTTTTCTCATCCGTACAAACTGTGGATCACTGCTGCTTTGAATAAATCAGAATGAATCTGAGCCACAGGCATGTTTGTTAGCATTTCTCTGGAGAACAGGTTCTCCACATCACTCCTCTCATTAAATATGAGAACAACCTAACAAATTGTACACAAGAAGAAGAAGACATTACACAATGATGTATAAATCTACAGCTAACTGCACATTAAAATCATACTAGCAGCAAATTATTAGTGAAACAGTTGAAACCTCTCCTGACATTCTCAGAGACTTTAGTTTCTGGTTAATATTTAACTTGGTCACAAATCAATTGAATTGTGAAAACCATCTTCTACGTCCCTTTAATGCCTTCAACAGCCCCCAAACACCTATTCTGAAAGAAAAAATGTAATTAACTTAAAAATGAAAAATATTTAAAAAGACTAAAATTAAAAATTGTCAGAAGTGAAGAAAAAAATATCTGCAACGCATCAAAGTTCTTTCACTTTGAAAATTGAATAGGTCATAAAACTTATGAAGAAAAAGATGCATTCATACTCTAATATTTTACATGCAAGCAAAATTTCAGTTTTATTACATTTATATAAACACTTCTTTTTTTGGCTTTTCCCTCTTCAGGGTCTCCACATGCAGCGAGTCATCGTCCTCCATCTCTGTCTACTGTGTCCTCTGTGTCCTCACTCCAACTACCTCCATGTCCTCTTTAACTGCATCCATATGTCTCCTCTTTGTCTTTTTCCTGCAGCTGCATTTCTAA
>NC_056517.1:3834898-3836189 GCF_014905685.2 Nematolebias whitei | reverse complement strand
CATCCATATGTCTCCTCTTTGTCTTTTTCCTGCAGCTGCATTTCTAACATCCTTCTACCAATATACCCACTGTCCCTCCTCTGGACATGTCCAAACCACTGTCCCTCCTCTGGACATGTCCAAACCACTGTTCCTCCTCTGGACATGTCCAAACCACTGTCCCTCCTCTGGACATGTCCAAACCATCTCAGTGTGTCCTCTCTAACTTCCTCTCCCAGTTGTTCAACCTGTGCTGTACCTCTGATGATCTCATTCCTGATCTTCTCCGTCCTTGTCTCTCCTAAGGAGAACCTGAACATCTTCATTTCTGCCACTTCCAGTTCTGTCTCCTGTCTTTTTGTCAACAGACCTTTTTCACGCTTCCGGGTTTTAAAGCGGATGTGGTGTTCAACAACTTCCTGTGGCTGTAGCGTTAGCATTAGACAGTGACGAAAATGTCTCAGTGTCGGCGCGGTTCTTTTGTTCAGTTCCTGGTTGTTCTTGTAGGGCCAAGAAAACAACCGTATCTGTCCCACCATGCTTTTCACGACGTACCCAGACCAAAGGAGGCGGTGGATCCAAGAGATCAGAAGAGATGATGGTCCAGACTTCTGCATAAAGCCAGGGAGCACTTGTAGCCGGTTCACTTGGAGGATTTTATCTGTGGATCCACCAGCAGCTGCTTTAAAGGTTGAGCTGTTTCTTTCTCTTCACCTGGAATAATTTCACTGCACCAGCAAAGAGAGAGTCTGTTTTTAGAGAGCTCAGAAACAGCAGCTTGTCCTCTCACAGAAAGCCAGCCAGGCTGAAGCTGCTGCTGGAGTCCACGTGAAACTCACTTCACCTGGTGCCACATCCACCCACAGGTAAATATCACAGTAAGATGCTACATTATAAACTTGTCATGTTATGGGGAGATCAAGTTACATGCACTGACTCACAAAATGTATTGATCTTCATGGAAATAATGTCAACAATAACAATAATAATGTGAATAAGCTCAATAATTGAAATGATCTCGCTAATCTTATTTTATTTAGTGGTTTTACTGGTGCACTCCCAGTTGTCCTCATTCTGCTCAGTCCTGTGTTGGTGGACTCTCACTCCTGCTTGAGTCACCATCATTAGTCAGTGTCTTACCTGAGAGAAGATTAGCTGAACTAAAGGCTGGGGCCATTTACAACTATTTTTATATGTGAATGTGAGGCCCATGCTTGTTTGTTTTGTAATTCTTAAATATTATTCATATTTATTTTTGTTTACTTCTGTCAATAAACCAGGTGTCTGTAGTGGTGATACATGAACAGGCCAC
>NC_056517.1:3833785-3834798 GCF_014905685.2 Nematolebias whitei | reverse complement strand
TTAGAAATGCAGCTGCAGGAAAAAGACAAAGAGGAGACATATGGATGGTGGGCATGGCGGTGCAATGAGCTGTTGCTGAGAACTAGGAAAAACTGTGCGTGAGTATTATGATAAAACTTTGGTAAGTCCGTATTTATTTATATAAAAACTGTTTAATTAAATATAAGATCATTAAGAAAGTCCTAAAATATTACTAACAAACTTTTTTGATTCAATCAAACAAACTGGACGAGGAGACTTTGGAGAGCCTGGAATTGTTTGTTGACGAGTGTTTTGAAAGCTTAGTCATGGGTAAGCCTAAAGAAACATCCGGTGCTGCTAGCAATTCAGCTAACATCCCCAATGCTAAGCGGCATCGACAGGGCAGCTCAGACAGCGTTACTGCACCGTCTCCTGATGATTCAGGTTTAAAGGAGATATTGGAGTCAATTGACCAGAAGCTAACTAGCTTAGACGCCCGACTAGCATTAGTGGAGATGCTACATAAAGAGTTTCAAGGCCTCAGGGAGTCTTTGGAATTCAGTCAACAACAGGTAGCATCACTTGCTAGTGAAAATCAGGAGCTTAGAGGAACGGTAAAACAACTCACCGAGGAGATGACGCTGCTATCCGGGGATAATAAAAAAATAAAAGAATCGATCCTGGATATCCAAGCCCGGAGCATGCGGGACAACCTCGTCTTTTCGGGAATACCGGAGCGAGCGGACGAAGACCCTGAAGCCTCCGTCCGTGACTTCATTCAGAATCAGCTGAAGTTGCCGAGTGACGCGGTTAATTCCATAACTTTTCACCGGGTCCACCGCCTCGGAGGTAAGAAGCCTGGAAGCAATCGGCCGCGGCCGATTGTAGCTAAGTTTGAGCACTATAAACAAAAAGAACAAGTAAAAAGCCGAGGTAGGGAACTGCGTGACACGAACTTTAGCATGAACGACCAATTCCCTGCAGAAATTCTGAGTAGAAGGCGCGTCCTGTTCCCAATTAGGAAGAAAAATATAAACGAGGGCAGAAGAGCT
>NC_056517.1:3831986-3833685 GCF_014905685.2 Nematolebias whitei | reverse complement strand
GAGGAATTTCCAACTGATAACCAGATGAAACCCCGCTGAAAAAACTTTGTGTCATCATTTCAGGACTCTGGATTCTTATAGAGGTTATTCTTGGCCATTTCTCGACATACCTCGAGAATGTTTATGGATCTCACCGGAGGACATTGACTGATTACAGTGACCTCGAGAGCATCTGTAGACGTCGTTGACCGCTCTCGTCTCTTCCTTCTTAAGCTCTTCTCTGCAGAATGTCTACGTAAATATGTGCTTGTTTGTGCGAAGTGTTTTTTCAATATTAGGGGTTTTTCTCAGCCAAGAAAAAAGTCTGATAGGAATTTTTTTCGCCTCCAATTCCTACATGTGTCCTGTTAACCACTGTTTTTGTCTGTCCAAACAGGTCTCACTTGTAAATGAGTCTTCGAGGCTCAATGTGATTTATCTGTTTAAATAAAGGTTGAATGAAAAATACTGTTGTTGTACCCTTGCAAAGGTCAATGCAAGAGCAATATTTACTATAATAGACATGTTCAAGTAAGTTGTGTTTTTAGGATTTTACCACAGTCCAATTCACTTGCCTATAAGTAGGGAGTAGTCATGCATGAGTGTAAATAATGTAATTATTCAAAGAGACACAAATTCAATTCAATTCAGTTCAGTTTATTTCTATAGCACCAAATCACAACAAAGTTGTCTCAGGGCACTTTACAGAAACATTCACATACATAGAAAAGCCAATTAGTAAAGTTCTCTATCTAAGGAATCCAGCAGACAAGTTGAATCTTCACTTCGTTGCAGTCTCCCATCCTGAGCAAGCACAGTGGCAACAGTGGAAAGGAAAAACTCCCTTTAAAAGGAAGAAACCTCCAGCAGAACCAGCTCAGGACAAGAGACCATCTGCATGTTAGGCTGATTGGTAACTCTAAATTGTCCCTATAGGTGTGAGTGAGAGATTGAATGGTTGTTTGTCTCGTTTGTCTCTATATGTGTCCCTGAGATGGACTCAAGGGCGTCAGAAGCATCTGTAATGTGGGGGGGACGCAATGATGTGTGTAGGTGTGTGTGCGCGCGTGCGCGCTAAAACATGTACACCAATGTACAAAAAAAGCAACATTTCACCTAGATTTCCTTTAATTCCTCACATTTAAATCATGTTTCTCACCAAGTTTGTGTAAATTCAGCTGTGGGTTTTAAAGACATTTTAACTTTAATACACTTTAATACAGAGCGTCAGATCTGCACTATTTGTCTTTATAGAGAAATAAAAACCATCACCACTGGACTTTTTTACTTGTGTTCAACACTCCTCATCTAAATGATGTTTCTCATGAAGCTTGAGGACAATAAGGTGTGGGGTTTTAAAGACATTTCAACTTTAATGCACCTGAACACACAGCGTCTCTTACACCTGCAGCGTCTGACAGCATCACAGTTACTGTTAAGCTAACATGCTACAGACGTAGCGCTGCGCATCTCTCCTCCTAACCATGAATATGTTTATGAACAACCCCCCTGGTCAACAACTGCCCACACTAAGCTGCTAAACTGGTGAGCGAGCAACACAGATGTGTCTCCATCTCCTCCACCTGTGCGCGTTTTCTGCCGAGGCAGGAGACTCAGCGAGTTGGAGGTAACCAGAAAAACCTGGAGTGGAGTTTTAGTGGTTTGAGTGTTCTCCTATTAATCAAGTGGAATGGATTTGTTCATGAAGAAAGAGAAACTG
>NC_056517.1:3830183-3831886 GCF_014905685.2 Nematolebias whitei | reverse complement strand
CTCTGGACATGTCCAAACTACTGTCCCTCCTCTGGACATGTCCAAACTACTGTCCCTCCTCTGGACATGTCCAAACCATCTCAGTGTGTCCTCTCTAACTTTATCTCCCAGTTGTTCAACCTGTGCTGTACCTCTGATGATCTCAGTCCTGATCTTCTCCGTCCTTGTCTCTCCTAAGGAGAACCTGAACATCTTCATTTCTGCCACTTCCAGTTCTGTCTCCTGTCTTTTTGTCAACAGACCTTTTTCACACTTCCGGGTTTTAAAGCGGATGTGGTGTTCAACAACTTCCTGTGGCTGTAGCGTTAGCATTAGACAGTGACGAAAATGGCTCAGTGTCGGCGCGGTTCTTTAGTTCAGTTCCTGGTTGTTCTTGTTGGGCCAAGAAAACAACCGTATCTGTCCCACCATGCTTTTCATGACGTACCCAGACCAAAGGAGGCGGTGGAGCCAAGAGATCAGAAGAGATGATGGTCCAGACTTCTGCATAAAGCCAGGGAGCGCTTGTAGCCGGTTCACTTGGAGGATTTTATCTGTGGATCCACCAGCAGCTGCTTTAAAGGTTCACCTGGATTAATTTCACTGCACCAGCAAAGAGAGAGTCTGTTTTTAGAGAGCTCAGAAACAGCAGCTTGTCCTCTCACAGAAAGCTAGCCAGGCTGAAGCTGCTGCTGGAGTCCACGTGAAACTCACTTCACCTGGTGCCACATCCACCCACAGGTAAATATCACATTAAGATGGTACATTATAAACTTGTCATGTTATGGGGAGATCAAGTTACATGCACTGACTCACAAAATGTATTGATCTTCATGGAAATAATGTCAACAACAACAATAATAATGTCAACAACAACAATAATAATGTCAACAACAATAATTATAATGTGAATAAGCTCAATAATTGAAATGATCTCGCTAATCTTATTTTATTTAGTGGTTTTACTGGTGCACTCCCAGCTGTCCTCTTTCTGCTCAGTCCTGTGTTGGTGGACTCTCACTCCTGCTTGAGTCACCATAATTAGTCAGTGTCTTACCTGAGAGAAGATTGGCTGAACTAAAGGCTGGGGCCATTTTCAACTATTTTTATATGTGAATGTGAGGCCCATGTTTGTTTGTTTAGTAATTCTTAAATATTATTCATATTTATTTTTGTTTACTTCATTTAATATTTATGTTCCAGGTTGAAGGTGCAGTCCAGTCTCGTGTTGGTTCTGTTCCACTCGTGTCTCGTGCATCGCAGCTCGTGGGTGAATTTCTGCTCTTGTGTTACCTTGAACCATCCTTTAGTCTTTTAGTTCACTGAACACTGGAAATAATATTTATTTTAAGAATCATTATTGCCTCCATTAGAATATGATTTTAACTTAGTGTTAATAAAATGTATGTTGTATCTTGGAACAGTCTCCTGTTTACTTGTAAACAAACCCAAGAGTCTTTTCTGTATAAATTATGTCCTTGGGTGAAAGTCCTGATGTCGTGTTGCAGTAAGTTTATAAAATAAAAATAACATCCATACCCAGCTTGTTACATATTGTTCTAGTGTTATGTAATTAGTTATTTAAAGGTTTTGAATTATTTTAAACATTCTTCAATTAAAACACACTTGAGCAGCAAACTGTACTGCTTTTTTATTTTTAATTTGTGGATTGATTCAGTTGTATTGAAAGGAACACAAGTGTAATTTACAATATCTAGTAAAAA
>NC_056517.1:3829043-3830083 GCF_014905685.2 Nematolebias whitei | reverse complement strand
GTAGGTTTGGTGTCAAGGAAAGAAACTGGGATGGACAGACTGTGGTGGACTTTGCCAAGAGAATGGAAATGGCTGTAGTCAACACATATTTGAGGGTGAGAAAATGCCTGAGGAATGGAAAAGAAGTGTGCTGGTGCCCAATTTTAAGAACAAGAGTGATGTACCGAGTTGTAGCAACTACAGGGGAATTAAGTTAATGAGCCACACAATAAAGATCTGGGAGAGAGTTGTGGAAACAAGACTTAGACGAGAGGTGACTGTGAGCAGCAGGATGGTTTCATGCCAAGAAAGAGCACCACAGATGCCATCTTTGCTTTGAGGATGCTGATGGAGAAGTTCAGAGAGTGTCAGAAAGAACTCCATTATGTCTTTGTGGCTTTAGAAAAAGCATCTGACAGGGTGCCGAGGGAGGAGGTGCGGTATTGCATGAAGAAATCTGGAGTGGCAGAAAAGTACGTCAGACTGGTACAGAACATGTATGAAGACAACAGGACAGTGGTGAGATGTGTTGTAGGAGTGACAGATAGCTTCAAGGTGGAGGTGGGAGTGCATCAAGGATTGGCTCTGAGCCCCTTCTTGTTTGCTCTGGTGATGGACCGATTAACAGATGAGATCAGGCAGGGATCCCCATGGACTATGATGTTTGTAGATGATGTGATCTATAGTGAGAACAGGGAACAGGTGGAAGAGAACTTGGAGAGGTGAAGGTATGCACTTGTAAGAAGAGGAATGAAAGTCAGCCGTAGTAAGACAGAGTACATGTGTGTGAATGAGAGGGAGGAGGTGGAAGAATGAGACTACAAGGAGCAGAGGTCACAAAGGTGCAAGACTTCAAGTACTTGGTGTCCACTGTCCAAGAAAATGAGGAGTGTGGTGAAGAATTGAAAAAGAGAGTCCAGGCAGGATGGAGAAAAGTTTCAAGAGTCATTTGTGACAAAGGGGTGTCATCAAAAGTCAAAGGAAAGGTTTACAAAACAGTGGTGAGACCAGCTGTGTTTTATGGTCTGGAGACAGTGGAGTAGCCCTTTTTCACGACAACC
>NC_056517.1:3827740-3828943 GCF_014905685.2 Nematolebias whitei | reverse complement strand
GGAGTACCCGGAGAAAACCCACGCATGCACGGAGAGAACATGCAAACTCCACCCAGAAAGGTCCCTGGACCGGGGTTTGAACCAGGGACCTGCTCGATGAGAGGCAGCAGCTCTACCGGTTGCGCCACCGTGCTGCCCGCCATTACAATTTGTGAAAGAAAACACACTAGATGTTAGTTATGAGATGTTATGATGCTTGATGTTCAAATTGTGCTTCTTCATAACTATAGATCAAATATTGTCGAGGGACAGGTAGTTGTCAGAGCTAGATGCTTTATTTGTGACAGCTGAAGAACTTTGACGTACGATGGACAACTTCTGTACCGAGAGCTCACAGTAACATCTTCCTGCTCACTGGTTACTGTTTGTGGAAGCTGCATAGTCTGTTTTGTTCTGCTGATGTTTCAGCTCATCTTCAAACTACAATCTGTTACTTGTTTAAAGTTAAATATGTTATAACACGTATGTGCTTAAAACAGTTATGTTTTAGATCTCACTGGATGACAGCAGGAGAAAAACTACGTCAGCTGAAGTCCCAACCACTTATCACTCGTCCTAGATGGTCTCTAAACTTTGGAGCTGGTACCATCCAGATGTGGTCCTGTGCCACAGGGCTCACAGATGTTTTACCGGTGCCCACCTGAGAAGTCCTTCAGTAGCATCATTCTGGACCACATGGCTCCACACGTCCTGCTCTTCCTCCGATGCTGCCGTCTTCTCAACGGGTTTTGTGTCCACACTTCACATCTTCAGTCTCTGCACGTGTCTCTGGAAACGTCTTCTCAGAGGCCAGAACCAGGAGCAGTCCAGATGTTCTGCAGGGGTGCAGCTTCTACAACCAAGGCTTACTGCTGTTTCCGTGTTGCAGAAGAAGTGTGGAGTCTGCTGACATGTTTTACTTCAACACCTTCATCCATGTGTTTATATCAATGCAGTACGAATCATAAAATGTACAAATCACTTTTGTTCCTTCATATTTTTAATATTCAGTCTCAAGCTGTGAATCACTGTAAATACTGTAAATAGTTGTTACTCATGAAAAATACATAAATGTGCCAATTTATTTAAAATGAAATTGCATAATTTGGGAAAAAGATCTATAATCCACAATCAATTTATAGAGTACAGTTATAAAACATTAGTTAAGTTTTTTTTGTTTTTACTAGATATTGTAAATTACACTTGTGTTCCTTTCAATACAAC
>NC_056517.1:3825235-3827640 GCF_014905685.2 Nematolebias whitei | reverse complement strand
TCAGTGTTTAAAAAACTGAATGATGGGACGAGATTCAAGCACGGTGGCGCAACTGGTAGAGCTGCTGCCTCTCAGCGAGCAGGTCCTTGGATCAAATCCCAGTCCAGGGGCCTTTCTGGGTGGAGTTTGCATGTTCTCTCCGTGCATGCGTGGGTTTTCTCCGGGTACTCCGGTTTCCTCCCACAGACCAAAAACATGCATGTTAGACTGATTGGTAACTCTAAATTGTCTCTAGGTGTGAGTGAGAGAGTGAATGGTTGTTTGTCTCGTTTGTCTCCATGTGTCCCTGTGATGGACTGGAGACCTGTCCAGGGTGTACCCCGCCCCTCGCACAGTGATTGCTGGACATGGGCACCAGCGACCCCCGTGACCCAAAATGGAAGAAGCGAGTAAAGATAATGGATGGATGGATGGGACGAGATTCATTAGTTCTGGAGTTCAACACTTTCAGTAGAGGATTTAATTTTTTTTAAGTAATGTACAGTATATACAACAAGCTGGCTCAGTTGGTAGAGATGTTGCCTCTCAGTGAGAAGATTGCTGTAACTAATCCTGGCAGGGGCCTTTCTGGGTGGAGTTTGCATGTTCTCTCTGTGCTGCGTGGGTTTTCTCCGGGTACTCCAGTTTCCTCCCACAGACCAAAAACATGCATGTTAGGCTGATTGGTAACTCTGAATAATCTCTAGGTGTGAGAGAGTGAATTGTTTGTCTTGATGTGGAGCTGTGATGGACTGGAGACCTGTCCAGGGCGTCCCTGTGAAGGACTGGAGACCTGTCCAGGGTGTCCCTGTGAAGGACTGGAGACCTGTCCAGGGTGTCCCCTGCCTCTTACACAGTGACTGCTGGATATGAGCACTAGTGACCCCCGCAACCCAAAGAGTTAGAAGCGGGTAAAAGAAATTGGATGGATGTACTTTGTGTATGTATTTATGTACAGTGCCTTGCGAAAGTATTCAGCCCCCTTGAACTTTTCAACCTTTTGCCACATTTCAGGCTTCAAACATAAAGATATAACATTTTAATTTTTTTGAAGCATCAACAACAAGTGGGACACAATCGTGAAGTGGAATGAAATTTATTGGATGTGTCAAACTTTTAAACAAATAAAAAACTTAAAAGTGGGGCGTGCAATATTATTCGGCCCCCTTGCGTTAATACTTTGTAGCTCCGCCTCTTGCTGCAGTTCCAGCTGCAAGTCTCTTGGGGTTTGTCTCTATCATTTTTGCACATGGAGACACTGAAGTTCTGCCCATTCTTCCTGCAGAACAGCTGGAGCTCAGTGAGGTTGGATGGAGAGCATTTGTGAACAGCAGTCTTCAGCTCTTTCCACAGATTCTCGATTGGATTCAGGTCTGGACTTTGACTTGGCCATTCCAACACCTGGATATGTTTATTTGTGAACCATTCCATTGTAGATGTGTCTTTATGTTTTGGATCATTGTCTTGTTGGAAGATAAATCTCCATCCCAGTCTCAGGTCTCTTGCAGACTCAAACTGGTTTTCTTCCAGAATGGTCCTGTATTTGGCCCAACCCATCTTCCCATCAATTCTGACCATCTTCCCTGTCCCTGCTGATGAAAAGCAGGCCCGGACCATGATGCTGCCACCACCATGTTTGACAGTGGGGATGGTGTGTTCAGGGTGATGAGCTGTGTTGCTTTTACACCAAACATATCGTTTTGCATTGTGGCCAAACAGTTGGATTTTGGTTTCATGTGACCAGAGCACCTTCTTCCACATGTTTGGTGTCTCCCAGGTGACAAACTTTAAACAACACTTTTTATGCATATCTTTGATAAATGGCTTTCTTCTTGCCACTCTTCCATAAAGGCCAGATTTGTGCAGTGTACGACTGATTGTTGTCCTATGGACAGTCTCTCCCACCTCAGCTGTAGATCTCTGCAGTTCAACCAGAGTGATCATGGGCCTCTTGGCTGCATCTCTGATCAGTCTTCTCCTTGTTCCAGATGAACGTTTAGAGGGACGGCCGGGTCTTGGTAGATCTGCAGTGGTCTCATACTCCTTACATTTCAATATGATTGCTTGCACAGTGCTCCTTGGGATGTTTAAAGCTTGGGAAATCTTTTTGTATCCAAATCCAGCTTTAAACTTCTCCACAACAGTATCTCGGACCTGCCTGGTGTGTTCCTTGGTCTTCATGATGCTCTCTGCTCTTTGAACAGAACCCTGAGACTATCACAGAGCAGGTGCATTTATACAGAGACTTGATTACACACAGGTGGATTCTATTTATCATCATTAGTCATTTGGGACAACATTGGATCATTCATAGATCCTCACTGAACTTCTGGAGTGAGTTTGCTGCTCTGAAAGTAAAGAGGCCCAATAATATTGCACGCCACACTTTTCAGTTTTTTATTTGTTAAAAAAGTTTGACACATCCA
>NC_056517.1:3818516-3825135 GCF_014905685.2 Nematolebias whitei | reverse complement strand
ACCCATCAGCGACAGCCTTAAAGGGCGAAGCCTATATGAAATAGAACTATTTTCAGTTACTCTGTACTGCTTCGCTGCTCCTCCCCCTCTCGGTGAAAATCTACAGCTCGAACAGTTGACTCCTGGGAAATGTAGTCCTTTTGACTTGTGTTAAAATGAAGGCTTACTGAAAGAAAACTACAAAAAAGCTACGCCCGTTTTTTTTGTTTGTTTGTTTGTTTCATTTTCATTTTTGGTTATTGGTCGGTTCCCGCTCCTGTCTGCTCCCGTTAGCTTTCAGTCTGGTCACGTCCCGGTCACGTGAGTTATAATGAGGTTGACTCCGGTCCCGCCGGAATCCAGCCGGAATCACGTGACCGGCGGTACTCTCGAAAAAATGTCATCCTCTACTTGGGGGTACCATTAAGACTCAAGGCTGACAAGAAAAGTAGTCAGCCTGAAAAAAAAATCAACAATTGTGGCTAATCTGAATTTGATTCCCCCGGTTGGCCTGAAAACAGGAACAGGCCGACATATTCATTTCTCCTGAGAAATGTGTAAACTAAGGAAAAGCTTTGTCTAGTGCACACCCGCCATCACCAGAGAACTTTTGTGGAGGCTTTTCAGAACTGTGCTGGCTGACCATCATCTTATCAGGACTATGGTCTATCTGGAAGTGCTTCGTGGACCGCCTTGCTGTCAACTGCATATGTAACGTGTTCATAAATGTGCTGCTGGCAGAGTTTTTGATGTCTTAAACTGTGTCCTGATAGGACAAGGTGTGAAGAGATCTTTTTTGTAAGAGGCTGCGCTATCATAGCAGCAGCTACGTGCACCCCGCCCATCTTTTGGACAGCTGTGAGGACATATTCTCGCTGTATCTCGGTACAATGATAATAAATCTTATTCTGATTCTGATTATTAATAAAGAAAGAATAAAGTAAAACTTCTCAGTATAAACACAGCTATCAAGCACAACTTGATCTTGGGGAATAAAATAATTAGATCTTAAATAGATCTTGCTTAACTCTGAATGTCAGGAAATGCCTTGTAGCTGCTAGTTTCCTACCAGCCGTAGATTATGGTGATATTATTTATATGAATGCCCCTGACAGCTCCTTGCAGATGTTGGATGCTGTCTACCATGGTGCACTAAGGTTCATAACTGGCTGTAACTACTGTACCCATCACTGCACCCTGTATTCATTGCTCAGTTGGTCATTATCTACACGTAGGTTTTCATACATTCATTACCTGCAGTGTACCCTCAGTGCAGACTGAACTCGGCAAAAGGGTCTTTTCCTACTCTGCTCCTGTAACCCGGAACACTTTACAACAAGATCTGAACTTGTACACTTTGATTTCTTTGAAGGATTTTAAACATTTGATGTCAATGGAAATATCAAAGGGGCAGCACGGTGGCACAACTGGTAGAGCTGCTGCCTCTCAGCGAGCAGGTCCCTGGTTCAAACCCCGGTCCAGGGGCCTTTCTGGGTGGAGTTTGCATGTTCTCTCCGTGCATGCGTGGGTTTTCTCCGGGTACTCCGGTTTCCTCCCACAGTCCAAAAACATGCATGTTAGGCTGATTGGTAACTCTAAATTGTCCCTAGGTGTGAGTGAGAGAGTGAATGGTTGTTTGTCTCGTTTGTCTCTATGTGTCCCTGTGATGGACTGGAGACCTGTCCAGGGTGTCCCCCGCCCCTCGCACAGTGATTGCTGGACATGGGCACCAGCGACCCCCGTGACCCAAAATGGAATAAGCGGGTAAAGATAATGGATGGATGGATGGAAATATCAAAGCAAGCATTATTGGTTTTAGCATTTTGCCGGTACCTTGTTTTATATGGCATTTTGATTTGACTTTGTTTATAACTAGTTTTATTTGATTTAAATTGCTTTTGTGTAATTGTTGTTGTCTGTACTTTATATGTTATCTGTCTAAAACAGGTCTCTCTTGAAAATGAGTTCTTGTGAGTCAATGAGACTAACCTGTAGAAAAACGGTTGAATGAAAAACAACGTTGGCATTGTGTGACATGAAATATTAATTTCCCTGAATTGGCTTATTTTATTGTTTTCTATCCATTTAAACATTTGAATATTTATGCAAACAGTTTTTTATGCTTCTAGATGGGAAAATGAACACGGGGAAACAGCACGAGACCAAGATGATGCAGTTGCCAACACTCCTGCTGTCAGGAGAGGAGGCCTCATCATCAATACCTGTGGTCATCCTAATCCTAAATTAGCTTTTAATTAAAACATTCAAGGTTAAGGTTTCTTTATTTGTTGTTCGCATCACATGTGGTACATGTGGTGAAACTAAACTGTGTACACAGGGTCCCAGTTACATCCAACAAAAGTATAAAATGTAAAGAAAAACAGTAATAAAATTTAAGATATGAACTCAGAAATGCACTAAACTAAAAATACACTAAGCACTAATATTACAAAGACAATACGCTGAACAACAGCAGCACGAACATGAGTCTGTGTGAGCAGATGAGTACGAATGAACACAACAACATGAAAAAAATCAGCAGCACAAGATCAGCAGCACATATCACAATAAAGTGGAATTACAGTGATTTTTCACAGTGATTATTCTGGTTAGAGATTCATGAGTCTAACAGCCTCAGGGTAGAAGCTGTTCCTCAGTCTAGTGGTTCTAGACTTAATGCTCCTCAACCTCCTGCCTGAGAGGAGTGGGGCAAAAAGTGTGTGTGCTGGGTGAGTGTGGTCCTTCATGATGCAGGTGGTCCTCTTCCTGCATCTGGACGTGTAAATGTCTGTGATGGTGGGGAGGCTGACTCCGACATCTTCTGTGCAGCCTTCACCACTCTCTGCAGAGCTTTTCTTTCTGCAGCTGTGCAGCCTCCATGCCACACGTTGATGCTCGAGCACAGGATGCTCTCCACTGCACACCTGTAGAAGGAGGTGAGGACTGAGCTTCCCACTCCAGCTCGTCTCAGCCTCCTGAGGAAGTAGAGTCTCTGATGAGCTTTCTTGATCAGGCTGGTGGTGTTGTTGCTCCAGCTGAGGTTGTTGTTCATGTGTACACCCAAGTACTTGTAGCTGGAGACCACCTCCACTGCAGATCCTCTTATGTTCAGGGGGGTGTAGATGTTTTTGTTCCTTCTGAAGTCCACAATCATCTCCTTTGTCTTCTTCACATTGATGTGAAGGTTGTTCTTCCTGCACCAGCTCTCCAGGTGTCACACGTCCTGCCTGTAGCTGGACTCATCATTGTTTGTGATGCATCCCACCACCGCTGTATCATCTGCAAACTTTACAATATGACAGCCTGGATGAGTAGGTGAACAGTCATACGTGAGGTGAGTGAACAGAAGGGGGCTCAGCACACAGCCCTGGGGGGAGCCAGTGCTGAGGGTTATGGTGGAGGAGGAGAAGTTGTGGATCCTCACAGACTGCGGTGTGTTTGTTAAAAAGTCCAGGACCAGCATTTTACATGAATGATGCATTATTATTATTGCCATCCATTTCTTTCAAGAAAATATTAATTCACTGTACAATGTCTTCCTGTTTATGCTTTATAATGTTTAACCCTGAAGGAACAACAGAGAGCCAGGTTTTTGAGAGCACAACATACGTGCACTATTTTATCCAGAGGTGTAAGACTGTTAGATAATTTTTGGTATGAATATTTTAATTATATTATGGCTGAGATGGCTGAGAACATCTTTCCCTCCTGCTTCTGTAATACATGCCCAAAACATCCTCCTGTCTCGGCCTGAAGGCCAGTTCTCCAACTCGCAGAGCCTCGATGGCGTTGACGCCATGAGAACATGCCCCAACATTCTCTTATCTCCATCTGGAGGCTGACGTGCTGACGTCCATGGATCATGTCCATGCGTCTGACTGCAGCTAGCTGTGAGGGAACACCCGCTGGACTCTGCTGCTGTATAAAAGTCTGCAGCAAACTCTATGCGCTGCTCATTCTGTGACATGTCCCATGCATTATGTATGCAATCTGTCTTGAGTGGGTCCTTGCAAATAAAATGCCGGTTAAAAAATTTCTCCTGCCATCAAGTGTGGTTCTTTTTGAGTAAGTAAATAAATCAAGAATATTTTCTCCAACCTTTAGTGAAAACTGAAATCTTCAGTCCAACAGATTCTGCAACATCAAGCCCTCTGTCTATTAAAATGACATCACCTGGACTGAGGGAGTCCAAACGTCCACTGTGGTCAGTCAGCTGAGGACCAAACAGAGACGAAGACGATTCTTCTTCAGTCTCATCAGTGTTAGCATCGTTTGTTGAAAAGAGGACAAGTTTGTTATCGTTTGCAGAAATTACATTACAAAGGTCAAATATTCCTGATCCAGTAATTCATTTAAGCTTACTCTAACAAGGTTGAGTCAGGTCCTCTGGACAGATGCTTCTTTGTAGAAACATTTTCTTTTTTTTTAATCCAAAAGACTTCTTCAGTCGGAGGAGCTGCAACAAACTCAGTCTTATAAATAGCCCCTTCTCATAGTGGATCAACCAGTTTGCTACTGACTAGTTGTTCACATGCACGTGAACTAGACTTGTCCAGTTAACGTTCAACTAGTTAGACTTGTTGCTAGTTGCTTTTTTGAGAAGTCACTCGAAGAGGATGAAAATGATGAAGATAGTAACTTCTTCTTCTTTTGGCTTTTCCCTCTTCAGGGGTCGCAGCGAGACATCCTCCTCCATCTCACTCTGTCCTCTGTATCCTCTGTCCTCACACCGACTGTTTTTTAATTTAATCTTTATTTATACAGATAGTCATTGAGTCTCGAGGACTCATTTTCAAGAGAGACCTGTTTGGAAGCAGATGGTGGGAGTTAAAGGCCCAGAGTGGAGCCAATGACTACCTCCATGTCCTCTCTAACTGCATGATGAAAATAGCAACGGAGTGGCTCAACTGGAAACACTGCGAGTGTTCCACAAAACATCTCTTCTTGTGTAGAAGTTGCACATGTTACATAATTTAGTCACGCACTAAAGTGATCAAATTGTCGTACAGAGGGCAACATTCTACAAATATGATAGTTACTGCATGTCTGGCAGCTCTGAACATGAAACTCTGTTTTGTTACTCCTGCTGCAGCTTGCAGGCAGCCATTCACAGTCATGCCACATTTCACTTACGTGACTAGATTGACTTGGAGTTCTGTCTGTAGGCATTGTGTGAAATGTTACTTGTAAACAGTTTCTGGTAAAATAGAAACAGAAGCTCCAGTATCTATAATAATAACCTTCAGATCAGGGTATTTTTGACTGCTGTTGCCACTTGACATGCAGTTTGTTCAGTGTGAGATCCTCCTTCGGCTCTAACTTGTGCTTCACAGCACTGAGTTAAACCGTAGAAATGAGCTGATCTCCTGTTAGTTCATTTCCATCACTTCAACGCCTCACGGTACAGCTAAAGCTCTGAGCTCTGTGACGTATTGGATCATGAGCACTTCAGAGACAAACTGTGTTTCTAGTGCAGTCATACAGCAGCTTCTTACAGTGCACCTTGTTCTGGTAGTATGCAGAACAGATGCTGTCCTTCTGGACCTCATGCCATCTTCCCCTGAGCCACTCATATCCTTAAGCATTTATGAAGAGAATGTCATTATCAAATATTTTTGTCATATTGTAAATGGTATGAGAGTGTAGCATGAAGATGTGCTCCCCTAACTATGACCCCTGACCCTTGGGTCATCTTCCAGACTCACCATGAGTTGTTTTCTTTAAGGTTACCTTTGACTTGAATCATGTCCGGTGTCTTCACACATCCACAGTCCTTGGACTGAGTCAGCTACAGTCCGACTGATGTTTACCTTCATTTTTACTACGTCTTTAAGAAAGAAAAAATAAACATCATTGATGAAGATTTTATTTTATTGTAACAGGTATGAACATGAATAAAGATGATTATTGTTTTCTATCATTATAATGAAATTGTGAAATATGGTTTTTTAATGAATTTCTCCATTCTGTTTTCCAGAAAACAACTTTCCCTTCTGACACTTGTTGTAAGTGCTTTGAGCTAAAGGCTGTTCACTTCAGAGGGGATCCATAATGTTCCTATAGTTAGCCAAAGCACTTCTGACAGCTGTTGGTTTACACAAAGTTCCTTTGTGTGACAAGCAGTTTGTCTTTGGCCCCCGATTTTGATGGAGTCTGTCAGTTTATTCCTGAGAAAATAAACATGTTTGCTCAGTTACATTTTTGTTAGAAGCAAGCACAAGTTTTGAGGAACTACAGGGGATGACGTGTTTTTCTCACTGCAAGTCTTACGTTCCAGCTTGACGTCTACCGGCTGAAGGTTGTCGATGTTCCGCACACTTCTCATCAGCTGTCATCCTCACGATCCCTGAAGCTGTCACGGTTTCAGATGTCCTCGTGGTGTCCAGGTCTGATCCACCGGCACGACCCCCGACCGATGAGTGAACCGGTGCCCTCGAACTGACCCGGTAAGGAGCTGAGAACTGGGGACATCAATGCAGTCCTTGGTCTGGTTATGCCATTTTTAATTGAGTCAACTTGATAAATCATTTCCTGGCTTGCAGTGATAATACATGACTTTTTCTGATCACATTAAATAACTTCTTTCAACCAAATTCCAAAGCAAACTATTAAAATAGTCAAACTTTGTCTAAATTTGTGC
>NC_056517.1:3817113-3818416 GCF_014905685.2 Nematolebias whitei | reverse complement strand
CTTTGTATGTATGTATGTATGTACTTTGTATGTATGTATGTATGTACTTTGTATGTATGTATGTATGTACTTTGTATGTATGTATGTATGTACGTATGTATGTACTTTGTATGTACGTATGTATGTACTTTGTATGTATGTATGTACTTTGTATGTATGTATGTATGTATGTATGTATGTATGTATGTATGTATGTATGCATGTATGTATGTATGTATCGTTGCAATATCCACCTCTCTGCTTAAAAAAAAATCTATTCTATACGAATGCAAATTGTACAACTATGATCATTCCTTGGAGTACACTGTACATCTGTGTGTACTAATATTACTGGGACAGTCCCGTTATTTAAATGTTCCTGCCATCAGATTCCTGTATGAACAGTCTACAGCCCAAGGCATGTGTGTATTGATTCTAAAGTAGCTGTTCAATTATATCCATTTTTATCAGACGTTTGCGTTGTCCAGTATTTATGTTTGACTGAGTTGACTCTTGCCTAGTCTGGATCATAATTGCACTTCTGGAACAAGAACAACATGTTCAAAGAAACAAACTCAAGTATTGAGCCTGTTGTGTTCTTAGGTTCAAACAGTGGATGCGTTCAGGTTCTCTTTTTTTGCTGCTATTACTTCTTGTTGCCAGAGGGAATTATTGTATCAGTGTAGGATAGTAGAGACTGAGTTAAAGGAAATAACAATGTAGAATAAATATGAAACAACATTGCATTCTGTAATGGCATCTGTCGTAACATATTTACAGTTATATAGTTTGTGAGTGTAACTTTTGTCTAGTTTTTTCATTACAACTGCCACAAAATAATAAAAAATAAAAGTACGAGCACTTCGGTACAGAGTCCACTGCCTTCCTGCATCGCACTGTGAACCTCTGGTAGCATTTATGAAGTGATGGAGGAAGAAGGGCGACACTTTCTCCTCGCTTCACTACACTTGTTTACTGATATTCACTCGTTAAAGCGTGGCACCAACTGATCAGTTTATTGACCAACAACAACTTAATTAATGTATTCACCCTTTAATAATCAGAGCTCCGTCACTGAAGTAGAATCCATTAATTACAGGAGGTTCTTCCATAACACATGAATATTCATGCAATTGAAGAGATCACATTTGTCTTTGAAATTTTATTATAAAAATAATAACAATCTAAACAATAATTAATCAATCAAGGCTTAATTCTTTTTTTTTATCTAAGGCAAAATTAGCTCTATGAGCAGAGATTATTTTTGCTTTATACTCGCACAAATTTAGACAAAGTTTGACTATTTTAATAGTTTGCTTTGGAA
>NC_056517.1:3814466-3817013 GCF_014905685.2 Nematolebias whitei | reverse complement strand
TGGGAGCCGATTTCCCGCTCTTAACGTAATTTATACGGACCGGGTGGGCCCACACAGCAGGTGGGCGTGGACTAATTTTTTTCAGTGCTTATGCTCTGCATAACGGGATAAACCATCAGCGACAGCCTTAAAGGGCTACGCCTATATTCATAGAATCTGGGGTTACAGTACGTAACCAACGATTTTCACCGAGAGGGGGAGGAGCAGCGAGCGAAGCGGTACAGAGTAACTGAAAATAGTTTGCAACACAAGGTAAGAAGCAACTGTCTATTAAACTCACAGAAGAGGCAGGAAAGTGTCAAATAACCTGAACTTCATGAGAGTTGTGTTGGTGCTGTGCTGATTTAAACTTTAGTCTCAGCTGCGAGGAGCTGCTTTGTTTACCATCAGTAAATAAACTCAAACAGCACATTTTTCTCCACCTTGTCCCTTTTAATTTAAAAATTATGCTCTGCTTTGTTATGTGGGTTTTTAGGTTAAAATCTTCATTATCTGTTGCAGTTTGTAATGTTAAAAACCCGAACTCTTCCTGTTTAAAGTGCACACATTCTCCGGTAAAAATATCCCAGTTTTTATAAGAAAGGCTGGTTACATATATATTATAATAACTGTTATTGTAGGGGGGACATGTTGGTGTGAGGTCTGTGGGTCCTCCCCCATAACTTTTTTAATAAAGTAGCTGCTATTTCCTGCATTCTGGTGTATTTTAACAGGTTTTAAAACATCTACGTTTACCTACATAAGTAAATACTTTATTCAATAACTGTTTTATAAAGCATGGCACAAGAAGTAGCACTAAGCTTTTTGTTTGTCTTTAATTTAATTTAATTTTTCTACCTAACACAGGAAGCTGTTAGCTCTGGAAGCAAACTGTTAAACAGCTTTGGACACAAAGACCCTTGTCACACACTTCAACAGAGCAGGTAAGAGACATAACATCTTGTAATCTCTGCCTGATGAGGCTGATTAAATAATTATAAAATATGATAAGTGAAATAAATAAAGAAAAATTGAGCTTCTGTAATTTATATTTGCAAATGTCACATTTTCTTGACTTAGTTTCAATTGTAAATCTCTTGTTTTTGATAAAATATTTTTTCCAGAAGAAAGGCCAACAGATTGTAATTTGTAGTCACTGTAACCGTATTTTGACTCGTGCACGTCTTCTGTCACTTTTAGGTTCCACAAGGCTCTGGACTGGTCCAGCTGTGGAGAGATGAGGTGGAACACCAGACCTGCAATGGTCCAGTCTGTAAATGAAGCTTTGAAGTCTGGGAAGATGCACGACATCATGCTTCACCCAAACGAGCTCGTTACCTCGACCACGTAGACTGAACTTCTTGAGGACGTTGTCCAGTGTATAATAATGCCTTTAAACATTTTTATTTGTTCTCTTGCTTGGTACATTATTTTTATTTTTTAGTTTGTTTGTTTAAAACAATTTAAAACATGACAGTGATGTCACTGTTTAAAGGAAACAATTGCTCAATAAATGAGTAAAATGCAACTTGTTCTGTTTGGGTTCTTTCATCTAAGGTAGACATGGTGTGACCCATGGACTGGTTTAGATTTTTTGTTTTTACTGTAACTGACCTTCAGAAGAGCCAGAAACAGAGACTCAGCAGCTGATCCTCCGTAGAAACATTATATGGACTACAGGCCATGGATTATTTGTTTTATGACATTTAGTGAAGGTTTTTGTTTGGATTAAGACAATAAATGTCTCTATTTCACCACAGATGAACTGTTCCTTTTGCCATATCTTTTGAAATAAAACTGCAGAACACAAAGTAATTTAAACAGGAATGAGTAGAAGATCAAATCAAATTAAATGTATTTCCTAAAAATTAAATGAAAAACAGGAGCAGGACAGGAGTGGGAGTGATTCTGAACAGGAGCAGGAGTCATGTTACCAGGAGTGGGACAGGACAGGATTATTTTTTTTACTCTGGACCAGGATTGGGACAGGACAGGATTTTTTCTGTGGGACCAGGACAGGACAGGAGTGAAAATCCACTCCAGTGTCATCCTCTACCCCCAAGATCCAAAATGGCCAGGGTGCATTCTACTGGTCCGTGCTTACAAACCCCTCCAAATTCTCCAAAATCTCTCTGCAGGGTGCAGAGAGAATAACCTTCACATCAATGTGAAGAAGACAAAGGAGATGATTGTGGACTTCAGAAGGAACAAAAACACCTACACCCCCCTGAATATAAGAGGATCTGCGGTGGAAGTGGTCTCCAGCTACAAGTACTTGGGTGTGCACCAGAACAACAACCTCAGCTGGAGCAACAACACCACCAGCCTGATCAAGAAAGCTCATCAGAGACTCTACTTCCTCAGACGGCTGAGGCGAGCTGGTCTGGAAGCTCAGTCCTCACCTCCTTCTACAGGTGTGCAGTGGAGAGCATCCTGTGCTCCAGCATCAATGTGTGGCATGGAGGCTGCACAGCTGCAGAAAGAAAAGCTTTGCAGAGAGTGGTGAAGGCTGCACAGAAGATGTTGGAGTCAGTCTCCCCACCATCACAGACATCTACACCTCCAGAT
>NC_056517.1:3801244-3814366 GCF_014905685.2 Nematolebias whitei | reverse complement strand
CTGGCTGTGTGAGGCCTTTTCTGAAGCCTACAGAGCATCAGATTTAGGGCCTCCTGTCAACCTCTAAGCACATTCGACCAGGGGTATCGCATCTTCGACTGCTCTGCATAATGGTATGTCAATGTAGGACATTTGCACTGCGGCTGCATGGTCAACACCCTGCTCATTTATTCGCTTTTACCTGCGTGATGTAACGGCTCGTTCCATGACACATTCTGTCCTTAGTGCTCTAACAGAATGAATATTATTGTTCTCATGGAACTCTGTTTAAGCTCACTTCTGTCTGCATGCATTACAGTGTGAGATGTTGTTATCAGTCACAGTTGTGTCTGTGTTTCTGGTTCTATTGTCACTAATCAGTTCATGATTATTGTTACCAATCAGTTCATTTGATTATTTATCAATTCATGGACATTAATCTGTTTATACTGTTCAGCCATGAACCAGTTGGTTCATGCCCCCCTCCCCCCCTCTTTTCAACTTCCTCTTCCCGTTGAAAGTTTTTCCGGGGTATTCATGCTTGTCAGAACGCATAGTTACACAACATGCGTCTGTGCATGGCACATAATTACGCGATGCGTAGTTTATGCACACGGGGAGCTGAGTGACAAGACGTTTTTTGGGCAAGCTTCCGCTTCTTACTGTGTTCGAATGGACCCAGTGAGGCGAGGACCACATCCGCTTCGCCCTTAAACCATCAGCGACAGCCTTAAAGGGCGAAGCCTATATGAAATAGAACGTTGGTTACGTACTGTAACCCCAGATTCTATGAATATAGGCGTAGCCCTTTAAGCGTCGGGCCTCACTGGCTCCTAAATGGCTGAAGAAAAAAGCTATTTTGGGAGCCGATTTCCCGCTCTTAACGTAATTTATACGGACCGGGTGGGGCCCACACAGCAGGTGGGCGTGGACTAATTTTTTTCAGTGCTTATGCTCTGCATAACGGGATAAACCCATCAGCGACAGCCTTAAAGGGCTATGCCTATATTCATAGAATCTGGGGTTACAGTACGTAACCAACGTTTGTAACGCAAGGTAAGAAGTAACTGTCTATTAAACTCACAGAAGAGGCAGGAAAGTGTCAAATAACCTGAACTTCACGAGAGTTGTGTTGGTGCTGTGCTGATTTAAACTTTAGTCTCAGCTGTGAGGAGCTGCGAGGAGTCGGACTTTGTTTACCGTCAGTAAATAAACTCAAACAGCACATTTTTCTCCACCTTGTCCCTTTTAATTTAAAAATTATGTTCTGCTTTGTTATGTGGGTTTTTAGGTTAAAAACATAATTATCTGTTGCTGTTTGTAATGTTAAAAAAAAAACACCGAACTCTTCCTGTTTAAAGTGCACACATTCTCCGGTAAAAATATCCTAGTTTTTATATGAAAGGCTGGTTACATATATATTATAATAACTGTTATTGTAGGGGGGATATATTGGTGCGAGGTCTGTGGGTCCTCCCCCATAACTTTTTTTAATAAAGTAGCTGCTATTTCCTGCATTCTGGTGTATTTTAACAGGTTTTAAAACATCTATGTTTACCTACATAAGTAAATACTTTATTCAATAACTGTTTCATAAAGCATGGCACAAGAAGTAGCACTAAGCTTTTTGTTTGTCTTTAATTTAATTTAATTTTTCTACCGAACACAGGAAGCTGTTAGCTCTGGAAGCAAACTGTTAAACAGCTTTGGACACAAAGACCCTTGTCACACACTTCAACAGAGCAGGTAAGATACATAACATCTTGTAATCTCTGCCTGGTGAGGCTGATTAAATAATTATAATATATGATAAGTGAAATAAATAAAGAAAAATTGAGCTTCTGTAATTTATAATTGCAAATGTCACATTTTCTTGACTTAGTTTCAATTGTAAATCTCTTGTTTTTGATAAAATATTTTTCCAAAAGAAAGGCCAACAGATTGTAATTTGTAGTCACTGTGACACTATTTTGACTCGTGCACGTCTTCTGTCACTTTCAGGTTCCACAAGGCTCTGGACTGGTCCAGCTGTGGAGAGATGAGGTGGAACACCAGACCTGCAATGGTCCAGTCTGTAAATGATGCTCTGAAGTCTGGGAAGATGCACGACATCATGCTTCACCCAAACGAGCTCGTTACCTCGACCACACAGACTGAACTTCTTGAGGTCGTTGTCCAGTGTATAATAACGCCTTTAAACATTTTTATTTGTTCTCTTGCTTGGTACATTATTTTTATTTTTTTGTTTGTTTGTTTAAACAATTTAAAACATGACAGTGATGTCACTGTTTAAAGGAAACAATTGCTCAATAAATTAGTAAAATGCAACTTGTTCTGTTTGGGTTCTTTCATCTAAGGTAGACATGGTGTGACCCATGGACTGGTTTAGATTTTTTGTTTTTACTGGAACTGACCTTAAAAAGAGCCAGAAACAGAGACTCAGCAGCTGATCCTCTGTAGAAACATTATATGGACTACAGGCCATGGATTATTTGCTTTATGACATTTAGTGAAGGTTTTTGTTTGGATTAAGACAATAAATGTCTCTATTTCACCACAGATGAACTGTTCCTGTTGCCATATCTTTTGAAATAAAACTGCACAACACAAAGTAATTTAAACAGGAATGGGTAGAAGATCAAATCAAATTCAATGTATTTCCTAAAAATTAAATGAAAAACAGGAGCAGGACAGGAGTGGGAGTGATTCTGAACAGGAGCAGGAGTCATGTTACCAGGAGTGGGACAGGACAGGATTAATTTTTTTTTACTCTGGACCAGGATTGGGACAGGACAGGATTATTTTTTTTTACTCTGGACCAGGATTGGGACAGGACAGGATTAATTTTTTTTACTCGGGACCAGGATTGGGACAGGACAGGATTTTTTCTGTGGGACCAGGACAGGACAGGAGTGAAAATCCACTCCAGTGTCATCCTCTATCCCCAAGATCCAAAATGGCCAGGGTGCATTCTACTGGTCCGTGCTTACAAACCCCTCCAAATGTCGTTTCCAGCATGCTGGCGAGTCCCAAAGCCGTAGGTGGCCTGCAATTCTCACAAACCAATTCCATCTTACGGTTTAGCTCTTAAATCAGCTGATTTTAAGACGTCAAAACACGAACCAAACCTTCACAAGCAGGCAGCCTGACAAGGGACAAATTAGCTTCAGCTGTCTTCTTGTATGTTGATAGACCAGGAACCAGCTGATTCCAAAAACAGGAAACCCGTTATCATAAATCCGATTGTATACGTCTTCGGCGCCCTCCTGAGATTCTCAGCGGAACATGAGAGCTCTCCAGGACCCTGTCCCTTTGTTGAAAAGATATTGTCGATTGCGTTGAAAGTCCAGTTGATAGATCCATAACAGTAGTTTTCATTTCGGAAGATGTGTAAAACAAAAGTTCTCCGATACACAGACAGAGAGCAAAAAAAGCAGGAGGAGAACAGGAGAGGGAAGCGAAAGCGTCCGCCTCGTACGAGGGTCAGTGAGGGGGAAAAAGAAAAAGAACACGAAAGTTGTCAAAATATCTGTTGAGACAGGCCCAAATAATCTGACAGTCATGTAAAGACTTGACCTCCGAAGCAGAATTAATTTCTCACAGAGCTGTTTGCCTTCACTGGTAGCTGAGTGAGTTTAGTATCAGAACTAACAGTCAACTGAGATGTTTTTGAGAAAGTTTTGTAGCATTACTATGTTTCTGTGGAAGAGCGAGATGTATTAAACACCTAATATTATATTTTTGTATCTCGCACCATCATTTCTTGGTTTTGATGTCTTCTTCTTCAGTTTATAGAAGTAGCTCTGATGTGTTTATTTCTGCATCACATTCAGATGAACCACTTACATACCCTCTCTTTAATGATGAACATTCTTCACCTCCCACACAAGAGCATTATTTATCAATCCAGGTGAAAACCACATGTAGCTGTGGGTACTTTTAAAAGCTCTTATCAAGGCAGCAGTGTTGGCTGAGGGTTCTTTAAAACACATGTAGATGTTGCTGAACTGGAGTTCTGAGAGAGATGTGACCACTGGCAGAGAAGTAAAAAAATAAATAAAACTGCCGTGGCAGAATCATAAGTTGGTATTTTTCATATATGTTATTTTCTCTTCTATGGATAGATCATTTTGTTTTGCTTTACAGGAACGCTAACATTATTGAAAAATTGCTACTTTTGCCTAAAGTGGGTGATGTTGATTGTGTGGATAATAAGGGAAATATATTTTTAGATGAACGTGGTGAATGCAGTTTGGTTTGTTGTTTGTATTACTTCTTGTCACTAGAGGGCATTACTGTGGCAGTACAATAAGATTAAAAATAAATCTGAATCAGAATAAGTTTTATTATCACTGTACCAAAATACAGTGAGATTATGTTCGTATGTTCTGCTTATCTCCACTCCCAGCTCCTGAGAGGCAGGGCGAAGCTCTTCTGCCTCAGCTGTTTCTAGTCAGCTCATGAAGAACCCTCAATGGCACTACTGAAGCATTTTTGTGAGCAAGCCTTTCTTGGGATCTGTTCCACTTTGACTGACATCACATATCATTAACTGACGATGTGAACCTTGCTTGGAACTATTTTCATAATAGTTTTATTCATTTTGTAAATAAACACGCTTCACTTTGCTAGTTCAGAGTAAAGCACCTGGTTTACTTCTGAGTTAGCTGACCTCTTGCACAGGAGGGACCAGCTCTGGGCAACAGAAAGACAGACTGGTTCGGACACCTTGGTTGCAATTTCGTCAGTTACGGAATCGCTACAGCTTCCATTAAAGCTGCAAAATAAAACTATTATTTATCTCGGACCATCAAAAAATCTAAACAATCCTAAGAGCTTCTGGAAAACTATTAAATCTCTTGATGGCAGCACTCACTCATCTGTCTTGCCACCACAATTATTTGTTGACTCTGCTCCTGTGTCAGATAAGTACGAGATGCTAAATTGTTTCAACAAACTTTTTGTTGCCTCCATTTCCCTGTTTAATACAGTTTATAAAGGTAAATCACCTACTCCACCAACAAGTCAAACCTCAGTAAACCATACATTATCTTTTTCACCGTTCTCCTTGATCAACAGATCATCATAATCCACACGTAGGCTCCCACACTGGTTCATTTTCATCTATAAATCCCTCCTTGGTCTGCTGCCTTCTTATATCTCCTCCCACATGTCACACCGTCACAATATGCACTCTCAGGACATCATTACCTGCAGCGTTCCCTCAGTGAAAACTGAGAAAGGCCTTTTACTACTCCGCTCATGCAACCTGAAATATTTTGCAACAAGAACTGAAGCTGTCCACCTTAATTTCTTTAAGGGGTTTCAAACATTTGATTATGTCCATAGAAAAATTGTCAGAATATGTTTTTGTTTTTAATATTTCACCTTGTTTTATGGCACCCTGATTTATTGTTTTATACACTACTCTTATTTTAACTTGCTTTTTTTTTTTACTGTAGTTTATTGTTGTCATTGTCTACTGTTTTGTTGTCTGTACTTTATATGATCTGTCTGGAACAGGTCCCTCTTGTAAATGAGTCCTCGTGGCTCAGTGAGACTAGCCTGTAAAAATAAAGGTTGAATGAAAAAAAAAAAGGCTGTTTGACTCAACCAGACTTTGCTGGAGCGTTGCCTCTCACTGTGTCTGGCCAGAGTTTCTTTGATCTGAACTCTAGGGACTAACCTTGTGTCTCCTTGTGCTCCTGGAGCTTTGATTTTGTTGGCTCCTTGTTTTCCTGGACCCATCTCTCATCTACTCTCCAGTGTGGTTCCTCGTGTCCTCCTGGGTCCTCTTGCTTGGAACAACAATCTACAACTACAAACCATAGAATCTCTCAAACACCTCGTCATTCAGCCTTTCGGTCCGTCCTGCCACTCTCTACCGTTCTCTCATACCTACCTGGTCTCCTTGGTCTGCTCTGCCATCCTGGTCCCTCCTCTCCTATAAAAACAAAGAGGAAACTTTCACCTGTATCCATACTGGGCCACCAACCAGTTAACCTTTTATTATGTATTTAATGTGTCTCCTGGCCTCAGTTTATACACTAAACAATACTTTGTACCACTAATCCTGATAGATAGAAATAGATAGTTATTGTAATAAAGTTCACAAGTTAACTTGATGTAGCCTGTTTTTATTATAACCCATCCATCCATTATCTTTACCTGCTTCTTCCATTCTGGGTCACGGGGGTCACCGGTGCCCATACCCGGCAATCACTGTGCGAGGGGCGGGGTACACCCTGGACAGGTCGCAGCCCATCACCAAAAAAAAGCCTATATAAAGTTTAGGACATGGATGGACAGATTTGGATGAGTGCAAACATTGAAAATACTGTAGTGTGTGTATCACAATTGAGGAAAAACCCAGACTAGAGGAACTGAGGCAAAACAGACTCAAACAATTAAATAAGGCAAATTAATGTATTTACAGTAGAATATAGAATATATTTATAGGAGAGCCTGGGAAACCTGGAGAAGGAGGAAGTAGGAAAGTCTGGCTTCTGGAAGGGAATGTTTGGGTTATGAACATTATGTCTTCTATTTCTTACTGGTGTCTGGGAGATTTCATGGCATTGAGAGGAGAGCAGAGGATTCCAGGTGTGAAGGTTTCAAAGGCTGAGGAGTTTGTAGAAGTACCGTAGTAGATTTGTAGATAGGCCGCTGGACAATGGAAGGCCAAGGTAAGAGATCACAGAGATGCAAGGTAAGGGCTCGTCTTGGAGGCATGAGGGAGAAAACAGGTAATACAGGATTTGGAAACATGGAGGAAAGAACAAGGTAGGTAAAAAAAAATCTTCAGTTATGTATCTAATGTTCCAGCAGGGTAAGGGACACTTCCATGGCCTCTTATACCCCTGGGGCTCGTCAGAAGAAATGACCCACAGCTGCTGCTCTTTGGCGCCGCAGGACTCAGGAACCTGAAGAGGAAAAATGCTGGAATCCTACAGTCATGAATATATTTTTTTGCTCACTAATATGTGAACACGAGCATAAAAACATTGCCTACCCTTGTACATAACTCAGGTGAACACTCTGAGAACAAGGTCTTTTACCAGTCTGTATTCTAGTGATACTCTGGCACACAGTCAGGATGTGCATCAGTGAAATCTGGACCAAAAGGAATAAATATAAAGAAAAGTTTGGACCGCTCAGAATATTTATAGCTTTAGCTGCTTCCTAATGTTCCTCAGCACTTATCTGGATAGGTTCTAAAAGGACATTTCTTTTCTCGGTCTCTGAATTTAGTTTTATCTGTGCAGGCTGCAGGGATAAATTCCCAACATAAATCAAATAGATCACAGAGGTTCCTACTCCTTTCAGAAACCTGCTGATGGCTCCTTAAAGTTAGTCGTGTGTAGGATGAAATGGCTTCTGAGGAAACTGAGTTCAAGCTGTTTCATTCACTGCAGCGCTAACAAAAAGGTTGTACCTGTTGTGTGGACTTGAAATGCTAATTTGCAGCTTGTTAATCACTCTGCAAAGTTATACAAATGGGAGCAAATAAAACAACTTAATGTTGGAGTAGGTTTTTTTACCATTAGGTTTTTAGATACAGCATAAATGCAAGAAAATGCTCCAAGAAAAAGCAGCTGCAAATATTTATGGTTTAATTTGTGTTATATTTAGTAACATACAGACTGAACATGAACCATCCCAGTAGTGGACAAGTCACATAGAGACACGGTTCAAACCAAATATATGTTTTTGTATTCAGCTTGCAATGCCAAGGTCCCAAATAAAAGCAGAGATGTCAAGTAGAAGAATGTGAAGGATTGTTTGATGTGAAACACAAAACCTTGAAAATAATTGACAAAAACCTGTAAACTCCAAACAGTTTGAAGTTTTGAACATACGAGCGACTCGAATTTCACTATTTGCTAAAAGTCAGATGTTTCTGATGAGAAAAGACAATGAAAGAAAGTTTCAGAGGAAATGATCGAGTTGCACAGTTCCTAGAAAAAGTGTTCATCCCCTTAGATGTTCTTTGTTTTTCTTGCTGTCGTAAATCAATCATGGTTAGCGGTAATATAAACTGGCCTTCTTAGCTACAACAAAGAAAGATTAAAAAACTAATTTTCAATGTCAAAGTTAAATTAAAATTTCTACGGGGTGGGGGGGGGGGATGTAAAATAAGCAACTGAATAAATAAGACATGGAGACAAAATGATTTACAAGGTTTTAAATATCCCCAGGAGTTCTGTTCAGTCCATAATCAAGAGAAGGAACATGAGCTCTTCCAAGAGCAGGCCGTCTTCACAAGCTGATGATGGTAGCCTGAAAAACAAAAGTCTCACAGCTGTCACTTCACAGTGCGCTAAAATAAGTTCCCTTTAAATGGAAACATCTTTTTTGTATTACATAATATGTTAAAAAAGATTAGCAATGCATAATACTATAGTGGGGAGTAATATAGGGAGTGGTGATGCAGAGGCTGGAGAAGGTGGGCCTGTGATCTCCACAGACACACGTCAAAATGTGGGTGGGGAAAGGTGAAGCACCCACACCTGCCTCCACCATCATTTGTCCCACCCTGGGCCCTTGAGCAAGGTCCTTAACCCCCACCATGTGCTCCCCGGGTGCCCTAGATGCAGCTCTGCTCCACACAGGGGCTGTTGGTGCTCGGTGTCTGCGGTTGCATCAAGGGCACCCGGCATAAAAATAATTGTCAAGTGTTTGTGTGACGGAGTTCTCCGAGGCGACGCCTGAAGAAGGAGCAGCCGAGAAAAAAGAAAAGTTTTGGTTTCTACAAGACATCCCACATTTTGTTGTATTTATATCTTCTTCAGAAAAATCTGACACTAGTTTTAATGTTTTAGCAAAGTACAGATTCAGTTCATTGTTTATTTATTCAACAAAAGAAAAAAGTTCAGTTAAAAAAACTAAAACAAACAAAAAAACAGACCAGGGGATAAAATATTAGTAAAAAGATTTTTTTTTATCAATTTTACACTCATTAGGTGATATTTGCAAGTACAGGGTTGGACTTATGTTTGGAAATCAAACCTGCCTTATTTTATTTGATTTTACTGTTTATTGTGACAAACACTCGACACATGTTGGAAACGCTCCTCTGATGTTCTTCTCTATATTAATATGATAGCATCGAGCTGTTGCTGCAAACTGGTCAGGCACATTCATAATGTGAATGTCCAATTCTTCTACATCTCAGAGATGCTGGACTGGACGGACATCTGGTGACGGCGGAGGCCACTGGAGTCCAGTGAATTGTGACTCAAGGGGCAAGGCAATATGTTTCCAAACTATAACTGTCCAGTGTTGGTAAGCCTGCGAGAATTGTAGCATTATTTTCCTGCTCGCTGACAGGAGTGGCACCTGGTCTTTTTGTAGTCCATGTCCTTCAAGGTTGAACATGTGTTTTCACAGACAGTGTTCTGCAGAACTTTGATTGTTACAAGTGGTTGTTTGAGCTTCTTCTGCCATTTTATCATGTAAAAACCCATTCTCCTCTGACCTGACATTAACAAGGTTTTGTTTGTCCTCACAAATGCTGCTCCCGGGTACTCCGGTTTCCTCCCACAGACCAAAAACATGCATGTTAGACTGATTGGTGGCTCTAAATTGTCTCTATGTGTGAGTGAGAGAGTGAATGGTTGTTTGTCTCGTTTGTCTCTATGTGTCCCTGTGATGGACTGGAGACCTGTCCAGGGTGTCCCTCACGAAGTGACTGCTGGATATGGGCACCATTGAAAAGTAAGAAGCAGTCACAGATAATAGATTGATTCATTTATCTCCTTTTTGGCCCATTCTCTGTAAATTATAAGATGGCTGTGATTCTAAATCACAGCAGATCAATACTTTGTAAATACTCGGGGCAGAATACAGTATACAGTATACTGTATACAGTATACTGTATACTGTATACAGTATACTGTATACAGTATACAGTATACAGTATACAGTATACAGTATACTGTATACTGTATACAGCCCATCTGGTGCCAACAATCACGACACATTCAAAGTGGTTTAAATCTTCTTTCTCCCACATTTTGAGTCTCAGTTTGAACTTCAGCAAGTCATCTTCTCCACAACGTGCTTAAAGATGTTGAGTTGCTGCATAAATCATTAATTAGCTATTTGTGTTAACAAACAATTGAACGGGTGGGGTTAATAAAGTGGTCGGCAATTCTCGGAAACATTTAAAGTTGACTCGTTTTATTTGTCATGTTGAGCAAAGAAGGTTCTTGGAACTTTTTCTTCCTAGAAAGTGCAGCGTGGAACCGCTGCGTTTTGTCGAGGGATAGTTGAGGATTAAAATGGTTTGTCCTGGTCACCATTTGAAAGACACTGCGTGTTTTGATTGGCGCAGATGAAAACTACTTTGAAATGATGGCCAATGAGGGTACTAGCTTTACTGGATCTTAGCCAGTGTCTGACTGGCACTTTGGAAATGAAACACCTCACACACTCAGCGACAACAACTGGAATAAATGAATATTACCAGTAATAAAGCTTCATGTAATGAAGATAGTGACTGAATTCACAATGGGTGTTGGACTGCTCTGACTCCCATGGCTCAAACTGGTGTTAAATGAGAGCGAGTAGAGGGTAGATGTTATTTATCTTAGGATTTAATGAATGTGTCCCAGCTGATTTGTGAAACGCCTCATGAGATTGGTGGGCATGAAGTGTGACTCAGGCTGCAAGCTGGTGGTTAATTCTACCGTGTTCTGCATGGATGTGCACGCTGACATCAATATTACATGTCAAGTGGAATACCAAATGATGGAACACGTTGTTCCTATAGATCTTCTATACGAGAAACAAATTTCTGTCTTCATTTAAGCTCAAGTGCAAGTACAGTTTGTTACTGTCCCTTCCATTACAGCTCCAGTCTGTCAAGACGTCTTCCAAGTCAAGTCAGACTCCAGTAATGAGCTCAGTCTCAAGTTTTTCTTGTCAGTGCGTCAAAGTGCGATCACATGAGGATTAACTGTCACTTTTGTATTTCCATGTTAGATTGGACTTAATGAATAAAACACAAAAGAACACTTTAAATAAAGGTGTTTCACTAATGTGTAACCCAGATTAAAAACCTGTATTTTCCCACTCTCCCAGTTACTTGAACGCACCCGTGGTCATGTGACAGTGATGAAGTTATGTTACAAGGTGCTGTGGCTTTAGGCTAATCAAGAGAGTGAGGAGGAGAAGCTGTGTTTGTTCTGTCTCTGACAGCTTATTTGCTTAAAGTTGCAAAGGAAATCACTTTTAACTTAAGTGCATGAGACCGTATGTTTGAGGTGGCGACTACCGCTGTTTTTGGAGGCTGTCTGGTATCATGGGATGTTGGGATACAGCATGGAATTGGCCAGGTGCACCCTGTTGGGTCCACTGATGGCGAGCTACTAACCTGGAGCAAAAGAAACCTTCACGAGACTTCAGCACTGGGCCCTTCTGATAGCCCAAAACTTCATTATAGCTATAACCATCTGCTATCAATACATATATTAACATATATGCTACAGATGCAGTACATTTTCTTTCATCATAATAGACAGCAGCAGCTGATCTAAGCAAACGGATGGCAAATTACTGAAATTAAAAATCCAATAGGTCTTGAGGCCTAGTTGTAAAAAAAAAAAAAAAAAAAGGTAAAAATGACATAGAAAATTACACGTTTGCTTTAAATTTAATTTTTATTTTAATATACAAACCTGCTCAGTGTTCACCAAACCCCCTTCGTGTGATTGTTGCTCAGCAGATAAACTGATAAAAGTTAATTTTCTGCAAATTGCACAACTCTGACAAAATTTGGGAGGGCTAAAATTATCTTTATCATTTATAGTTTTAATGTATCATATATTGTTTTTAGAATTCGTTTCATTGGGTTAGTAAAGCTTTGTAAAATTGTATAACATTTTTAACGTGCTTTTTTGTATAAAAGAGCCAGATGTGAAGGATAAATCTCCATCTCGTGACACGTTATGAACAATAAAGTTATATTGATTGATTGTTTCAACACTTTTATTTGATTAAAATCCAAACACTTGTTCTGTCATCAAAGTTTAGGAATCAGAGCTGCATCTATGTTGCTACACTGAAAAGTGGTTACCAGCAAAGCAGAACACCGGTGGCTCAGTCCCAGCTTCAGCCGTCATGTGTCCGTCATGTGTCCTTGGACAAGACACCCAGGATGTCCCCCATCTGTGAATCAGTGTGTAAACAGTGTAAAAGCTTTCTGAGTGTTCAAACTGGCTCTCTATATAAATGCAGTCCATTAAGCTTTTAATTTAATTGGAAAAATAAATAAATAAAAATTGTGTTTTTGTTTGTTTTTATATAAATAGATGAGCAATTAAAGGGGAGACTTGTGGCTTCAGTCTAGATACAGAGGTGGACTAAAAATCTGATAATGGTGGCCATTTTATTCTGTTAAGTATATTTATACAGGTCATCACTTCATCGTTAAAAAGTTTCTTGATAATAATGAATACACAACACCTTGCATGAAAAACATTAAACAAATATCTCGCACAATCTTTTATCACTCAGAGTACGAGTTGGGTTGATGAATTACTGCCACACCAAAGTTTAGCTTAATATCTTCATCCAGTTTGTTTGATCAGCAGTAATATTATAAATATTTGCTGTACATACTTTAATGTTTGGCTGTCTAAAATTGTCACAGTATAGTGCTGCTGAAGTAGAAACACAGACTGATGCAAGTACTCGGGGATAAAAAAAATATTTATTTAAATTAAAACAAGAGCACAGAATATGGCATTTTATGTCTTTTGCCCCCCATATTAACTAGAACCTCCTTCTTCCACCTGCGTAATATCACTAACATTAGAAACATCTGATCTAAAGATGATGCAGAAAAACTGGTCCATGCATTTGTCACGTCCAGACTGGACTATTGCAATGGTTTATTATCTGGGTGTCCAAATACTTCTTTAAAACTTCTTCAGTTGATCCAACATGCTGCTGCCAGAGTCTTAACTGGAGTTACTGGGAGAGATCATCTCTCTCCAGTTTTAGTTTCTCTCCATTGGCTCCCTGTCAAATCCAGAATAGAATTCAAAATCTTACTTCTAACCTACAAAGCCCTCAACAACCTAGCTCCATCTTATATTACAGATCTTATTGTTCCATATTTTACTAACAGAGCACTTC
>NC_056517.1:3800140-3801144 GCF_014905685.2 Nematolebias whitei | reverse complement strand
TGTTGCCATGGAAACTTGTGATAACCAACGTCCTTAAACTCCCAAGGGTCTATTGAAAAACAATGGTTTGACAAATTTGTCACTAGAGAATTTTCAACATGGAGGCTAAAACTAAGACACCAAAGTCCAAGCTCAATAATCCAGGTATAAAATCCAGTCAGGTAATCTGGACGGTTTCTTTTTTGTGCCGAGACGTTTCGCCCTCTATCCAGATGGCTTCATCAATCTGAGGAAACACCAAACGAAACTGCTTCTCCCCCAACAGCTTACTCCAAAGTAAAAAAAAAACCCTAAAACTAATGTTTATTAAAACATATTGAATCAGAGGTATGATTTATGTTATATAAGCATAACTAGACTAGTTTGAACCCAGGAGCTGGCATGTAGTTTAAAAGAATAATTTACAATATTTACAACTGATTTTTGCACATAGTCTTGAGGCTGAAGTCGTCTTCACAAGAGAACAGATATGAATTAGTGATCATCTTGATAATGTTCCCACAAGGAAATTGATTTCTTGTGTTTCTGCTTTCCTGTCAAGTTCAGAGGAGGCAGGGTGATCCAGGTGTTGAGAGGAGGTGCACAGCGGAGTGATGGTCCAGGTGTTGAGAGGAGGTGCACAGTGGAGTGATGATCCAGGTGTTGAGAGGAGGTGCACAGCGGAGTGATGGTCCAGGTGTTGAGAGGAGGTGCACAGCTGAGTGATGGTACAGGTGTTGAGAGGAGGTGCACAGTGGAGTGATGGAGAGGGAGACTGCTTTGGTGACTATTTTCTTCATCAGGTTTACCAGTTTGTTTGAGTATGTGATTTCAGAGGAATTGAAAAGTGTTAGAAAGTTCCAGCACTCCACAAGGAAATCAAAGGTAACAAATCTTAAAATATGAGAAATGTCAAAGATTGCTCAAGAGTCTGTTTTTATGTGAGCCTGGTCTTCTCAATGTCAATTTATTTATATAGCACATAAAAACAACAAAAGCTGACCAAAGTGCTTTACAGTTAAGAC
>NC_056517.1:3798799-3800040 GCF_014905685.2 Nematolebias whitei | reverse complement strand
AAGTGCTTCTGTGTAGCTCACTGTAAGTGTAGATGTAAAAAAGTGAAAGGTATTCTTGGCTTTTTGTTTTACCAGATCGTACACTAAATTTGACAACTTTTTTTTCCCACAGCCTTAGAAAATTAATAAACATTTTTAAAAGTCCACATACAGCCCTGCTCTAACCCACACTGATCATTTGGAACCACAACTGAAGGAACTACATGATCAATTTTCAAATACACACAAAAGTATATGTCCATTTTTTTAAGTACAATCTGAAAAGCTAAGGATATTTCCTATGGCGGCGCACAGAAAGGGCAGTGTCTTCTCATGCTCCTGGGTTTAAGCCTTATTTTAATTCCTGTGAGGCTGTTTGAGGCTCTGGTTCAGTGCTGGATTCATGGCTCAGGTGCAGCTCAACCGAGCTGATGGCCATCAGAGACCGTTCGGTTGAGTGCCGACACCCACACTCGGCGGACAGCAGCTCCTGAGGACAACGGAATGGTGCAGCAGAGTGCGAGGAGCAATGGTCAAGAACAAGAAGGGGAATTGTGTGTGTGTGTGTGTGGGGGGGATGTTGACCCAGCTAAAGGCTAGAAAACCACTGATTCCTACTGAATGTCCGCTCACTGGATAACAAAGTGGACTTGTTTCATCTGAGGATGAGTGTTTCTCCAGAGATGAAGAACTGTGCTGTTCTTTGCCTAATGGAAACTTGGCTTAACAACAACATGCCAGACTCAGCCTCAATGGTCTTCAGTTATTCTGAGCGGATCATGACCATCAGTCAGAAAAAATACAGGGGGGGGGGGGGGGGCTCTGTGTGTTTGTGAATGGAGGAAGCTGCAGAGAGCTGGACTAGAAGCTCTGTCCTGAGGAGTTCTCACTGTGTGGTGGAGAGCGTTCTCTGCACCTGCATCACCGTGTGGCACGGCAGCTGCATCGCTGCTGAGAGGATGGCTCTGCAGAAAGAGGCTGCGACTGTGGAGAGCAGCCTACCTACCACCTCGGACCCCCACACATCATGATGCAGGGGGAAGGCGCTCCGCATCGTGAAGGACTCCACTCATCCTGCACAGTCTGTTCCAGCCCCCACCCTCAAACAGGTGGCTGAGGAGCATTCAGAGTCAGACTGCTGAACTCGAGCTGCACTTAATTCAGCCTCATCTTACACTGTTTTAAACTTTATGTGCACACACGCACTGTCAAGCAGAGAGAACGATAAAAATGATTGCAAAACCTTATTTTTTAATGTTTTT
>NC_056517.1:3796207-3798699 GCF_014905685.2 Nematolebias whitei | reverse complement strand
CTAAACGTTCTAAAAAAGCACAGAATGTCATGATTTCAGCTCCCTGCCTCTGCTACACTCTGCTATCTGCAAACGCTCTCGGTCACGCCCACTTCTTCGCTCTGCATGGAGATCAGCTGATCAGCTGTAGGAGGAAGCATATTCAGCAGTGTGGGCTGCACAGAGATGCAGCAGGTGCTAAATAACTTTAAATAATTTATTTTAAATAACAATTCCATGCCGATCGTGCAGCTCAACCATCAATCAGCCAATTGTGTGTCATGTCCAATCTTATATTGAAAAACCGAGATTAAGCGAAAAACAAACTGCAAAGTAGCGAGGGACTACTGAGTGTGTGTGCGTGTATACACACTCAGATAGACAGATAGAGTTCATTATTGTTTTGAGTTAATATTGTGTTTCATTTGCTGTGTTCTCATTCTCTCCATGTGTCCCAGTCATTCCTGTTCTTCAGTCATTTCTTGCCCTCTGATCACTGGTCACACCTGCTCCTTGTTCTCATTAGTCTCAGCTGCAGCCAATTAACTCCCGGTATATTTAAACTCTGGGCATTCTCTTTAGTCAGCCATTAGGGGGAGTGGTGGCGCAGACGTTAGAGAGGTGGGCCTGTGATCCGAAGATCGCCGGTTCACGCCCCGGCCCCGACAACATCAAAATTGTGGGTGGGGTAGGTGAAACACCCACACTTGCCCCCACCCTCATTCACCCCACTCTGGGCCCATGAGCAAGGCCCTTAACCCCACCATGTGCTCCCTAAACAGGTCTCTCTTGAAAATGAGTTCTCGTGGCTCAATGAGACTAACCTGGATAAATAAAGGCTAAATGAAAAAAAAAATTTTTCAGTTTCATTCTCTTTCTGGTTCTCTTACGTGTTTCTCATGTTCTTGTGATTATCTTAGAATGTGCTTCACATGATAAGATTCATTACGCAGCCGTCAAAAGAAGGATGCATCATGGAACAGTCTCCATCTGTACATACGTCTGGAAACTTTCTCTTGTCCAGCTCAGAACTTCTGAGCCGCTCAAGATGGTTTAACGAAACTTCATAAACCTACGCATCATCACTAGATGGAGTGTTGGGTACACTTTTCACCAGCTCAGTTCAAATATCAAGATTACAAATCAAGGTCAAATATTATACAAGATTTTTGCCTTACTGGACCATAACCTGATCCGCTCAGGATAACTGATCAAAACTTGATACACATTGGTACCACCCATCCACAGCCAGCGTGGTGGTAATCTTTTCATCACCCCAGCTCTAATGTCAAGGTCACAAACCAAGGTCAAAAATATACAAGGTCTTAGCTTGTCCATGACATTACTTTATAGCTGTAAAACAGTTTGTTTACAGGCGTATAAATTCAGTTTAATATAGCACCAAGTCACAACAGACATAATAATTTAACACTATTTATCTGAGGAGCAGACTGCTGTGAGTTTAACTCTTGTTGGAAGTTTAAACTGTATTAATCAACTGCTGCGAGTCATTCTGATCAGTTAATGTGTTTTACATAGAGGAGTAGTGACAAATGGTTGCAGCATGTAAAAATGAGGGCCTGCTTAGATGCAGAGGTCGTGTTGTTGAGTTAAAGCTGAAGGAATGCAGCAGGTGCAAGTGGCAGATGTGCAGCTCTCTGATAACACCTTGGTCCTGTGTGATACCATAAAAACATCTCAGATTTACGAAGGTCTTCTGTTTAGCTCCTGGGAAAATAACTTGTGTTGGACGGTGCACAGGGTCGGAGGAGTGTCTACAAGGAGGTGGGACTGACCAACTGCACAAAACCTGCTGTATCTTCACGTTACATTCAGAACGGAGTTGCATTTTGGGGTTCACTGCCATCTTTGATCAATTCTCTAGATCTGTTTGTATCCTGTTAACATATCTTTCCTGTTTAAATAAAGTTTTTAAAAAGTGTGAAGTCGTCCCTAGTTTCGCTCCGGTCAACGAACCTGGGTGAGAACAAGAGAGACGCTCTTAACACTCCATCACTGAACTCTCATCTTGAACAAGCATGAAGGCGACAGTGGAAAGAAAACCCCCCTCATGAGGAAGAAACCTTTAGCAGAACCAGGATCAGGACAAGAGGACCATCTGCTTCAACCAACTGGGTTTGAGAGGAACAGATACACAATGGCAGGTCAAGAATCACATGTTAAGATAGAAATAGTATCAAATGAAAACTATTTAATTTTAACAAATCATTTAAGAAAATGACGTCAGTTTGTCCTCCAGTAGTCTAAGTCTATAGCAGCATGACAAGCTAATCCTAACTATAGGATTTATCAAAAGGAAAGTTTTAAAACTGGATAATGTGTCAGCCTCACGGACAGAAACTGGAAGTTGGTTCCACAAGAGAGGAGCCTGAGAACTGAAAGATCTTCCTCCCATTCTGTTTTTGTAAACTCTAGGAACCACAAGTAAACCTGCAGTCTGAGAGCGAAGTGCTCTGTTAGTAAAATATGGAACAATAAGATCTGTAATATAA
>NC_056517.1:3793249-3796107 GCF_014905685.2 Nematolebias whitei | reverse complement strand
TTTTCTGTCTTCAATGAGCGAAGTGGTGTAAGTTGGTCAAAGTTCAAGTTTCGGTCAACTGCAAGTTTACTGAAAAAGAAATGTCATGTTTAACTTTTACAGCAAGATACTAGAGAATTGACTCCACGAAGTCTGAAGTTCTTCATAATATCTTCTGTCTGTTCTTAAACAATCTTAATCTTTTTCCTTGACTTTTCATTACACCTTACATCACAAAACACACCTCTGTTTGGTCCATCGACCAATCAGAAAGTCCTCAAATGAACCGGAAGTGACCCTTTTTAAAAGGTGCAGCACTTCCTAGTTGACAGCAGTTCCAGAGTTCATGAAGGCTGGAATTCAGGATGCTGGAGGAAGAAAAATCAAGCTGAACGAGAGAAGATCTGGGAATTATGAAATGTCTGTTCTGGATGATCTCACGACTCCCGAGGTTTAGCTGTTCTTACGGAGACGCTGAAAGAGTTGAAAGGAGAGCTCTACACCAACGCTGAAACTATCATCTGCAAAGGTAAAAGAGTCGGTCTCAACCAAAGTGTACCGTTGGGTCAAGCTGGTCTAGAAGGAGCGTGCTGTTTCTGGTTATAACAGACAAATTCCCTCCCCATCTCTCTCATACTTAAACTTCATTTCCCATCTTTAAAATTCTTCTATCTGCTAAAAATCATTCCAGATATTTTTAGAAATGTCTGAAGCAAAGTTTTTCAACCACCGCCGTGTGGTTAATGTCTGTTGTACTGCTGGAAGTAAGAAAACAATCGCCGTATTGTTTACTCCCTGTAAAACTTGCTTAAATTAGCCATGTTGTTATTTTCCATATTTTGCCAATTAATGTAAATGTGTGATGTGTTAAACTTTGATTCTGTTAATAAATGACCCACTGTCGTTGGTGAGTCAAAGATAATTAACGTCTCACGTCACATTTCTAAATTCAATGCACATTATATACAGTCCAGAAAAATGAAAGAATCCGTTTAATTTATGAATATATATCAGTATATGTTCATTCTACATTAATATTGTGTTTCATTTGCTGTGTTCTCATTCTCTCCATGTGTCCCAGTCATTCCTGTTCTTCAGTCATTTCTTGCCCTCTGATCACTGGTCACACCTGCTCCTTGTTCTCATTAGTCTCAGCTGCAGCCAATTAACTCCCAGTACATTTAAACTCTCGGCGTTCTCTTTAGTCAGTCATTTTCAGTTTCATTCTCTGTCTGGTTCTCTTACGTGTTTCTCGTGTTCTTGTGATTATCTTAGAATGTGCTTCACATGATACGATTCATTACGCAGCCGTCAAAAGAAGGATGCATCATGGAACAGTCTCCATCTGTACATACGTCTGTAAACTTTCTCTTGTCCAGCTCAGAACTTCTGAGCCGCTCAGGATGGTTTAACGAAACTTCATAAACCTACGCATCATCACTAGATGGAGTGTTGGGTACACTTTTCACCAGCTCAGTTCAAATATCAAGATTACAAATCAAGGTCAAATATTATACAAGATTTTTGCCTTACTGGACCATAACCTGATCCGCTCAGGATAACTGATCAAAACTTGATACACATTTGTACCACCCATCCACAGCCAGCGTGGTGGTAATCTTTTCATCACCCCAGCGCTAATGTCAAGGTCACAAACCAAGGTCAAAAATATACAAGGTCTTAGCTTGTCCATGACATTACTTTATAGCTGTAAAACAGTTTGTTTACAGGCGTATAAATTTAGTTTAATATAGCACCAAGTCACAACAGACATAATAATTTAACACTATTTATCTGAGGATCAGACTGCTTTGAGTTTAACTCCTGTTGGAAGTTTAAAATGTATTAATCAACTGCTGCGAGTCATTCTGATCAGTTAATGTGTTTTACATAGAGGAGTAGTGACAAATGGTTGCAGCATGTAAAAATGAGGGCCTGCTTAAATGCAGAGGTCGTGTTGTTGAGTTAAAGCTGAAGGAATGCAGCAGGTGCAAGTGGCAGATGTGCAGCTCTCTGATAACACCTTGGTCCTGTGTGATACCATAAAAACATCTCAGATTTACGAAGGTCTTCTGTTTAGCTCCTGGGAAAATAACTTGTGTTGGACGGTGCACAAGGTCGGAGGAGTGTCTACAAGGAGGTGGGACCGACCAACTGCACAAAACCTGCTGTATCTTCACGTTATATTCAGAACTGAGTTGCATTTTGGGGTTCACTGCCATCTTTGATCAATTCTCTAGATCTGTTTGTATCCTGTTAACATATCTTTCCTGTTTAAATAAAGTTTTTAAAAAGTGTGAAGTCGTCCCTAGTTTCGCTCCGGTCAACGAACCTGGGTGAGAACAAGAGAGACGCTCTTAACACTCCATCACAGAACTTTCACATTGAACAAGCATGAAGGCGACAGTGGAAAGAAAAACTCCCTCATGAGGAAGAAACCTTTAGCAGAACCAGGATCAGGACAAGAGGCCATCTGCTTCGACCGGCTGGATTTGAGAAGAACAGATACACAATGGCAGGTCAAGAATCACATGTTAAGATAGAAATAGTATCAAATGAAAACTATTCAGTTTTAACAATTCATTTAAGAAAATGGCGTCAGTTTGTCCTCCAGTAGTCTAAGTCTATATCAGCATGACAAGCTAATCCTAACTATAGGATTTATCAAAAGGAAAGTTTTAATCCCAGTCTTAAAACTGGACAATGTGTCAGCCTCATGGACAGAAACTGGAAGGTGGTTCCACAAGAGAGGAGCCTGAGAACTGGAAGATCTTCCTCCCATTCTGCTTTAGGAAACTCTAGGAACCACAAGTAAACCTGCAGTCTGAGAGTGAAGTGCTCTGTTAGTAAAATATGGAACAATAAGATCTGTAATATAA
>NC_056517.1:3791562-3793149 GCF_014905685.2 Nematolebias whitei | reverse complement strand
TTTGTTGGGTAAAAAAATAGAGGTTTCTTCAGTTAGTGACCTTTCAGCTGAAGATCTGTCTGTTTTTAAGCATCTCTGCACGCACTGCAGTCAAGTCCGTCAGAAACTCAGTCAAGCTCAGTGTGGCTGAGCTTTCCTCATCTGCTCAAACCAAGAAAAACCGACTGCTGGTGCTGGAGTAAATATTGACTAAAGACATCAAGCTCCACTGGTTCATATGTGCCAAATAACTGCAAGCTGCTGTCTTCATCCACACATTTCATTATGAAGTCTTTATTGTAAAATCACCTCTGACTTTAAAAGCATCTCCTAGATGTAAAGTTTAAGATGCAAAATAGAAAACTACCTGTGATGAATAAATTAATGCATTCCTTCAAGGAAGAACCAGAGCCCATCAGAGCATCTGCTCGAATAAATAATTATAAAGGAAATAACATGCAAAAAATGAACTTAACTCTTCACACAGTTTATCCAATCACTTAAAGCTTATTAAGAATACAAAAAAATCACGTGCAGGATTGAAATTAGCACAAATGTTTAGCAAAAAACCCAAAACTGACTCTTTCACAGAAGTTCCTCTCACACCACAGCTGAAGCTTTGTTGAAGAGCAGCAACTCGTTTCATCACATTAACTATTTAAAGTATAAGCTTTTGTTTTACCAAGCTCCTGAGTGTGCCTGTAATTAATTTATTAAACATGTGCATAAGGTTGAAATGCCCCAAAGGCTCTGCCAGCGCACACGCCTCATCACGTGTGTGGCAAACTGGTTTTCACTCCACACTATTTATTTAGGAGCATCTCTGCTTTACATTCAGTAAAGTCTTCATTTGCTGCATCTAAACGTAAATGTTGAACGTGCAGAAAAGTAAATCCCATGTGCAAAACAAATTTGCATCTGTTTTACATATTTAATTGCAGGCATGTCAGGGGAGATGTCTCACGTGCGCTCAGTTTCACGTTCATTTGGATGTACGAAGGAAAGGTGAGCTGAAACATGCGTGCACACATAAATATGAATATTTCAGTGCACGTTCCTCATTTCGTCCCAATGCAAACCTTCAGTATGAAAACTGTACACTCTTTGATGAGGCCCCTGGAGAGTTATCTCATTTCAAAGTATTAAATAATTCATTCATCCTTTATTTATGCAGGTTAGTCTCATTCAGTCACGAGATCTCATTTACAAGAGAGACCTGTTTTTAACAAAGACTACAGATGAGGTACAAACAACAATAGAACATCATATAAAAAGTATATTCAATGAAAAATAAATTATTAAATGATATAAAAATGAAACAAAAAACAGCTACATTATAAAGTGATGTAAAAGACAAAAAACAGAAACGAGTCTGCGTTGGTTTTTGCCATGAATTTTTTTTTCATGCATTCATCCTTTATTTGTGCAGGTTAGTCTCATTGAGCTTCGAGGACTCATTTACAAGAGAGACCTGATTTTAACAAACAATGATGACAAACGTGTACAACAAAGACAAAAGAAGACAATCATAAAAGACAGAATAACTTAACAAATGTTTGAAGCCACTTAGAGAGGTCAAGGTTCCACAGGAGCGGAGTAGGAGAAGGT
>NC_056517.1:3782329-3791462 GCF_014905685.2 Nematolebias whitei | reverse complement strand
ATGCAGGGAGACCACAGCTGGGAGTCCAAACCAGGACCTTCTTGCTGCAAGGCCACGGTGCAAATCAGCTCCACCACAGCAAACAGTTTTCCTTCAGACATGCCACCTTTAAAATGAACCATTTTTAGTTTGTGTTATGGTGTTTCTTTCAAGCATTTAAAAATGCTGTGCCTTCTACAGTATATATGTGGATCAGGTGAGATAACGTGACATGGTACAACTGAACTACAGCAAAAACGCATGAATACTATTTAACTTGTTTCCAGTGAAACTTTTAGTGACAACTGACAATGTACAATATCTGGTTAAACTTGTTTACTGTATACAAAAAATAATGTTATAAACTTGCTTTTATTTACTGTATATGAATGTTTCTGTTCAGAGCCCTGAGTTGGCTGCTGTTGTGACTTGGTGCTGTAGAAATAAACTGAACTGAATTAAGGACCAAGGGAATTTAAGATTTGGTTTTTAAAGAAGTAGATCAACACAAAGAACTGACAATAACTAGAATAACGACACCACTGTACAAGGCTTTGCTACTTAATGAAACCATATAATGGAAGCGTCAGTAGTAGCATCAAAATAGCCATACTTGTACTGATTTAGGGTTTTTACTGTTTTATTATAAACAACAGTACTTTTTATTAATAAGCATTTGATTACAGATTTTGTGTAAAATAAATAAATAAAGTTGAAACAATGCTCACTTTGCAAACTTTTGTTTTTTAATTGTTAAATTAAAGCTGTTTACTGGGGGAGTGGTGGCACAGAGGTTAGAGAAGACGGGCCCGTGAAGGTCGCCAGTAAACTCCCTGGACTGACAACATCAAAGTGTGGGTGGTAAAGGTGAAACACCCACACCTGCCTCCACCCTCATTTGCCCAACCCTGGGCCCTTGAGCAAGGCCCTTAACACCCACCATCTGCTACCGTGGGTGCCCTAGATGGAGCTCTCTGCTCCACACAGAGGCTGTGGTAGCTCGGTGTCTGTAGTTGCTTCAGGTAGGGCGTCCGGCGTGAAGGCAATTTCCAGGTCTTTATGCAAGTTAGTTCACTGTGATGACATCTGAAGAAGGGAGCAGCTGAAAGAAGAAAAATGCTAGTTAATGCTAAATGCTAGTTGTTAAGTTGCTAATAGCTTTAACATAGTTCCATTGAGTCTATTTAACATAGAGAGAGGGTGAGAAGTTCAGTTATCTGGGACAGACTCGGAGTAGAACCGCTGCTCCTCCACATCGAGAGGAGCCAGTTGAGGTGGTCCAGGCATCTGGTAAGGATGCTTCCTGGGCACCTCCCTAGGGAGGTGCTTCGGGCATGTCCAACTGGGAGGAGACTCCGGCTAAGACCAGGACACACTGGAGAGACTGTGTCTCTCGGTTGGCCTGGGAACACCTTGGGGTCCCCCCAGAAGAGCTGGAAGAGGCTGTGGAGAGAGATGTCTGGGCCTCCCTGCTCAAGCTGCTGCCTCCACGACCCAACTTCAGAATAAGTGGAAGATGATGGATGGATGGATGGATGGATGGATGGTTCCATACTTTACCAAAAAGTTTAAGTTAAACTGTGTTAATGTGGTTAATAGTGGCACTAGTGGAGAAAAACACATCACCTAATTAACCACTTTAATATTTAATACCTTTTTATTAAACAGAAAACTTTTTTGTTTACTTTTCAGTATTTTTTGACAACTGAGCCGAGAAGAAGAGAGCAGCTAAAAGAAGAAAACAAATAAAAATGAAAGCTGTTTACTTGAATAAATAACCATATGACCACATTTACAGAACGTTTCTGTTCTTTCAGATAATGAAGAGTCTAATGAGAAGGTTTTAAATTTAGAACATATTATTTTCAGGTCATTGATTGTTTCACGTAACTTTTGCTGACAGTAACAGTTCAGTAATTAGTGGAATGTGGCTGATGAGTGCAGCATGAAGGTGAGGGTGTCTGTCAGACTCAGCCCAAACTTTACTCTTTAATTTACGTTTGATCTGAAGAATGTCGGATGTTTTCACACATTCACTTTCCTGGACACATAATCGCTTCATTTGATAAATGCTTACATATTTTTAAAAGTTTGATGAAGAAAAACATTCATAAAGTTAAGTTTTATTTTTATTATGACGCGTGAACAAGCGTTATGTTTATTATTACATGCAAGTATTATGAGATCCTGTGAAGTTATATTTTTAACATATTTTTCCTGCTTTGTTTTCAGAAAAAACTCACCACAACTAGCACGGTGGCTCAGTTGGTAGAGTTACCGCCTCTCAGCAAGCAGGTCACCGGTTCAAATCCCAGCTGGGGACCTTTATCGGTGGAGTTTGCATGTTCTCTCTGTGCATGCGTGGGTTTTTTCCAGGTGCTCCAGTTTCCTCCCACAGACCAAAAACATGCATGTTAGACTGACTGGTAACTCTAAATTGTCCCTAGGTGTGAGTGAGAGAGTGAATGGTTGTTTGTCTCAACTGTCTTTTTGTGTCTCTGTGATGGACTGAAGACCTGTCCAGGGTGTCCCCACCTTTTGCACAGTGACTGCTGGAAATGGGCACCAGTGACCTGAAAAGGAAGAAGTGGGTAAAGATAATGGACGGCTGGATGGATGGAACTCGCCAGAACTCTGTGGACTTGTGGGGTCAGAGGAAATCTTTCACATCAGGCGGTAATTAAAACAGTCTGAATATTCCAGGACTGTCTTTGGAGCTGATAAAAACAAAAGCTGCAGTTTTGAGTGACATGTTCAGTTCTGTCTTCCACCTTTCCCGTCCTGATGTGTTTTTGTCTTTGTACTCTTGACAAAGTTTTTGCTTAGAACATGTTTTGTTAAAGCCCAGTAGGAGACAGAGTAATTAAAGAAAATAAACTTTTTTTTTTTTCCACAGCCAAACTCACTTCAGAGCTCTGACATAAGCTTAGGAACGTTTTTCATCCGAAGAAGATGCCAGGCCAGTTTCAGCTGCTACTCTCAGCCTCATCTTATGAAGTAACCTTCTGGACAAGCGTTTGACCTCAACAGACCCTCTGTTGACTCCAGGGTCCAAGCCACCTCCTTTCAATGTTGAACAGGTACATCACACCTGCAAGCCTCAGCTCCTGGGGAGGCAAACTTCATGCCAGCTACATAAGGCTCTCCAAATCTCCTGCACCTGGACGTTGACTCGGAGTATGTCAGGTCTGGTTAAACATTCAACTTGATAAAATATAATTTTCTTGCTTGCAGTGCTAGTCAGTAACCTCATCCAAATTCAAAAAGTAAACGATGTATCAACTATTTCAACTTTGTGTATCGTTGTGTGTATAAAACAAAATAAATTATGTCCCAAAAATGATTTTGTTTTAGATAAGAGAATTAATCCTTGAATAATTCTTAATGCTTCATCGTGTCACGTTGCAGAGTCTCATGTGGAAGACAGGACTCAGGATACATATCCATAGTAAAACTTAAGCATCTTTATTCAAAACTGAATTGAATAGAGTTGAAAAGGTCTTTCAGAATCAGAGTGGAGTGGTCCAAAAACAGGCACCAACTGAATACTGTAGTGTACAAACATACGTTCTATACCCAATGATCTCACAATGACACATAGAACTGAAAGGCTTTTTAAAGGCTGGAGACTAATTAAATGGTAAATGGACTGTACTTAGCACCTTTCGATCTTATCAAGATACTCAAAGCTCTGTACACTACAATCTATGCCCTCATTTACCCATTCATACAACACTCTACTAGATCTCTTAAGACTAATCAGTGCCTTAGATCACATTTATTCCCCAATGGGACACACATCGGAGGCAATGAGGGGTTCAGTGTCTTGCCTAAGAACACATCAGTATGTGACTACTGGTGGGATCAAACCCCCAACTCTCCCATTGGAGGGCAACTGATCTAACCACTCAGCCACAGCTGCCCCCAGTTAACACAAGAGAAAGCACCTGAGAACAAAAATCAATTGAGGACAGACACAAGAGTTGGAAGGGAAAACAGACTGAAATGGACACAAAACCCCTGAAATAAACCTAGAACACACATCATATCATCAAGTCTAAGTTAATTACTTTTTCAAACTAGTTACATGTATACATTTTTGTTATTTGTGTTTATATTCTTTTTTTTTTTGTAATAAAACTTCAAAGACAAATTTCGTCTCCTCATTTGGGTGAATATTCATTTGTTACGATATAGAAGTCCCTGTAATTAAATGGTTCTACTTCAGTGACCGAGTTCTGATTATTAAAAGGTGAATACATTAATTGAGCTGTTAATTGAGCCCTGTGCTACCAAGTGCAAAAACAAGTATAGTAAAGTGAGGAAAAAGTATCACCCTTCTACCTTAATCTGTCATTTTTGCTAAGCAAAACTTTTATTATTACTACCCAGAGTACAAGATTCAAGGAAGCCTAGATATAAAGTAAAGTGCTTTTTATATGCAGATGAAGAGAAGGGTTGGTGACCACCAATCTGCTGAGAATGAAATATAGTAATTCTCTGGAAACAATTGAACTCAGGTCGTTAGACAGAATGGGGGCAGAAGGAGAGGCAAGCAGTACTCCAATCCTGCAGTGACGATCTGGGGAAGAGAACCAAAGAGTTTCCAGATGAACTGAAGATGTTGGAGAGTGACAGGTGGACCAGCAAAAATCCAGAATCACAGGCATGATCTCGAAGGTAAGTAGTAATTTAAAAAAATGATACACAAATAGCTTGGGTTTGATGATTCACTAATTCTCTCAAAAAGGTAAAAGCAGCTGAAATTATTCACCCAAGTGAACACAATGCTCCAGCGATGGCTTCTGAAGAGAGAGTTGCTTTTGTAGAGGAATACTTCATTAGCTCATCTGCTGCAGCTGAGTTTGAGCTGATCCATCTGCAACTTCAGGAGATGTATGGAGAGTGGTTAGCGACAACAACAAATGGAATCCTTACAGTGCCTCCCCCTCTTGGCAACCAAAATCTCTTTTCAGGGTGAGATTAACACAATCAGATATCAGACTGGGGTCCAGGATAAAGAATCAAGGTATCCAAGACCTTTCTTTAAGGCCATACCCCTCCCAGTCCACGAGGTACGGAAAATACCGTCCTCAGTGTCTGCCATTCAAGACCTGTCAAAATCAGGATGGTTGTCAATGATGTGGTGTGTGTTTATGTGGGGGGAGTCAGTAGATGGGCATAAGGGACTGTTTAAAACCTATTTAATCTGGGAGGCATGAAATATGGGAGGAATCCTCATGGCTGAGAGTAACTTAAGCCTTACAGCAGATGGGTTGATTATTCTCGCAATAGGATAAGGGCCAACGAACCTAGGGGCCAACTTCCTAGGAGTATCACTTAGTGAAATGTCACAAGGTGAGAGCCATACCTTCTGTATGAGCAAGTACTGTGGATCAGGGGGTTCTGTGTCTGTCGACAAACCTCTTATTCTGCTCCTCAGTCCTCAGGAGAGCTGCAGTGATTTTGCTCAAAAACCTCGTGCATCTCCGAAGATGTGCAGGACTGAGGGTACTGCAACCTTTGCTTACTGAATGGGAAAAAGCGGGGGAAATAACCAACAAAAGTTTCAAAGGGAGATAGTGTGGTTTCTGAGGAGGTTGATGTATTGTTGGAGTACTCTATCCATGATGACAGCTCTAGGAAGATGGGTTCTGCTCAACAACACATCTTAATGCTACTTTCAACTCCTGATTTCACCTCTGTCTGCCCATTAGATTGGGGATGGTAGCCCAAAGTGAGACTAGATAAGCATAAAGAGTCACAAAAAGCCTTCCATACCTGGGAGGAGATTTGGGGACCACGGTCCAACATGATGTCCACAGGCATGCCTTGGAACCAAAACGTGAAGGGTGATGAGTCTGGTGATCTTCAGAGCTGAGGGGAACTTAATTCAATTCAATTCAATTCAAAAAAAACTTTATTAATCCCAGAGGGAAATTAAGTGTTGTCATAGCTCATCATCCTGGTTCTATTCAAGAGTTGTGTTAGATGCTGACAGCTGTGGGAAGGAAGGTTCTCCTGCAGCGAAAACGAAGAATCTGGCCACAGATACCGATCCATCCACCCAGATCCAGCTTGCTATTAGATCTGGCTGGCCTCTCGGTCCTCCTGGGCAGCAGGGCCGCCCGAATGCTAGGCAGAATCCCTCCCTGAGCGATGATCACTCCTCCCAGCAGTCTGCCAAGCTCCTCATCACCACAGACAGACAGCTGAAGATGCTAGGGGATGATCCCGGTCCTCCTGATGTCACGAGCCGAGTTTCCCACCAGCTCCAGAATCTCGGCGGTCAGGCACTTGAGCACCGTCATCAGGTTGACAGGAATTCGTCCGCGGAGTCTCCTTTTCAACTCATTTGGGATTTGATGCTGTATTTGAGGTATTTCAGCTTTTGAAATGTTAATCAGCTGCTCCTGGTTGTTAAAAAACACCTTGTTGTCATGGTTATGCATCATAACAAATGCTCAAAAATAAAAAGGTTTCAGTTAAAACCCTTCCAGCTGCGCAGAATCCGATACCAGAGAAAATAATCATCCAAAACAAGTGATTTACATCCAGAAAAAGAGGAATTAAAGTTTCCAAAAGCAATAACTCAGAATGAATGTAACAGAGCTGTTCTAGCATGCAGCCACCTTGAGCGGCGCAGTTCTAGAATTTAAGGAGGGGAACAAAATTGGCAACCTTAGAAAAACAATCAACAATAGTGAAAATGACAGTGATATCTTCTGATGATGGGAGACCAATGATTAAATCCACAACAATATGAGACTATGGGCAGTGAGGAACAGGAAGAGGTTGTATAAGACCAGATGATTGATTTTCACTCTTGTTACGAGCACAGACAGGGCAGGCTGCAACAAACGCCTTTATGTCTTTGCACATATTAAGCCACCGAAACTAAACCAACATGTGATTCGCATCAGGATGACAGGTCATTTTAGAGTTGTGGGTCCATTGTAAAACCTACACCTTGACCATCTCAAGAACAAACAATGGGTTCCTATACCTGGATCCGTTTCACTTCATTAGGCATTTCAAACTATCCAGTAAATATCCCAGGTCATGGTCCCAATGGTGCATGTAGAAGGTAGGATGGTCGTGTCTTGTTTAGACTCCTCTAAAACAGAGAACTGACAGGATAGAGCATCAGGCTTCATGTTCCTAGGGTCGGGGTAATATGTGATGGAAAGTTGAACCTAGTGAAAACCAGAGACCACCTGGCTTGACAGGAGTTCAGTCTCTTGGCCATCTGTAAATAAGCAAGGTTTTTAAGGTCTTGTCAGATAATAAAAGCAAGTTTAGAGCCCTCCAATTAGAGCTATCACTTCTAACTTGGGCCCGGAGCCTGGCTCAACACAAATTTGGGCCGGGCCATAATGATGTGCTTAATGTGTGGGCCAGGCCGGTCTCGGGCTATGATGCAGTTTTACGAATCATACAGCACAAAGAAAACTAAATAAGAATGCACAATATAAAATCATATTAATCTACTTGTTGAGGAGGAGGCAGGTCTGACCGGCCAGTTGGAAGAAGTAAAATAATATGTCCAGTTAAGCTTCAGATGGATCACTTGATCACCTGCCGTGCGTCTCCACACCTGCTGTCACCTGCGATGAAGGAAGGAGCAGCATCTACAAAAGCCGAAGCGAGCAGCGCGTTCAATTAAAATAGCTTGTTCTATATTCTTCCAAATTATTTTGCTATAAAAATATTTTTGTTCATCTGTATAATAATAGCATATCTTTAGAGTTGATTTTTTTTTAGGCTATTCGTTTTGTATGTTGATATCTATTTAGTGGAACAAGAAATCTTATCTTCCTTTCTTTGAAATACATTTTTAAAATATCATGACAAACGGATTTGCTTACACAAGCAAAGTAAAGCAGTAAAAGCTTAATTAAAAAAAAAAAAGTAGATTTTTCTTTTTTTTGGGGTTCGGGCCTGTAATTACAGTTAATTCATCAGTTTTGAGTCAGGCTCGCAAAAAAAAAAAAAAAAAAAAAAGATACGGGTTCGGGACATAATTTTTAGGCCCTACTGCAACTCTACCTCCAGTCGGTTCCTCCATTCTTCTAATGCTCGTTTTATGGCTAACAACTCATGATCTCCAACATTGTAGTTTCTCTCAGCTGGAGACAAATAACATGAGAAGACACAAGGATGGAGTTTTCTATCGGAGTCTGATCGTTGGGAGAGAACTGCTCCCGGCCCAGCATCGGATGCATCAACCTTGACAATGTACGCGTCAGGGTGGCAAAGAATGGGCACCGCAACAAACAAAACCTTAAGGTCTTGAAAGGCTGCATTGGCCTCGGGTGTCCATTTAAAACGTTTTCGTGTTGATGTGAGGACGGTAAGTTTGACTGTAGTTCTTAATGAATCATTTATAAAAGTGTGTAAAACCACAAAACGCTGCAACTGTTTACATTTAAAGGCCATTCAGTTACTGCTTTAATCTTGTCATGATCGGTCAACACCTGTACACTCTCTAAAATAAACCCCCAACATGAGTCAGTGGTGACGTGAAGCTCACCGTTCTCTTCCTTGATGAATAGCTCATTCTTCTCCAGCCTCTGAAGAATGGCCCACACATGGTTGTTGTGTTGTTGGGGATCCTGTGGGATCAAAATGGTTCCTACGTGTGGGTAAGTAGTCCCTGAAGGTAAGTAGTAACTAAAAGAAACAATGCTCAAACAAATGCGCTTGAGTTAGATGAATCACTGATTCTCTCTCAAGGAAAAAGTGGCAGAGGTTATTCACCAAAGTGAACACAATGTCCCAGCGATGGCTTCAGAAGAGAATGTTGCTTTTGTAAAGGAACACTTCATCTGCTAAACTGCTGCAGCTGAGTTTGATCAGAGCCATCTGTCACGTCAGGAGCTGTGTGGAGGGGGGTTAGTGACAACATATAGGATCCTCTCACCATTAGTCTTATACGATGCCCCAGAAATCAAAATGACCCAACACATGCTGATATGTGGGGATTTATGTTTTAGTTTAAAGCTTGCATTTTGTGATGTACACATTTGCTTCCTACTCTTTAAAGGTTAAAAAAGTATTTTTCATTGTCTCTGTCTGAGCATGATTGTGCTGTTAATGACAAGCTAAGGTCAACGTGTGCATGAAGGTAAGCCTTTTTTACAGGAAAAAGAAC
>NC_056517.1:3775902-3782229 GCF_014905685.2 Nematolebias whitei | reverse complement strand
CCTAACATGCATGTTTGTACCTTGAGAAAACATGTGCATGAAGGAGACATTTGAACTTTAGACAGAAAGGACCAGGAGGCAAACCTAAGATCGTCTTGCTGTGAGGCACTAACCACTGTTTCACCGTGTCACCCTTGCAAGAACTCACTGTTTTTTTTAATTTGTTGTTATTATTTTGTTGGTTTTTTTCTTCTGTTGTGGGAGAATTAAAACTTCCTATTTCCCCCAACAAAAAAGAATACATGAAGCTATGCTGGATTTGAATAATAAATCCATAATGTTTACATAGGTAATGAACTTATTGGCAATACAAATTAGTTGATAATGGGCACTCAAAAAAAACCATGAATATTTATTTAATGCAGCTATTTATTTGCTTTTCACTTGTTTTTAAATAGATTATTGTCATTTTATGTATATTCAGACGGCTGTAGATACTGACTTCATAAATAAATAAAAAACAGAAAACAAACACATAAAGATGAAATATTGTTTTCATTTTTCTTTTTTCTACAAGCAAATTAGAGCGAAGGAGGTTTGGGTGGCTACACTCGCACCACTCGACGTTCTGCTCGCTGCAGCAGAGGTTGTGTGCGTGCTGTTGCTGCTGCCTGTTCACATTGCACTTTAAATTCACCGAGAGGCAAAAGACTGTTGCTGTCTGTAAAAACTAAGGGGAGAGAAATTACATCCAGGAAGAAATGATGTGCAAGAGATTGTACAAACAGATGAAGCGAAATTCTATTTTATGAACTTCCAACGAGTAAAATAAAATTGAAATGAGTGTTTCCTCACACATTTTGTTTGTCTTTGGTCAAAACCTTTTCAGAGACAGGCTAGTGTAGCTCGGGTGCAAACATAGACTTCATGCATTCATGACAAACTGCAGTTAAACTCACCAAAAAGGGTGAAATCGTGTCATCTGGACACTTTCTAACATGATGACATGATTGAACCCTTTTTTAGTGATTTACCTACTTGCATGATTGAGCTTTCAAACCTCTTTGCAGTTAAATGCCTCGTCCTCTGCTGCTGATCAGTAGTCAGGTTGCAACGCAACACGTCTGGGAAAGCAACCCAGACATCTCTTTCCCCAGCAACACTTTCCAGCTCCTCACTGGGGACCAGAGATGTCCCCAGGCCAGAGAAGATGCACAATCCCTCCAGAGTCCTGGGGCCTCTTTCCAGTACAGTTAAACATTTGTCTGTAATTTATTTGTTGAACACTATGATTTAGCTTATACTATTGTCATGTGATGTCAAGTAATACATTTTAAACCTTTTATATATTGCTTTAACGTTAACTGTATTTCATTTTATATAGTAGATGGATCATTTTTAAACTGGCACAGTCTATTAAAACCATGTAGCTCATTCTTCTGATTAGTCAGTTTTATTAACAGGTGAGTAATACTGTCTTCCTGATGATGTTCCTTGTGTATAATTAGTGTGACGACGAACGGCAACATAAGTACTGAATGTTTCTGTGAGCAGACAACAGATAACATTTTATGTTGTGTTTCTATCTTTACAGTTTTTTCACTCTTAGAAGTAAAGTACGTGGAACAATGAGAGTGGAGAAACCTGAGGAGAAACACAAGTACAAAAGATGACACCAGTCTTCAAAGCAACCTGCTTCTGAGGCTTCATTCTTCATTAATGTTAACGACTTGTCTTGCTGTGCAAGCTGAAGTCAAACTGCCAGGACAGAATACAAAGAGACTGCAACATTTCATAGACATCTGAACTGACAGGAGGTTGTAAGACTTGTGTAAGATTTACCATCAAAATAACTACTTTTTTCTATTAAAAAATGATTCACTTAATTAAATTCAAAAATACTTTATTAATCCCAAAGGGAAATTAAATGTTGTAACTCATTATTCTCATTTCATTAAGAGATGTTATAGATACTGATGTCTGTAGGCAGGAAGGATCTCTTGTAAAGGTCTGTCCCACAGCGGATCTGAAGAAACTGGCCACACATGCCATCCGATTTATCCACCCAGACTCGACCGGCCTCTTGGTTCTCTGCAGGACCGCTGAATGCCGGGCAGAACTCTTCTCAGAGCGATGGCCACTCCTCCCAGCAGCCTGCAGAGCTCCTCGTCGCTGCGGACAGTCGGCTGCAGGTGTCGGGGGGCAATCCTGTCCTTCTACTGTCACGAGTCGTGTTTCCTACTAGTTCCAGGATCTCAGTGATCAGGCACTCGAGCATGGCCGGTAAGGAGACGGGAATGCATCTACAGCACCTCCTTTTCAACTCATTTGAGGTTTGGGGCTGTAACTGAGATATTATTTGAGCTTTTGAGATGTTAATCAGCTGCTCCCAGTTGTAAAAAAAACCCCACCTTGTTGTTATAGTTACACATCATAACAAATGTCCAAAACCAGTGGTTAATTTGAGCCGGATCCTGCCGTAATAAGATCTGGGAACTCTCTTATTTTGACCGCTCAGATCCAGCAACTCAAATATCCACCCTTAAAAGTCCAAAGTCACTGCACATTTTAATTTTGATTATTTATTAAAACTACAACGAGAGGAGACATTGCCCAGTCTGTGGAGTGGATGTTCCGGCCGCACCATGCTCCTGTCCAGCAGAGACGTGGACTGCATTTCCCGCAGGGAGCGTCTTCATCCACCTTCAGCTGTGTGCCCTGGTTGTTTTACGCACAGCGTCTCCAGACAGCTCTGCAGGACGCGCGCACAACTGCTGTCAGAACTCTTTCACCACGGTGCATAACATTTCACACATAATAAATAAGCTTACAGTAAAAAAATAATAATAATACGAGTGAAATGTTTGATGTGTATTAACATCACGTATCAAAACAAGGGCACTAATTTGTCAAAATAACGGCAATCAAAATGTCGAAAAGACCATCCAATTTATTATCTAAAATAAATGGATGGATGGATTGTTCTTAGCTGGACAGCTGAGAACTGAAGCGCCTCAAGGCGGTGGTAAGTGAGATTGGAGCAGAACAAAACGCAGGACTGAATTCAGCAGAGTTCAGGTCAGACAGTGTGTGTGTGGGTGAGGGGGGTGAGGATGCTCGACAGTATCAGAGCTGCATTCACACACAGGCTTGTTAATTGCTGTTGCTCTCTAAAATAGTAATTTCAATTCAACCTTTATTTACGCAGGTTGTTGGTCTCATTGAGCCTCGAGGACTCATTTACAAGAGAGACCTGTTTTTAATCAGTTTAATCAAATGTTTACAAATGTTTAACAACCTGTTGAAATACACCAAAATTCAGGAAATGGCAACTCTTTTATTCCAAATTTTCTGGGGGAGGACCCACAGAACCCCCTCTTGCACCTCCCGCATCCCGCTTGATATTTGTGTTCCGTCATCAATGGGTTTACAAATTAAGCCCTGTCCAAAACTAAAAAAGTTTCAGTAAACATCCTTCCAGCTGCACAGCATCTGATACCAGAGGAAACAATCATCCAAAAAAAAAGTGATTTACATCCAGAAAAAGGAATTAAAGTTTCCAAAAGAAAATCTCAGAATGAAAGTAACAGAGCTGCTCCAACATGCAGCCACCTCGAGCGGCGCAATTCTAGCACTATCAGATCAACCAACAAGATCAACTATTTAATATTTTCTTTTCTCAGTCTGTATAACTAAAATGTTTTTGCTGATTGTTGAAAAGGGAAGGAATTACGTATATATGCTTTTTACGGGGTGCATTGTGGGCAAAGGTAAGATGGTGGCTTGTCAATCTCAGGAGTACAATAAATGAATAATAATAATGAAACAGATCAGCAGCAACATGAAACAGATCAGCAGCAACATGAAACAGATCAGCAGCAACATGTGATTTTTCACAGTGATTATTCTAGTTAGAGATTCATGAGTCTAACAGCCTCAGGGTAGAAGCTGTTCCTCAGTCTAGTGGTTCTACACTTAATGCTCCTCAACCTCCTTCCTGAGGGGAGCGGGGCAAAAAGTGTGTGTGCTGGGTGAGTGTGGTCCTTCATGATGCAGGTGGCCCTCTTCCTGCATCTGGAGGTGTAGATGTCTGTGATGGCACTTTGAGTGGCACTAGATACATTTTTTTACTCTTGTCATCTGTCTTAACTGTAAAGCACATTGGTCAGATTTTGTTGTTTTTATGTGCTATAAAAATAAATTGACACTGACATGTGGTGCGAATGACAATAAAGAAACTCTGACTGTGACTCAGTTCATATCTTAGATCTTATTACGGTTTTATTTTACAGTTTATACTTTTGTTGGATGTACTGGGACCCTGTGTACACAGTTTCTTCCCACCACATGTATCACATGTGATGCAAACAACAAATAAAGAAACTTTGACTTTGAGAACGATAGCGTGAATGTTCTTTTCTGGACATTTTGTGAAATAAAACTCGATATAATCTGTAAAATTTAACTATAGCTTTAAAGCTATTAGCTTATAGCTTTTAAATTATAGCTTTAATTTAAGAAAATTATGCTGTTAACTGAGTAAATCTGTTTTATCATACTGTTTAGAAATGTATTACGGTGTATATGTATGTTTTTTTCCTCTCAGGATACAAAGAAAGCAGTGTGGTGGATATAGCTTCTAAAATCTCTTTTAATCGTTACATTTACATATTGCATGTGAAAGGACTTGAGCTAAATTTGCAGGCTCTTCTTCAGAACAGAGTCACTGTGGTTGCTGCTGTGTTCTCCAGCAGCAGTGATGTCTCAGTCACAGATGACTCCTTTTTGATAAGAGAAGAACAGGAAGGCAGCTTGCATATAAGCAGTAGCTATTGCCTTTCATGTGTGCAGAGCTTTAAAGTAAATCCTGTCTACAAAGAGCATTGAATGACTAATCAACATAAAACAAGTCATTTGCAGCAGCAAACATAAATCAAATTAAATGTAAATGTAACTGTAGAATATTTATTTATGCAAATGGAAAGGCTGCACTTGCAAACTTTGCCCCTTTCATTCTGTATGCCCAGCTCTAATATGGATGGACGCTACAGGGTCTTCATACTTGTATTGTGAATACAGTAGGCTCCATATGAGGTTGCAATAGGTTGGTTATGGTTTTGAGCATGCAAAAAACTTCCATCATAGTAGTCTATTATCATGGGCAATGTATTGGGGTCCTGGCTGGAGCATACTGGCAGTATGTTCACGACAGCTGGGCAGCACACACCAGCGTGGCTCGCGCTTTGGGAGTTTGTAGCTGAACTGTCCTCACTGGCTTCATTCGTGAGGACTCTAAGCTCCAAAATATGGACAAATCACTCATTTTATAACGGAAGCACTAAAGTTGCCTCAAATATATTTGGATTTATGTCCTTTAAAGAAGGAACAGTTTCATCTCCTTCTTTTTTCAGCTTTTCCCTCAGCAGGGAACTCAGCATAGATTCAACACCCTTTAAAATATGAATGACAAGTTTTTAAGGGCAAATAGTTTGTGTAAATACAGATAATACCCTTTTATTAAATGCATACAATAAGATTCATTACAAGTTTGTATGATATGTATGTAAATCCTTGTATGATGCATCTTACATACATTATGGCTATTTGGTGGAAAATTAGACGTCAAACTACAAATATTGTGAAGAAAATTAGTTGGAGAAAGAATAGCATATCTTGACTTTTTCATATTTAAACATTTGTTTGTCACATTAAACAATGTGCTGGATCCAAAAAAGGGTTGAAAAAAAAAAAAAAAAAACTAAGGAAAACAACTGGAATTTTATTCTGAGGCTAATGACGTTTTGCTTCCCACCCTGAACGCTTTATCAATTGAAAAATACTCCCAGATGGTCAGCAAAATGTTTTCAGCTACAAAAATCCATTTTTTTTTAATATACCCTGTTTTCTATTTATCATGATGACTGAGAATCTTTCCCCATAATGGATGACACGTAAAATACACGTTAAAAAAGAAGTAATTGCCAGAAATATGAGGGCATATAGCATTACATTTTCAGAGGTTTGGAATGGAAAATTCAGTTAGATGATGGTAGTAATAATATAATAAGTTAAAAAGCTCTTACAGTCCTGTTGTTCATTTGGTACCATTCACAATAAAACAAAATATTTAACTGTATCTGACTTAAAAGTAAGTTTCTTTCGGCTGCTCCCTTCTTCAGGAGTCACCACAGTGAGCAGTTATACAGTTTGGACAGTAAAGCAGCTTGTTTTATGCCATATGCCCTTCCTGATGCAACTTGGGCTCAGACTCGCAACCTCAGGATTACAAGACCACTGCACTGACCACCAAGCTAAGTTCAGAACTGGTCTACACAAATCAGAACAACATTAAACCTTGTAGCAGGTTTTCTCATACAAGGTATATCT
>NC_056517.1:3774519-3775802 GCF_014905685.2 Nematolebias whitei | reverse complement strand
GCTGCACTTGCAAACTTTGCCCCTTTCATTCTGTATGCCCAGCTCTAATATGGATGGACGCTACAGGGTCTTCATACTTGTATTGTGAATACAGTAGGCTCCATATGAGGTTGCAATAGGTTGGTTATGGTTTTGAGCATGCAAAAAACTTCCATCATAGTAGTTTATTATCATGGGCAATGTATTGGGGTCCTGGCTGGAGCATACTGGCAGTATGTTCACGACAGCTGGGCAGCACACACCAGCGTGGCTCGCGCTTTGGGAGTTTGTAGCTGAACTGTCCTCACTGGCTTCATTCGTGAGGACTCTAAGCTCCAAAATATGGACGAATCACTCATTTTATAACGGAAGCACTAAAGTTGGCTCAAATATATTTGGATTTATGTCCTTTAAAGAAGGAACAGTTTCATCTCCTTCTTTTTTCAGCTTTTCCCTCAGCAGGGAACTCAGCATAGATTCAACACCCTTTAAAATATGAATGACAAGTTTTTAAGGGCAAATAGTTTGTGTAAATACAGATAATACCCTTTTATTAAATGCATACAATAAGATTCATTACAAGTTTGTATGATATGTATGTAAATCCTTGCATGATGCATCTTACATACATTATGGCTATTTGGTGGAAAATTAGACGTCAAACTACAAATATTGTGAAGAAAATTAGTTGGAGATAGAATAGCATATCTTGACTTTTTCATATTTAAACATTTGTTTGTCACATTAAACAATGTGCTGGATCAAAAAAAGGGTTGAAAAAAATAAAAAAACAACAACTAAGGAAAACAACTGGAATTTTATTCTGAGGCTAATGACGTTTTGCTTCCCATCCTGAACGCTTTATCAAGTGAAAAATACTCCCAGATGGTCAGCAAAATGTTTTCAGCTACAAAAATCCAGTTTTTTTTAATATACCCTGTTTTCTATTTATCATGACCTGGATGACTGAGAATCTTTCCCCATAATGGATGACACGTAAAATACACGTTAAAAAAGACGTAATTGCCAGAAATATGAGGGCATATAGCATTACATTTTCAGAGGTGTGGAATGGAAAATTCAGTTAGATGATGGTAGTAATAATATAATAAGTTAAAAAGCTCTTACAGTCCTGTTGTTCATTTGGTACCATTCACAATAAAACAAAATATTTAACTGTATCTGACTTAAAAGTAAGTTTCTTTCGGCTGCTCCCTTCTTCAGGAGTCACCACAGTGAGCAGTTATACAGTTTGGACCCTTCCTGATGCAACTTGGGCTCAGACTCGCAACCTCAGGATTACA
>NC_056517.1:3757198-3774419 GCF_014905685.2 Nematolebias whitei | reverse complement strand
TGGAATGGAAAATTCAGTTAGATGATGGTAGTAATAATATAATAAGTTAAAAAGCTCTTACAGTCCTGTTGTTCATTTGGTACCATTCACAATAAAACAAAATATTTAACTGTATCTGACTTAAAAGTAAGTTTCTTTCGGCTGCTCCCTTCTTCAGGAGTCACCACAGTGAGCAGTTATACAGTTTGGACCCTTCCTGATGCAACTTGGGCTCAGACTCGCAACCTCAGGATTACAAGACCACTGCACTGACCACCAAGCTAAGTTCAGAACTGGTCTACACAAATCAGAACAACATTAAACCTTGTAGCAGGTTTTCTCATACAAGGTATATCTCTCTGGTTCAAATGGTTACAGGTCTTGCCTACTGCATGTTCCACAGCAGGCACACAGAGGAAGGCTTGCCTTGCAGAATTTGCAGAGACCTCAGTATGCCTTCTTACATCTACAATTAATAATTTATGTACAAGTCTTGAAGACTTCAGGCAGAACTGACCACAAAGGCCTCCATTGATCTTCAACTTGTGCCCATCTACACTTTCAAGGTGAAGGTGTCTGGTCTAGAAATCAGTACAGTAATTGACTCCAAATAAAGGCTGACTGGTACACTGAGAACGTGATGTGTTTCCTGAGTGCTCCTTGGGATGGGGGATGTTTTACAATGACTTGGTATCTTTGGCAAATAGCTTTTGGCAAGCCATGTTTACACTTGTCTCTTCCAGTGTTCTAGGGTACAACAAAATGACAAAGTTCTCCAGTGTAGCAAACTTATCTGGGGTGACGTGCTCTCTGTACTGAGAAAGCTGGGGAAGACTGGAGTGATATCTTCAAATACCTCCCATAGCTTGCAGGCAGAGCTTTTGCGCTGATGTTGAATCACTTCCAGTGAATGAGTGGAAAAAATAGCAACGATTTTGCCTTTTGTTCTCCAATCCTGGTGCTGATGGCATTTGCAGAGATGAGATGGTACTATTTATGGGGCAGCTGTGGCTGAGTGGTTAAAGCAGTCATCCTCCAACTGGGAGTTGGAGTTTGAGTCCACCAGCAGTCACATGCCCAAGTGTCCCTGGGCAAGACACTGTTCCTCATTGCCTCCGATGTGTGTCCCATCGGTGTATGAATGTGATAAAGCACAGATTAATCTTTGTAGAGATATAGTAGAGTGCTGTATGAATGAGTAAATGAGGGCACAGATTGTCGTGTAAAGCATAAAGATAAAAGACAAGATAAAAAGGCGTTACATAAGTACAGTCCATTCTATTTATTATTTTCCAACACCAAAGGCCAAGCATTACTCAGCTTCTATTTTCTGTGCAATGGATACTGCCAGGACAACCACATCAGTGTCTGCTGTGTGCAACAATATTTTGTGATGTCCTGTGTCGGCCACATGTTTGGCATGCAGCAGCATGCATCTATTAGCCTCCTTGTGTGAGCATCTCTCCATCCCAACACTTTAGATGTTAGTGTTGAGCACATCTTCATCATGTGTAGTGTACAGCTCCTTCTCACCTACATCGAGTGTTTAGTTTCTTTGACAGGTAGTGAAAAAACTGTTCTCATCATTGTGAAGGGAAGCAAGCCAGTTCTTAGGGATGGTGTCTTGTGTTCCACACTTCCCCACACTCCTGTTCCTCTTCCCTCTTAAGTATCTTCCTTGAGGCTAACTTGTCCCAGACAATATCTTGCCTGTTTACCTCTTGAAGTTCATATATAATGTAAGGGATGAATTCATTGTTGGAATAGTTGGCAGTAGTTGCTTGTTCACGTTATTGATAGCTGTTCCATCATGAATCTTCACTTTGAATTCTTGGACAAAACATACAATCAGTTCACTGAGAATCACCCTCCAGACAAGGCATCATGTCGGTCTTCTTCCCTTTCCTCATTCTACGAGCACTTGAAAGGCCAGGTGGATTGGACTGGATTTTGGATTCAGAACGTAAAATAGTCAAGTACTCAGCACCATACAACACACCCATGTACAATCTTCTACTCTACAGTTTATTAGTTTCATGCATGAATGTTCAACAGTGAGCACATCGGACACATTGTCCACGTGGTTGCAGTTCTGTGCTCCATTTGAATTGTAGCTAGTAGAGCAAGAAAAATCAACAAGATAAAAAATAACATTTAACACGTATAAAGCTTTCTAAATTGCATGGTAATGACATTGACTATAATCTGCAGCTGCAAACCGACCTAATTTAGAAAGCACTCGTTCAAAACCTCGTAATCATATGCATAATTTTTCTATCTATGTACAGTTCTATCTGTTGCATCCATGCAATAATGTGTTTCATCACCTTATATTCCACTGATTTGGATAATGATCAAAGGAACCTAAAACAAAACTGACCAGATATACTTAAACCAATCTTGTTTTTCACCTATTTCACATGATCATAACAGCAAATGTTCCGATGTTTCAATTTTTTTAAACATAGAATGTCATGCATGCTAGAACAAAAACTAATGTTTTACTGGATTTCTAAAGCTCACTTATTTATATTTAGACACCAAGTTTGCATCTCCAGTTCAGCTATAAGTTGTTTGGTTAAAGTTGTAAAAATGTCAGCCATTTTATAAATAGCCTCCATCACTTGTGTGTTTTATGACTAAAATTCATCAGATGTGCACGTTGTACATGTATTAAGTACTGTATGTCCCTAGAGCTCAATTAGAAATAGTTTAGTTGTGTCTGTAAGATTTTGTCAGCCATTTGGAAAGAATTACTCATATTTGCAGTTCTGTTCATATGTGGTGACGGAACTGTTCCTAAACTGAATTCATGTTTTAAAAGATGTGTAGACCAAATTTGGTGCATCGATCTTAAAGTGAACATTTTTTTCAGTTTAGAGTCTTTACTACTTGTCTGGGCCACAATTCTGATAGTGAAAAGTCAAAGATGTATCCTGGCACGAATGTGATATGGTAATAAAATCAAAATGTTAACATGGAGTTATTTAGCACATAGATACATCCTGGTGTAGTCTGAGAAGTGTGTACCTTTGTGGTGGACAGGTAAAACATAGTAAGGATTAAAGCAGAAACTTGAGGTCAGTGCTTTGGGAAGGCCATTCCAAAAGCCTAAAGTTACCGTGATTTATCCAATCCAAAACCAGTTCCAGTGTGTTTAAAATCAGCGTCCTATTGAGACACCCAGTTTTGTCTGCTTTACTCATCCAGCCCTGATCTGAGGCGAAGTCAAACAATTTGTAAGCAGACCTCATTTTTCATGATGAAATTCACTTTGTGCACCAGCCCCAAGCCATCATTCCACCAAAGAACAAGAACAGTTTATGTAAATAATTCATAATGACTTTGATTCGACATGCATGCCCTTTATGAGTGAATAGTAACTTCTGTTCACGAGTGTATCTTTATCTGTCTCAGTTTGGATTGTAGTCTGTGTTCTGGCACCTCTTCATGACAAGGTTTCTGCAGTCAACAGAGATGTTTTACTGCCTGGGGGTTCTTCTCTACACAGGCTGTCTTTACACCTCATAGTCAAACTTTTCAGGCTATTTTCTTTGTTTTTGTGGTTTTAGTATTTGAATCATGTCTTTTTTCCCAACTTTTTGATTTGCCCTAGAAAGTCAAGTTTTGATTCTTCACTTAGTTGCACACCGATGTGCTGTTTGGCACAATGTTCACGTCCCAGTGCTTGACCCCTGTCTGGTAAATGAACTTTGCTTTTGGACTTCTATCACCACGAGTCCTTCAGTACAGCGTCACAGGATGTCCCTTAGTGCAGTGTATAAATTCAACAGATCATACACAGGTGGCATGCATTTACTTTGTATGATCACATTCCATATTGACCTTATTATTATCAGAGTCAGAGATTCTTTATTGTCATTCGCACCTCATGTGGTACATATGGTGGAGAGAAATTATGTACACAGGGTCCCAGTTACATCCAACAATTCATGAATGGTCTCATTAAATCACTTTAAAAATAAGTGCAAATTCAATAAAGAAACAGCTAAAAAAAGTTATATTATTATATTCAGTTTTGTGTTGTGTGTTTCCTTGACTGATGAAGTCTTCTGGATGGAAGGTGAAACGCAAAACAAAAAAAGAAACTGTCCAGATGACCTGACTGAAAATTGTTGGATTGTATACCTGGATTATTAAGCATGGACTTTTATGGTTTTGAACCAGTTTGACATGACTGTCGACGAGGAAGAGGGCTGGCTCCGGAGGAGGGGGCGTGCCAAAGAGACCATCTTAGTACCAACATAACTGGTTTGTTCCACTTTGGAGTAAGCCGTTTGGGGGAAGAATCAGTTTTGTGTTGTGTGTTTCCTTGACTGATGAAGTCTTCTGGATGGAAGGTGAAACGCAAAACAAACAAAGAAACAGTCCAGATGACCTGACTGAAAATTGTTGGATTATTATTTTAATCCACTAGAGCAGGGCTATTCAACTTGTCAAAGCCAACAGCTCGGGGGCCGGACATCCAGAGATTAAAATTATAAACCAAAGTTTACATTGATCTACCTTTTAAATGTATGTTATTGCATTGAATCATAAATGCAACAAAGAGAACCCAAATGCAGAACCAAAAATGTATTATTAATTTTATTTTTTTTGATGAAGAGGGCTGGATTGAAGTGACCTGCGGGCCGCCAGTTGAACAACCCTGCACTAGAGGAACTACTTTGTTACAGCAGATCATTAAAACTCTCAGTTAGATAGTTAGTTCGTTAGACTTCGTTAGACTATGGGCAGCCATGGCTGAGTGGTTAGAGCAGTCATCCTCCAACAGGAGAGTTGGGGGTTTGATTCCACCAGCAGTCACATGCTCAAGTGTCTCTGGACAAGACATTGAACCCCTCGTTTTCTCTGATGTTTGTCCCATCGGTGCATGAATGTGAGCTAAAGCTCTGATTGGTCTCTTTTGAATGATTTTGTTCTGTTAGCTGTGTAGAGAGAGCGCTGTATGAATGTGTGTGTCGAGGTAAATGAGGCACAGATTGATGTAAAGAGCTTTGAGTAGTTTGATTCCATACAAAGGTGCTATATAAGTACATTACATTTAACATTTACTTTATGACAAAACTTGAATAGTTTTATTACGACTGGATTGTAACAAAACAAATAAAAGCTGGATACAGACAAAAACCCCAACACACAAAAATGACATAAATTATGTCTGTATAATAATAATGTGTAGATTTATAGATCAGTATTGCATTGACCCAAAGGTGAGATCTTCTTTTTGTGAAAGAGAAATTTCCTTGAGTTGTTTTTGTGTTGGCTCAAGTACAGAAAAGAAGAGTCAAAAGATGCATCTTGTGAGTTTGTGTGGCCACAGCATGCGTCATGACCCTCAGAGTAATGTCTTTTAAGAAGGAAGTTTCCTCCGTGTCTGCACAACAATTCACTTTATTTCAGGGATGAGATTACAGAGACAGAAAGTAAAAACTGAACACGGTTGGAGTGGTGAACCCCACTGTGGTCCAAAAGCTTTGTCCTGCTGGGGGTCCAGAAGGCAAAGCCCTAAAAGCTTTTGGATTTTCACAAAATTTGAGGCTATTTGTCTTTCTGGGATTTTTTTTTTTTTTACAATCATTCCTCATAAATAACTCTCTAAAACGCCAACTCTTATCTACCTTAATGTTGTTGGTTAAATCATTCTCTGAATCAATCATTCCGCCAATTCTGACTTAAACTATATGTTTGCATTGACATGTTGCCTAACTTAAGATTATGTTACATGAACACAGAAGAGTTAGCTGAATGACAACTCTGTCTTTGCAAACAGAATACTTGTTATAATGAGGAAAACCCAGATAATATGGACTGAGAGCTGCAGGCGAGTATCATCCAGGGGTTTCTTAGTACTTTGGATCAGGAGACAAGATCCAGGACATCAAGGCTCTGAAAACATGAAGGCAGAAATACAAGGTAAGTGTTCAAATCTCTAGGTGCAGCACAGCTGGAAGCGTATGTACCAGCAGGTAGAACAATGCTCCAGCAACGATTGGAGCTCCTCTGAAGCCTAAAGAAGTCCTGGCACCAATTAGTGAAATGGTCTCCAGCTGCAGCTGCTCACCAGCACCAAACCTGGTGGAGAGACCCTGGAAAACCCCACAGTACTACCTATATGTGCATGTAGATGGTTTATTTTCATGATTGCAATATGAACATTTGACAGAGATAACTGTGAATATTAAAAACAATGCTGCCAGAATAAATAGATCGCATTTTATTTAAACACACTTTTTGGGAGTTAAAATTCTTGGCTAACCTATAAATGCATTGTGTGTTTCATTTTCTAATTTTTATCTTGCATAGTGCATTTTGATCAGTTTTTTTTTTAACCCCCACCTGAAGGAATCATGCTACACCTCAGTGGTCAAACACAAAGTATCTCCTCAACAGGAAGTGATGCAGAGCATACTCAGGTGGGCGGAGTTTATTTAATTCACAAAGAATTTAAAAAAAAAAGCTTTTTTTGTTCAAACCCTACTTTTCATGCTAAGTATGCTACATCCTTGTGGTAAATTGTTTCACAGCAGCAGGTTGGCTTTCATGGTGTTGTACATTGGCAGGGAGACACAAACTTTTCCGTACATGCATTGACCACGCCCACATTTACTCACCTGTGCCACGACCATACAAACACTTACTGAGGTGCATGTCACAAGCATCCCTCTGTTATTCCCTCCATTACCATAAAGGGCAAGTCTTGACTGGTCACAGAAAGAAACTTTTATTATTGTTATTATTTGGACTATTTATCTTTTGAGGAGGAGAGAGGATGTAGGAAGCTGGAGGACTGACACAATGGGAAGATGGATAGTGGGCCAGCAGGTAAGTTATTAGGTTAGTACTGAAGTTTACTTGCATGTGGGAGGAAGAGGGTTCAGAGGAATTCAAGAAATACTAAGTTTTTCTGTCCATTTTCCATGAAGAGCACAAGGAGAGTTCTGCACAAAAATGTCAAAAGTAATTTTTAAAAAATGTACCAAAACCTTAGCAATCACAAAAGTAAAAAATATAAACATGTTTATATAGTAGCCAAGGCTTCTTCTAAAAGACAACAGGAGGAACATTCCTGGAACAAGCAGGATGTTCACATTTTGTCAATGGATTTTAATACATTTTAAGATCGTCCTGGACAATTCAGTTTAAGCCTAAAAAATAAACTTTTTTTTAACAGATGGAGCAGAAGTCAATTAAAGACAATTAAATTTCAATTTGAGGATTTTATCTTGCGACACGGTGGCACAGTTGTTAGAGCTGCTGCCTCCCAGTGAGAAGGTCGCCCGATCGAATCCTGACCGGGAGCGTTTGGAGTTTGCATGTTCTGTCTGTGCATGCACGGGTTTCCTCTGGGTACACTGGTTTCCTCCCACTGAACATAAGCATGCATGTTGGACATGTTCACCCCTCTTGTCGTCTCCCCTCCCCTGCAGAATGTCTGCGCCACTATGTGTCCATGTGCGGGGTGGTTTTTTTTTTGTTTTCCAATTTCAGACAGTCTCTCCTCGGCCAAGGAGTGTGAGTCTGTTAGGATGTTTTATGTCTCCAAATCCTATACATGTGACACTTTCGTTACTTTTTGTCCAAACAGGTCTCACTTGTATATGAGTCTTTGAGGCTCAATGTGATTTATCTGAATAAATAAAGGTTGAATGAATGAATGAATGTTAGGCTGATTGGTAACTCTAAATTGTCTCTAGGTGTGAGTGAGAGAGTGAATGGTAGTTTGTTGCGTTTGTCTCTACGTGTCCCTGTGATGGACTGCAGACCTGTCCAGCGTGTCCTCCGCCTCTCGCACAGTGACTGCTGGACATGTGCACCAATGACCCCCGTGAGCCGAAAAGGAAGAAGCTGCTAAAGTTGAAGGATGAATGGATTTTATCTTATATCCATAGAATATTTAGTCTTTTTTTCTGACAGGTATTGTTAGATTTTGGTGAAAGTCTGTTCCTTGTTCATTGCTGCTCTGACTCTCCCTGGTTCTGATCAATAACACTTTGTTTTGTTAATGACTTCATTGATCCGGTTCCTCACTGAGAACTTCCAAACTCTGGTCTCAGACACTGAAAGTTTCTGGGCGTCCCACTGACGTACAGTGGTATCAGTGATGACTCTGCTGTCAAAATTATTGATGATTATGATTAAAAAATCAGCACCTCTTCATGATAAACACTGGCTTGTGTCTTTCTTTTCTATAAATTTAGTTAATCTCAAAGTGTGCATAAATCCAACTAAAGCCCTTCACAAACTAACAAGCAGTTCTTTATGACCCAGCTTCTTATACAGTGCACTGTAACCTGCACGTTTTAGGAAACTCTTAAAAGTGAAAGTCACATTCAGTTTTAAATTTTTGTTTCATGTTATTATGAATTTTGGTGCTTTTTTGTCAAATGGAGGCAACGTTTTCTACAAAACCTCTTCACAGCTGACTGACTGCTTGATTTTAAATGCGGCACAGCTTTTTACACGCTCTAATGAGCCATTAACATTTGCCCACAATATGAAATCTCCACTTTTTTAACAGAGTGCCTTATAAATATGCATTCCACAGAGAGGGATTTAGAACAAAGTGCTTCTTGTTCTACCTCTCTTCTGCTCTATTACCCGAAGAGCAACTAACTAATTTCATAATTGACTGTCTCAATGAGGGTTATGTTGCTGATTTAATGTTACATGGACAATTATTTAAAAAAGGTTAGATTAAAACACTTGCAATAAGTGAGAGCAAAACCTTTTATACTTTTCAAGTGCAAATAATTCACAGTAATGTTTCACTGTTCATTTGTATTTGGTGTCTACGTGTTAGGTCATCTGTCAACAACTTTCCCAGTCTGAAGCTTTAGATGCTGAAAAACCTGGAAAATGCTATTTTCAGGTTGAGAAGCTAAAAACAGCCCAGTCTGCATTAACGTTTTAGTCTTTCGTTTCAGGTCACGTCATACTGCATAAAATATGAAATGTATGTGTGCTTTAGCAAACATTTAAAACTACATTTGTAGAGTAGCATTTAGAGTTATAAACTCAGAGCTAGATTTAAATACAAATAACAGGGAAAATAAATATTGCTTTATTAGTTATATATAATAGCGTATGAGTGGGGAAATAATAGTTGTACGTTCAGTGTAAAATACATGATACATGATTGTGTTTGAATGGGCTAGTTAGAATGATAATAAACAATTTGGAAAACCTAGAGGAGGTTAAAACGATGCTACATAATGCGGAACATTTCCTATAAACTTTTTGTTCTAGCAATTGATACACATATTTCCTATAAGCAAATAAAAACAATACATATTTTTAGTTTCAAATTTGATAAAGAAAATGTGTTCAGCGCAGACCAAGAAAATAATAGTGGTTGAAGGGGCTAGAATGGAAGGCAACTGCACTATAATCCTTGACTTTTGTTCCATCACCTCTCATTTAAGTGATTTCTGGTCAGCTGTGCGAGTGGTTAAAGCAGTCGTCCTTCAATGGGAGAGTTGGGGGTTGGATTCCACCACTATGCAGTTGCTTATTGAAGTGTCCCTCGGCACTGGCAAGACACTGAACCCCCCATTGCCTCCGATGTGTCCCACCAGTGTATGAATGTGATCTAAAGCACTGATTAGTCTCTTTAGAATGATCAGATCACATGTTTTCCAGGCAAATTCAGATAAGATGGCCTTCAAGGCCAACCAGGGGAGCCAAATTCAGATAAACACACAGTTGTTTTGGGGACAGGCAGAACTTAATGACATCTACCTTGAGTCTGTGTTAGTCCAAACGGTTCTGAAATGTCCGTTACCTGGCCCCACACCGATGGAACGTGACTGAGTAAAATCTCAGAGATCTGATCCATTCTGCCCAAAGCATTTGAGTCTGGGTACTCGAGGCACGAACCAAGCCATCATAAAGGAAAGCAGCATGATCGGGCCCCAATTTACTGCTGACGACTTCCTTGATTGTTGATAAAACCAGCAACCAGTCGAATTCAAAAAGTAGGAACCAGTTATCGTAAATCCAATTAAATATGCGTCCTTAAAATCCACAAATGGCAGCAGAGATAGACACATCATCAAGTCTTCCAAGTCGATGAAATATCCAGCTGCATGCGTGCCAACAGGGTAAATCGTCTCGCCTAAAGCCTGTTGTCTCTTCGAAGAAATGTTATCAATTGTGTTGAGGGACCAACTGATCAAAACAAGTCCATAATTATGGTTCGGAAGAAATTCAATAGAGGCTCAGAAGCAGTTTCACAGACAGACAGAGCAGCAAAGCAAAGTGGAGAGGGAGGGGAGGGGAAATGTGTCCGATCTCGGCAAGAGCATGTGATGCCGCCACCGATTAATATTGGACCACCCCAGTAGTTTGATGAAACTATATTTTCAAGCAATAAACAAACTAGAAAGCATAGTTTCCTTAAATGATTGGGGTGGCCAGTTTACATATTTATATATAAAACCAAACTTGTAGATTGCACTACTCTTCCACTTGGATTGTTCTGCTTCACTTCAAACTCGGGTCCTCTACCAGAGGCCTGTGAGTTTGAGGGTTCTGTTCAGTATCATAGCTGTTCCTAGGATTGTTCTCTTCTGGATAGCGATCTCTTCGGTTGTTGTTGGGATCTGTTGTAGCCATTTTTCCAGTTTTGGGGTCACAGCACCAAATACTCCAATGACCACTTGGACTAATGACGCTTTGACTCTCCACATACTCTGTATTTCTTCTTTCAGCACTTAGTATTTCTCAAGCTTCTCATGCTCCTTCTTCCTAATGTTACAGTCACTGGAAATTGCAACATCTATCACCACCGGCTTCTTCTCTTGCTTGTTGACCACCAGGATGTCTGTTTGGTTAGCATCACCTGTCTGGATCTGGAAGTCCCACAGTATCTTAGCCCTTCCATTTTCCACCACCCTTGGTAGTGTCTCCCACTTAGACTGTAAGTCCTCCAATCCATACTTGGCACAGATGTTCCTGTATATTTTTCCAGCCACTTGGCAAAATTTAAGTCAGTATCTCACTTAATTTTCAAGGTATTTTGCTCACAACACGAACTAACAGATGAACAAAGGAAATGTCCACATCCTTCTTTACACTCTGTGACGAGGACAAGAACTAGATGAAGGCTTTGGTGGTAACTGTTAAAACTGCAGGCAGTAAGATCCAAATGCACTGTCCATCCATCCATCCATTATCTTTTACCCGCTTCTTCCATTTTGGGTCACTGGGGTCGCCGGTGCCCATGTCCAGCAATCACTGTGCGAGGGGCGGGGTACACCCTGGACGGGTCTCCAGTCCATCACAGGGACACATAGAGACAAACGAGACAAACAACCATTCACTCTCTCACTCATAGCTAGGGACAATTTAGAGTTACCAATCAGTCTAACATGCATGTTTTTGGTCTGTGGGAGGAAACCGGTGTACCCGGAGAAAACCCACGCATGCACGGAGAGAACATGCAAACTCCACCCAGAAAGGCCCCCGGACCGGGATTTGAACCAAGGACCTGCTCACTATCAGTTGCGCCACCGTGCTGCCCCAAACGCAAACGCACTGTCTTTAGAACTAAATAAGCCCTTACGAGAACAGGAAGTTTGCCCTCTGTTCAAGCACCTAATTTTACAATCTGAGTGGCCATGACTCTTTGCTAAAATTTAAGGGTGCTGTTTGTGTTCTGGTATTTGTTCTAGTGTATGTCCAACTCACTACAGTCATTGCTCAGGACATAACTACAGCAGGTTAATGTCCTTTAGTTTGTCCACTTTGGGTTAGTGAAGTAGGGGTACCTTATCCAAGCAATGATCCTGATTATTTTTACAGAGCCAACTTTCCAGAAGAGTTTTCATCAATACTCTTGTGCCTTCAGAAGTACTGTTATTTAACACATGTGTGGGTGATTTTTCATAAATTCAAAAGTTTTGGAAAAAAAAAACTTACATTTACATGAGGACAAGCTCGCTGACTAATGAAGCAGGTGGTAAATATTTCAGCTTTATACCTGCATTATAAATTTCTCCATTATTGACCAGCTGTGTGCATAATTTTTACAAAGCCATTTTGACTGTGGTTTTGTCTCAACTTGCAGTTCATGTGACCGTTTAAATACATTTTACTTGACCTGAAGTGAATCACTAAAGAGCTGGCGAAATGGAAATGAATGAATAAAAATAAATATAAAATCCCAGGTGACAAATTAAAACTCATTGTGGCTGTTACCTAACAACATTCTCTTTTTACAAAGTTGCACTTTTAATGTCAGGGTCATGAATTAACAAAATATTTCAAGACAATGAAGTTTTATGTTTATTAAGGTGGGCAGCACTGCTCTCAGGGTCGAGGACGCTTGCATCTCAATTCACTCTGTCAGAGTTGCTGTGATCGATTGTCTCTCTCGTTGAGAGTTCTTGTATTTTCTTGTTACAAGTTTAGTTAAAGTTTAGCAGAAAAACTCCTGGTTTAAACTGCAGTGTGTTTAGAGCATTTCCACTCAGATATTTAGATAATTTAAAGTAAAAAACAAAACTGCATTTTGAGTTTGCTCAAACGAAGAGAAAGCTGGTCGGCCTCTAAGAGCATTATCATAATTACAAGGTATAAACACCAGAGCAGAGGAACTGAGAAGAACAGGACTCGTACTACTCAGGATGCAAGTTGAGGTTTGTTTTACCAGTTATTGTGGGATTCCTGGGTTTTTCTGTCACTCACTCTCGTTCCACAGCTAATCACCTGAACTCACTCCACCTGCTGCTGCCTGAGGAGATCTGATCTGGAGCTGTATACAAACTCCTGCCAGATTCTCTTCAGTGCCAGGACATCAAGTACCTTATGGTAACTCATGTTCAGCCAACTAACCTTTTTCATTACAGCCGGTCCTCACCGTCTGTGATCTCTCCAGGGCCTTCCACGTCCTGCTCCTTCGAGTCCTCCCAAGGACCTCATCTCTCCACATTGATTCTCCTGTGAACCAACGGTGTCTCATCAAACCGCAGCCATCAAACAAACTGGGTCTCTCTTGTGAATGAGTCCCTGAGGCTCAATGGGGTCAACCTGCTTCTCTCTCCACCAAGACTCACTTCTTCACCGGATCTTCCAAAGAACCCAGGACCTCTCCTCCTTAGGGTGCACCTACAACACAAACCGTAAGAAATTATTCTCCATTCTAACTTAATCATTACCAAGGATTGTCTGAGGATTTAAAGAAATACTCACCTTGCCCTCCCCTTTCTTCCAGTCCTGTAAATACTCAGCACTGCACCTGTAAATAAAGTTCAACTACCTCTGACTCTGTCATTCCTTCTCAGTCTGATTACTTTATATATATATATATATATACATATATATATATATATATATATATATATATATATATGTATATATGCGCAGCCTGGCACATGTCATGACAAAGTTTACTGAACTTGGACTGCTGTATCCCTACTTCACCATTTTTCACTTATCGCTGGTGGGCGTGGTCCCTAACAACCACAATAAACGAGGAACTACTGAACTTGTAATTTGTTTCTCACAAACAAACAAAAAAACAATATAAGCTTATAAAACATATTCACCTAATTGGATATTTTACCCTTTTATTGCTATTATAAATCCATCATAGTCAATATAAATTGGTCTTTTAAAAATACAAAAAAAAAAACCTCCTCAGTTACAAAGTCAATCAAATTCATACAAAGTAATGAAATTTAAATTAAAATATGTTATGTAACAAAACCGATTGCGTGAATTTAATCTCCTCCAAAGTGACGGCAATAATTCATCTCAGAGGAATGACTGTTGAAAGGTACAAGTCCGGTAATGAAACAAAAAGCTTTCCTACATCCTCTCAGGAGTTTTGTTAAATCCATCAATAACAAACGGAAAGAATATTAGACGTTTAAATCTAGCAGGAGGAGGCAGTTCTCACAAGCTGAGTGGCTGAGCAAGAAGGAAACCAGTGAGCCTCTCACAGTGCTCCTCTGTTGTTGTAGCCCATCAGTTTTAAGGACGGACATTTGTATTCATGTACAGTATTCTGCAGACTGTTTGAGCTGCTGCTGCTTTTCTGTCATCTCGAACCATTCGCTTCTGACCTTAGGCTTTTTAAAGCTCAATGGAGAGATACTGTTGTGTGGTAAAAAAAACAGCTGATCAGCAGTTTCTGAATTACCAGTACCAGACCAGTCAATCTGGCACCAACAATCGCACCACATTCAGTCACTAAATCTCCTTTCTTCCCAATTCTGATGCCCAGTTTGAACTTCAAGTCATCTTCACCCCCTCTACCTGTCTTAAGCATTGAGTTGCTGCTCTGTGATTGGCTCATTAGCTATTTGTGTTAACAAGCACTTGAACGTGTACCCCAGAAAGTGTCTGGTGGGTGTAAACTGTGTTTTGTGGTGCTGTGGAAAGCTTGTTGATGCAGGAAGCATCCTGATGTCTAACACTGCTCAGTCCCTGATATCATACACTTTGTTAAAGTTTCTGTTCCTTCTGCTCTAAGAAGATTTAAAAGAAAATCAATGCATGTCGCGCTGTTAGGAGCACAAATACATTTGTCAATAAGAAAAGGAAAAAGCTTGTTGAGCACGTCCATCCGTTTTCAAAGAATCTACTCCACATTGAGATAAGGTTTAAGTAGCGTCTCTTAAAGGATTTTGAGCTGATCTTACTTAAAGCAGCAAAACATTGAAAAGTGTATAACAGAAATACGCAGTGTTATCCGCAGACAAGGCTTTGACTGAAAACAAATTGTTAGCGATAAGTACAGAGGATAATGATAAGGAGTGGACAATAAAGTCTTAAAATAACCACGCTAGAAGATTTGAGTTGAAGACTTTGTAGTGATTTACAACACGCACAGTTTTTGTGTGTCATTGCAGCAGGGAGCAGCCTTTTGTTGCTTAAAAGAATAAGAGGCATTTTCTAGTTTTCCTTTCTTTTCTTTGATGATGATAGTAAAAATCAGTTGGAGCCTGAAACTGCAACTTATCCCGCTGCAGCAGAGACGTCACCGAGTTAAACGCACGCATTACAGTGTATTTTAGATCGTGCTTTCTCTGGAGATCTTCAGTGAAATCATACCATACCTGCCAAACAAAAAAGATGTATTAATGTTATTTCATATTTTAATTACAAATGTAAACAAAGAACACAATCAAATCCTCTGCACAGACATCAAACCTTGAGCAAACAATCGTTTTATGTTCTGTTATAATGTTATATACGTTATATTCTGTGTCTATCTGTTCCTCTCAAACCCAGCCGGTGGGAGCAGATGGCGGCTCGTCCTGAACCTGGTTCTGACGGAGGTTTCTTCTTGTTATCAGGGAGTTTTTCCTTTTCCACGTTTGCAAACGTGCTTGTTCAGGACGGGAGACTGCTGTGACAGTGAAGATTCAACACAATCTGCTGGCGTCCTTAGATGGAGAACTTTTACTAATGAGCGTTTTTTATGGATATGACTGTTTCTGTTCTGTGCCCTGAGAGGACTGCGGTCGGTGCTTTATAAATAAACTGCATTGAAATGACTTGAATATAGCGGCATCAGTAATTCCCATCAATCACTTTGTCTTCTTATTAATTGAAAGTGCGCCCTGTGATTAATGCAGCTGTGCTTTGCCGAGTCATCTGTTTACCTCCACACATGTGCATACAGCTGTTCGGGTCTCAACCTCATGTGCCTTTATCGCCTCGTTGTGTTCTGCTGTGTGGGTTGAGTTTATGTCTAGTTTGTTTTCCATTTTGTTTTTATTCCATTATTGGACACTTCTTCCTTATACTTTTGTTTTAACCCTGCGCTTGTTAGATCTGTCTTTTTGTAGTCAAACCACTCGTTATCGAAGAGGCTGCTGCGACTAACGCTGCACTGGGGCCGCGCCATCGGTGTCGGTGTACCAACACATGATCCAGGTACGATGACAAACAACTTTCTAATCTTGGTACTAAAATAACTTGGTTACGAATATACTGGTCTTATGGGGAGGTGCTGCTATGGTTTCTGGATCTGAGCGGGGCAGTCAGTGAATGCACCGACAGACACTGGGAATACATTAAAGGGTTCCAGTCTTCTCCAGGCTCCTTCTCTCTTTCCCTTTTTCTTCTCCCTTTTCTTGTAGGTGGAGCTGTGGGCAGGTAGACCTGCTGCACTGCACGTTCTGGTTTCTGCTTGAATCCTAACCATCCATCAGTTCAGAACATTATCTGGTGCCCGACGGTACCATTACCTTAGTGAACTGGGGGCCACACGTGGCTTTTGATTCGTTTCCTAGAACATTTCTTGTTCTAGGAAATTCTTTCCGTGCTTCTTGTTCTCTTTCTTGTTCTAGTGTTACCTACCTATGATTTTCTTTGCTCTTTGTCCATTTTTCTTCTGGTAATCTTTGAAGTTAAAGGATTTTACAGAAATCATTTCTGTGAAAAGGAGGTTGGTCAAATTACAGGTTTTCATCTGTGCATTTAAATAACACGCTACTTTAGGCAGGCTGATTATCTGTGGCTCAAAGATTTTAAGCCTTTTTCATGGCATTTTATTTTATTTTAATTTACACACAAAATAATTAGGATGTTTGAGTAAGTATCAAAGTTGTACCAATGTGTTCTGACTTTGCTTTAGGGTATGGAACATGACATGAAATGATAAATTGCATGGCTTTGTTTTATCCAGGTGTTACTTTCTGAAATTATGCTTGTTTTTCTGTCTAAATCATTACAGAATATTCAGATTATTCACACATTTGTTCCATAAATGAGGCACCTGATTTTTCTGGCGTGATTTCAGTCAGAGAAACAAATGAGCATAATGAGCAAAGTCCATTACAGATGTGCCTGACAAAAGCTTCAGTTAGGAGAGCAGCAAGATGACTCCAACACTGGGCGCATAAATCATTTAGCCAGTATTTATTCTGAATTTGTGAAAGGGTTTCAAAGGTTAGGCAAGGGGGTGGATGGCTGAAAGTGTTGCGGTTGCTGCTGACGGGGTGTGCAGAGTGTGAAGCCAGAGAGAAGATGTAGAGTTTGAGGTTTGATAAGAGCAGAGCTGCAGGAGACGGAGCTGGCTAAGAGAAGCGGGGAATAGATGGCATTGTTTCATTTGCACAGGGACCTTGGAAAACAGTGCCGAGTCAAGAGATTCTCATTTGTGATACTTCCTTTTTTAGATTTCACATGATGTGTTTGTTATGCTTTTATAGTCCATCCATCCATCCATCCATCCATCCATCCATCCATCCATCCATCCATCCAT
>NC_056517.1:3756765-3757098 GCF_014905685.2 Nematolebias whitei | reverse complement strand
CTGCTGCCATTTGTGGATTTTAAGGACGCATATTTAATTGGATTTACGATAACTGGTTCCTACTTTTTGAATTCGACTGGTTGCTGGTTTTATCAACAATCAAGGAAGTCGTCAGCAGTAAATTGGGGCCCGATCATGCTGCTTTCCTTTATGATGGCTTGGTTTGTGCCTCGAGTACCCAGACTCAAATGCTTTGGGCAGAATGGATCAGATCTCGGAGATTTTACTCAGTCACATTCCATCGGTGTGGGGCCAGGTAACTTGGACATTTCAGAACCGTTTGGACCAACACAGACTCAAGGTAGATGTCATTAAGTTCTGCCTGTCCCCAAA
>NC_056517.1:3755658-3756665 GCF_014905685.2 Nematolebias whitei | reverse complement strand
CCCCCCCCCCCCCCCTGAGGAGTTTCCAACTGATAACCAGAGGAAATCAGCTAAATAAACATTGTGTCATCATTTCAGGACTCTTGGATTCTCAAAGGCGTTATCCTTGGCCATTCCACGACATCCCTCGAGAATGTTTACGGATCTCACCGGAGGACACTGGTTGATTATTCCATTCTTATCAGAACTCTTACAGTGACCTCGAAAGCATCTATGGACATTGCTCACCGCTCTCGTCATTTCCCCCCTCTGCAGAATGTCTACGTCACCATGTGCTTGTTTGTGGGAGGTGTTTTTAATATCAGAGTTTTTCTTCTCAGCCAAGAAGAAAAAGTCTGATAGGAATTTTTTCGCCTCCAATTCCTACATGTGTCCAGTTTCACTACTTTTTATCTGTCTAAACAGGTCTCACTTGTAAATGAGTTTTCTAGGCTCAATGTGACTTATGTGTCTAAATAAAGGTTGACTGATGACTCCCTGGCTCGGCTAATGTGCCTGCTTGTTGATAAAATTGTTCCCTCTTCTTGCCAGGATCTGTCATTCTGCACTGCCTCAGACAAGCAATAAATAAATAAATAAAATAAAATAAATAAAAACTACCTAACTGTAACTCATACCTACTTGAAAATCTTGCACCAAAAACATTGGGCATTCTCTGCTCAAATCCTTCCTAAACGAACACCTCGAAAGTCAAAAATAGTCACTAATAAAATCCTTCTGCGATAGGGGACAATGGTGTACTGCTTGCTAAAACTGAATGGTAAATGGATGGACTGTACTTACATGGCGCCTTTCTATCTACTGTAATCAAGATACTCAAAGTGCTTTACAAAACAATCTGCACCCTCATTTACCTCCACACACACATCCACACAGCACTCTACTAGATCTCTACAAAGCTAATTGAACAAATCATTCTAAAGAGACTTATCACTGCTTTAGATCACATTCATACACTGATGGGACACATCGGAGGCAATGGGGGGTTCAGTGTCTTGCCAGTGCCG
>NC_056517.1:3752264-3755558 GCF_014905685.2 Nematolebias whitei | reverse complement strand
CCAAATAAAGGCTGACTGGTACACTGAGAACGTGATGTGTTTCCTGAGTGCTCCTTGGGATGGGGGATGTTTTACAATGACTTGGTATCTTTGGCAAATAGCTTTTGGCAAGCCATGTTTACACTTGTCTCTTCCAGTGTTCTAGGGTACAACAAAATGACAAAGTTCTCCAGTGTAGCAAACTTATCTGGGGTGACGTGCTCTCTGTACTGAGAAAGCTGGGGAAGACTGGAGTGATATCTTCAAATACCTCCCATAGCTTGCAGGCAGAGCTTTTGCGCTGATGTTGAATCACTTCCAGTGAATGAGTGGAAAAAATAGCAACGATTTTGCCTTTTGTTCTCCAATCCTGGTGCTGATGGCATTTGCAGAGATGAGATGGTACTATTTATGGGGCAGCTGTGGCTGAGTGGTTAAAGCAGTCATCCTCCAACTGGGAGTTGGAGTTTGAGTCCACCAGCAGTCACATGCCCAAGTGTCCCTGGGCAAGACACTGTTCCTCATTGCCTCCGATGTGTGTCCCATCGGTGTATGAATGTGATAAAGCACAGATTAATCTTTGTAGAGATCTAGTAGAGTGCTGTATGAATGAGTAAATGAGGGCACAGATTGTAGTGTAAAGCGTAAAGATAAAAGATAAGATAAAAAGACGTTACATAAGTACAGTCCATTCTATTTATTATTTTCCAACACCAAAGGCCAAGCATTACTCAGCTTCTATTTTCTGTGCAATGGATACTGCCAGGACAACCACATCAGTGTCTGCTGTGTGCAACAATATTTTGTGATGTCCTGTGTCGGCCACATGTTTGGCATGCAGCAGCATGCATCTATTAGCCTCCTTGTGTGAGCATCTCTCCATCCCAACACTTTAGATGTTAGTGTTGAGCACATCTTCATCATGTGTAGTGTACAGCTCCTTCTCACCTACATCGAGTGTTTAGTTTCTTTGACAGGTAGTGAAAAAACTGTTCTCATCATTGTGAAGGGAAGCAAGCCAGTTCTTAGGGATGGTGTCTTGTGTTCCACACTTCCCCACACTCCTGTTCCTCTTCCCTCTTAAGTATCTTCCTTGAGGCTAACTTGTCCCAGACAATATCTTGCCTGTTTACCTCTTGAAGTTCATATATAATGTAAGGGATGAATTCATTGTTGGAATAGTTGGCAGTAGTTGCTTGTTCACGTTATTGATAGCTGTTCCATCATGAATCTTCACTTTGAATTCTTGGACAAAACATACAATCAGTTCACTGAGAATCACCCTCCAGACAAGGCATCATGTCGGTCTTCTTCCCTTTCCTCATTCTACGAGCACTTGAAAGGCCAGGTGGATTGGACTGGATTTTGGATTCAGAACGTAAAATAGTCAAGTACTCAGCACCATACAACACACCCATGTACAATCTTCTACTCTACAGTTTATTAGTTTCATGCATGAATGTTCAACAGTGAGCACATCGGACACATTGTCCACGTGGTTGCAGTTCTGTGCTCCATTTGAATTGTAGCTAGTAGAGCAAGAAAAATCAACAAGATAAAAAATAACATTTAACACGTATAAAGCTTTCTAAATTGCATGGTAATGACATTGACTATAATCTGCAGCTGCAAACCGACCTAATTTAGAAAGCACTCGTTCAAAACCTCGTAATCATATGCATAATTTTCTATCTATGTACAGTTCTATCTGTTGCATCCATGCAATAATGTGTTTCATCACCTTATATTCCACTGATTTGGATAATGATCAAAGGAACCTAAAACAAAACTGACCAGATATACTTAAACCAATCTTGTTTTTCACCTATTTCACATGATCATAACAGCAAATGTTCCGATGTTTCAATTTTTTTAAACATAGAATGTCATGCATGCTAGAACAAAAACTAATGTTTTACTGGATTTCTAAAGCTCACTTATTTATATTTAGACACCAAGTTTGCATCTCCAGTTCAGCTATAAGTTGTTTGGTTAAAGTTGTAAAAATGTCAGCCATTTTATAAATAGCCTCCATCACTTGTGTGTTTTATGACTAAAATTCATCAGATGTGCACGTTGTACATGTATTAAGTACTGTGTGTCCCTAGAGCTCAATTAGAAATAATTTAGTTGTGTCTGTAAGATTTTGTCAGCCATTTGGAAAGAATTACTCATATTTGCAGTTCTGTTCATATGTGGTGACGGAACTGTTCCTAAACTGAATTCATGTTTTAAAAGATGTGTAGACCAAATTTGGTGCATCGATCTTAAAGTGAACATTTTTTTCAGTTTAGAGTCTTTACTACTTGTCTGGGCCACAATTCTGATAGTGAAAAGTCAAAGATATAACCTGGCACGAATGTGATATGGTAATAAAATCAAAATGTTAACATGGAGTTATTTAGCACAGATACATCCTGGTGTAGTCTGAGAAGTGTGTACCTTTGTGGTGGACAGGTAAAACATAGTAAGGATTAAAGCAGAAACTTGAGGTCAGTGCTTTGGGAAGGCCATTCCAAAAGCCTAAAGTTACCGTGATTTATCCAATCCAAAACCAGTTCCAGTGTGTTTAAAATCAGCGTCCTATTGAGACACCCAGTTTTGTCTGCTTTACTCATCCAGCCCTGATCTGAGGCGAAGTCAAACAATTTGTAAGCAGACCTCATTTTTCATGATGAAATTCACTTTGTGCACCAGCCCCAAGTCATCATTCCACCAAAGAACAAGAACAGTTTATGTAAATAATTCATAATGACATTGATTCGACATGCATGCCCTTTATGAGTGAATAGTAACTTCTGTTCACGAGTGTATCTTTATCTGTCTCAGTTTGGATTGTAGTCTGTGTTCTGGCACCTCTTCATGACAAGGTTTCTGCAGTCAACAGAGATGTTTTACTGCCTGGGGGTTCTTCTCTACACAGGCTGTCTTTACACCTCATAGTCAAACTTTTCAGGCTATTTTCTTTGTTTTTGTGGTTTTAGTATTTGAATCATGTCTTTTTTCCCAACTTTTTGATTTGCCCTAGAAAGTCAAGTTTTGATTCTTCACTTAGTTGCACACCGATGTGCTGTTTGGCACAATGTTCACGTTCCAGTGCTTGACCCCTGTCTGGTAAATGAACTTTGCTTTTGGACTTCTATCGCCACGAGTCCTTCAGTACAGCGTCACAGGATGTCCCTTAGTGCAGTGTATAAATTCAACAGATCATACACAGGTGGCATGCATTTACTTTGTATGATCACATTCCATATTGACCTTATTATTATCAGAGTCAGAGATTCTTTATTGTCATTCGCACCTCATGTGGTACAT
>NC_056517.1:3751750-3752164 GCF_014905685.2 Nematolebias whitei | reverse complement strand
GGGAGGAAACCGGAGCACCCGGAGAAAACCCACGCATGCACGGAGAGAACATGCAAACTCCACCCAGAAGGCCCCTGGACCGGGGTTTGAACCTGAGACCTGCTCACTGAGAGGCAGCAGCTCTACCAGTTGTGCCACCATGCTGCCAAGAGAAATGTTTGATGTGTATCATTCACATTAATCACGTATCAAAACAATGACGCTAATTTGTCCAAATAACAGCGATCAAAATGTCCAAAAACAGTCCAATTTACTTTCATTAAATAAATGGATGGAATGATTGTCCTTAGTTGGACAACAGAGAAGGCAGTCGTAATTGAGACTGGAGCAGCAGGATCAACAACGTGCAGGAATGAATTCAGCGGAGAAGATTTCGACTCAGAAACATTCAGTCAACCTTTATTTATTCAGGTT
>NC_056517.1:3750776-3751650 GCF_014905685.2 Nematolebias whitei | reverse complement strand
GTTTGACAGATCTGGAACTGCTCTATTCACACAACCGGTTGTTGCTCTCTAAAATCAAGTGTTTACAAATGTAGGTAAACAGAGAAGTTCAACAACCCGTTAAAATAGGCTACAGCAAAATGCAGGAAATGGCATCTTCAAAAATTTAAGGGGGAGGAGGGCCTACAAGCCCCCCCCCCCCCCCACACACACACACACCATTTGTGTTCCGGTATCAATCAGTTTACAAATTAAGCCCTGAGCATAACCTTCAGGTACCCAGAATGCAATGAACTCTGTCATTGTCTTCAAAGCTTATTGACAACACTGTAAATGTTTATGAAATATTAAATATTATTCCCCAGACTCAGGGGAGTGGTGGCGCAGAGGCTAGAGAAGATGGGCCTGTGATCGGAAGGTCGCCGGTTCAACTCCCTATAATCGACAACATCAAAATGTGGGTGGGATAGGTGAAGCCCCCACACCTGCCTCCACCCTCATTTGCCCCAATCTGGGCCTTTGAGCAAGGCACTTAACCCCCACCATCTGCTCCCCCAGGTGCCCTACATGGCAGCTCTCTGCTCCACACAGAGGGCTGTGGTAGCTCGGTGTCTGTGGTTGCATCAGGAAGGACATCCGGCGTGAAAACAATCACCAAGCGGCAGAGATCCACTTAGCACTAGAAGTCCCAGAGAAGGGTCATTTAACATTTCTACCTTTGGAACCCAGAGACGGGTCGAGTGACCTGGAGGATTTTAGCTAACATCCTATAATGAGCTGTTAACAGGTGCTTTTGTTTTGTAAATAAGGCCATTACTGGTGCACCACAGGAGGGGGCACGCTTGACTCCCAACTAACTGTTTTCCATTGAGTTTAGCCATTTAGTTTCTAGTTA
>NC_056517.1:3747572-3750676 GCF_014905685.2 Nematolebias whitei | reverse complement strand
ACTGTCATTTTGACCAAACTGACTAACAGCTGGCCAAGATCTTCTAAGTGGATCTCTGCTGCTTGGTGATTGTTTTCACGCCGGATGTCCTTCCTGATGCAACCACAGACACCGAGCTACCACAGCCCTCTGTGTGGAGCAGAGAGCTGCCATGTAGGGCACCTGGGGGAGCAGATGGTGGGGGTTAAGTGCCTTGCTCAAAGGCCCAGATTGGGGCAAATGAGGGTGGAGGCAGGTGTGGGGGCTTCACCTATCCCACCCACATTTTGATGTTGTCGATATAGGGAGTTGAACCGGCGACCTTCCGATCACAGGCCCATCTCCTCTAGCCTCTGCATCACCACTCCCCTGAGTCTGGGGAATAATATTTAATAGTTCATAAACATTTACAGTGTTGTCAATAAGCTCTGAAGACAATGACAGAGTTCATTGCATTCTGGGTACCTGAAGGTTACGCTCAGGGCTTAATTTGTAAACTGATTGATACTGGACCACAAACGGGTTGTTGAACTTCTATGTTTATCTACATTTGTAAACACTTGATTAAATTACTATTTTAGAGAGCAACAACCGGTTGTGTGTGAATAGAGCAGCTTCAGATCTTTCAACCCCCCCCCCCCCCCACACACACACACACACTTCATGTTGTTGTTCAGAAATCAGGTCTCTCTTGTAAATGAGTCCTCGAGGCTCAGTGGGATTAACCTGAATAAATAAAGGTTGAATTAATGTTTCTGAGTTGAACTCTTCTCCGCTGAATTCATTCCTGCGTGTTGTTGCTCCTGCTGCTCCTGCTGCTCCTGATGCTCCAGTCTCAATTACGACTGCCTTCTAGGGTTGTTATAGATAAACCGATATGACCGGATATCCGGTTTGACAAGCTAGCGATATGGTTGTGTCGGTAGCAGCCGTATAAATCGACAGCAACCAGCCACAAATGCTGAGATGAACCGGTTGAAGAGACATGAACCGGGTATCGCGAGACTAGCTCGGTTGACAGTGCGTTTATAAAACAACGCGAGAGTCGGAAATGCCCGCGAAGCTATTCTCACGCATGCTCCGTAGCTCACCAAGACAACGAGAATGGATTTAAATAGTAGCAGCGTTAGCGGGTCACCGATAAAGATTTTCAATACAGCAGCCAGACAAAAGTCTAAAGTGTGGAACGTTTTCGGGTTTTACAAGAAGGACGGAAAACTCGACAAAAACCACGCTATTTGTAAGCTATGCAGAGCACCTCTGAAGTACACTGGTAGCACAACAAACCTTGATCAACATGCAATGAGAAAACACAGAGGAGTATGGCGAACTTCTCAAGCCCCATAACAACGAGCAGGAGCAGGCAGCTGCCACACAGAGAGCGACGGGTAACGTTATCACTAAATTTTACGGGCAACTCGGCGACAGTTCATCACGAGCTAAGGATATAACGGCATCAATAACCCGTTTCATAGCTAAGGGCTTATGGCCGTACAATATAGTGGAGGGGGAAGGATTTCAGGATTTGATTCATACGTTAGAGCCCAGATATAAGATTCCGTCCCGGCAGCATATCACAAACACATGCATGCCAGCGTTGTATGCCCAAGTGAAGAGCCAAGTTGAAAAAGAATTGGCACATGCAGAGCGAGTTGCTATTACAACCGATGCCTGGACGTCATGCTCCACTGAGTCTTATGTGACCATCACTGTCCACTACATCTCTCCAGACTGGAAGTTAAATGTGCATGTGTTACAAACCAGGGCATTCAAAGGATCCCACACTGGGAAAAACATTGGTGCTCTGCTAAAACAGGCATGTGTTGACTGGAACCTTCTTGATAAAGATCCAGCCCTGGTGACAGACAATGCCACAAACATGGTATTAGCTGGAGTGGAAGCAGAGATGACCCCTGACCTCATGTGCTTTGCACACACTATTAATCTCGCCACACAGAAAGCCTTTAAAGTTGACACAGTAGCAAGGTTGCTGGGGAGAGTGAGGAAAGCCGTTGCCTTTTTTCATCGTAGTGTGAGGGCAGCAGAAATTCTTCAAGAGAAACAGAAACAACTAGCCTTGCCTTCCCACAAACTCATCCAAGATGTATCCACGCGGTGGAATAGCTCCCATGACATGCTTGAACGCTTTTTTGAGCAACATCCTGCGATTTCTGCAGCACTCATGTCCAGGGACCTCAGAAAAGGAGAAGAGGTGAATACTCTCAAGGACAAAGACTTCTGCGACATTGAAGACATTGTCAAACTGATGGCGCCGGTCAAACTTGTGACTACCAGCATGTCTGAAGACAAGCGACCCACACTCTCAATGATTCTTCCTGTAAAAGCAAAGCTTAAAAAGAACTTTGAACCATCAGATGAAGACTCAGTGTTAATCAGAGAGATGAAGCAGGCGTTCAAGAATGACTTGGAGAAACGCTACACAGGCCTTGAAGATCTCTTCCACACTGCAGCAGCTCTGGACCCCCGTTTTAAGTCCCTGCCCTTCCTCAGTAACCATGATGCAGAGAGGACATTCACAAGCATATCAGCAGAAGCAGCATCCCTGCATCACAAGGTAAATCCCCCAACACACTGACAAAATACATATTACAGTACATTCAGTTACAGTCTGCTGTGTTTTGTTGCTCTCATTAGATATATTCTGACTACTGTTTATTTGATTCTTTACACTGCATTTAACCATACTGTACACTAAATGTTATTTCATGTTTTATTTCTAGGTAACGGGGGGTTCAGTTCAGAGAGGTCCAGTGCAGACTGATCCATGTCAGAGTGAACCTGCAAATGGAGATCCGGACGTCTGCATTGATGTACCCCAGACCCAAGATGAGCATAAAGGTGTGTGTGTTTTATAACTTGTGATCAAGAACGAGAAGACTTTGTCTTAAACTTGTGCTGCAGTCATAGTATCAGTATAAAACACATTCACTATAATAAGAGGATCTGCATGCAAAGAAAGAGTTAAATAATAATGATGATGATAATGATAAATATTTTACATATGTACACGAGTCCTTACATAAATAAATTATGAACATCAAATGAAGATTTATACATTAAATGGTAGTCAATTAAAAAACTTCATGGCAAACATAGCCAGTAAT
>NC_056517.1:3746663-3747472 GCF_014905685.2 Nematolebias whitei | reverse complement strand
TTTTTACGTCTGTTGTTTTCCTTTTTCTGTTTATTGGTGTGTTTTGTAGATTTCCTCGCTGACTTGACAAAAGCCCAGTTAGGATATCCACTATCCTGCCAATCTACATATGTGTGTGTGTGTGTCTTATCTCACTCAGCCTTATAACCTGAACCCCTCACTCACTGCTCTTTGAATTGAGAAAGCTCCTCGGATGAAGAGCAAAACGTCTTCTGTTACAAATAAAGTCCAGTTGTTTTTGTATTGAACGTTTTTTGAATTCATTATGTCCTGGATGACTGAGAATCTTCACCAGCATAAAGTATGGCAAGCCAAGTGGCCCATTAATATTTACCACATGTCTACTATTAATGGGCCACTTGGCTTGCCATATAGAGGAAGACTTCATCCCCGCGGGACATGCAGTCCTTATTTCTGCTGGGCAGGAGCATGTGCGTGAGCTGGTGCACCTGCTGCAGCTCTAATATCCACTCCACAGACTGGACAACGTCTCCTCTCACTGAACTTTTAATAAATAATAAAAATAAAAATGCGTGATGACTTTGGACTTTTAGGGGCGGAGATTTGAGTTGCTGGAATGCCCCCTGTCCAAATGGGAGTTCCTGGATGTTGTTCCGGCAGGATCCAGCTCAAATAAAGCACTGCCTACATTCAGAACGGTTGGAATTGTCCCACTTGTTTCTTCTGTTCACTCAGGGCATATTTACTGGACTAGATAGTAAAGACAGAATCTTTCTGGGCTGTGACTAGTGACGACTAGACGGAAATGCAAAACAACAAAAAAACAAAATGAAGAAAATTATGTAATT
>NC_056517.1:3742843-3746563 GCF_014905685.2 Nematolebias whitei | reverse complement strand
GAGGAAGACTTCATCCCCGCGGGACATGCAGTCCTTATTTCTGCTGGGCAGGAGCATGTGCGTGAGCTGGTGCGCCTGCTGCAGCTCTAATATCCACTCCACAGACTGGACAACGTCTCCTCTCACTGAACTTTTAATAAATAATCAAAATAAAAATGCGTGATGACTTTGGACTTTTAGGGGCGGAGATTTGAGTTGCTGGAACGCCCCCTGTCCAAATGGGAGTTCCTGGATGTTCCGGCAGGATCCAGCTCAAATAAAGCACTGCCTACATTCAGAACGGTTGGAATTGTCCCACTTGTTTCTTCTGTTCACTCAGGGCGTATTTACTGGACTAGATAGTAAAGACAGAATCTTTCTGGGCTGTGACTATTGACGACTAGACGGAAATGCAAAACAACAAAAAAACAAAATGAAGAAAATTATGTAATTTTTTTTGTTTCAAGTCAAAAAGTGGCCACATTGTGAGTTTTTGTGACCAACGAGACTTGTGGCTGTTTCCACAGATATTAAAAACATAAAATAAAACCATAGCTTATTTTCATGTGCATGGCTTGCAAAGCTACGTTAGTGGCTGTGCACATTATGTTGTTTCTGCCTCTGCCCACATCCTAACCACTTTGACTCGTTTTGTACCCAACTTGGCAGCTTTTCATTCAGTAGAATATAAATTACCTTTACTGAACTACACTTTTGAATTGAAGATAAATAGATTTGGACCAGGTTTTTATTTATTACTTTCTATCGTCAGTGTAGTTAGATATGGTCATTTGGGGCTGGAGGCCTGAATAATACCCAACCTCAAGACAAAAGCAATTAAAAAAGTAAGTTTTATTTATGTTTGGCAACAAAAAAAGCATTGTATGTTGTGCTTTCTCTGCAGACAGCATCCACATCTGTACAGCTGCTCTGAGAGTTTGTAGCATTTGGATAATATGCACCGACTGTAAGAGAAGGAGGAAAAAGTTGGATTTTAATTAGCGTAGTTTGTGTGCAGCCCAGACATATAAATGCACCACATGCCTATTATTGTTCAATAGTCCGTGATATAATACCACTAGTCTTAGCATTTATTTCACTTACTAGGTGAACACGAAGACGAGCCCCAAGTGATGTCAAGTACACCGCTCTGGGAAAGAGGTCTGTGGGGAGTTTGTCTGGGTGGTATACTTGTCAAACAGTAACAAATGCAAATGCTGTTTGCAATTTGTCCCCAACAGTTGCAGCCCAGATAAATACAGGCTTGAACAGAGCAAGTGGTATTAAACAAGATGCTGCATCTGAAGAGAGAGGAGTTATCTTCAGGAAGAAAAGAAAATGTGAATTTTTTTTGTTGGAAAAACTCATCAAGGGAGACTAGGGTCTGATATTCTGAAAGGTTAAGACCTTTAAATCGTTTGGATTCATGTGGTATTCTGGTCAATAAGTGGACCTGCCATTTTCTTTCTTTGTGGCTGTAAAGCCCTTTGAAAGTAAATAAAATGGAACAGTCAACTTATAGAATAAGTTTTACAAATGATTCAGTGCAGGATTTAAAGCGAAAGCAAAAAGCTCCACTCCAGTCATACACACGTTTGTGCTCGCAAGGTGCTTAGCAATTTACCGAGCTGAAGAGGTGTTTCATGACTGCGATGACTATTTGCAGCTGACGCTCCAAGGAACAAACTGCATGAAGCAGCCTTGAAAAGCAAAAGAAGGGTGACCGTGACTGAGCTGTTTGCTCTGATTGGCTCAGCGCTGACCAGTCTGCTGCAGCATACAGTAATGTGCATGCAAAGTGAATATCAAATGTCAAACAAGGAGTGAAGTTAATAAAGAAATACGGGCATAAATGTTAGATATTTAAATAGACTTTATGAAACACGTTGATTCACACTGTACTGGAGTGAATCAGGCAAACACGACGCCATTCATGTTCCTAATAAAGTAGCTTTCATTGGTTTTCAACTCAAAGGTTTCACTGTGGCTTTTAAAATGAAGTTGTACCGATGCCACTTTTCTTGGCACATGTATTGCGCAACAGACTGACTGCGCTTCATCTGCAACCTGTTCCACAAACAGGCAAACACAAAAACCCTTGTCCTTAGTTGCCTTAAAGACCCTGACAACAAAAATGAGTCATGTGCATTGCTTGACTAAGGCAAACATAAATCAACGAACATATTTCTGATCAAACCCTTTAAGTTAATGAAATCTGTTTATCTAAATCTCTGCAGTGTACCGTCTGAATTGAGCTGAATGCTTTGACGAATGACACATAATGAGCACAGCAGCAGCGAGCGCCTCTGTACTTCAGCTGGGTACATGAAAATATACTCAGTGACCGCTGTTTTTCTTTGAAATTTATTCCCCCTTCCCAGCACCTCAATAAAACACATAATCTTTTGTCAAATGAGGAACGCTCCTCCTCCTCATGCTTTAAAATGGTGTTTCTGTGTGTGCACAGTCACTGCACTGCAGAGTGGAGGAGCTCATCAATGGAAATGAGCAAGGAGCATATTCACGCAGAGAATGGTTTCATCATCTCTGTCAATCAACGTAGATTTTTAGTTTTAAATAATAACACAATAATCACTTTATTCACATGAATGGCTGTAACATAATGAGACAAGTTTGTCCCCAGAAGAAGATAACTATAAAATATGTTTTTATTCATAAAGTGTCAGTATTTACTTGAATGTGTTCACATTTTATTTTAATTGTTGCAAAGTGCTTCTGTAATTTCATTCTTCCCTTGTTTTTAACGTACCGGTGTGATAAAACTGTCCTTTAAAAATAGTCTCGATAAACAGAATTCAAATTAATGTTACCATTGTTGTATATTTCTCGATTCAAACAATGTAAATTATGGTTCTGAAGTCTGAAAGGCTTTTCAAAAGAAAATACCAATACAATATTTTTTACTATCTTCTGCATTCTGATAAAATATATATATTTTAAAGCTCACGTTAGCTCACTGGACTTACATTTCAGTTGTCTCTGATCAATTTAAAGTTGAGTCAGCAGGTTGGATTTTAGGAATGCAGCTAAAGTAGCAAATACCAGTGGGAGCGCAATTTAGTACGAGTCAGTGCAAAACCACAAGTGCTTTGAATATTGTGCACTCTGTGAATGCTGTGAATTCTGGCTACAGTAGTTCTGAGAGAAATAAGAAGTCAAAATATTTCAGAAACAGGAAACTCCATGTGTCCTGAAGGAGTTTCTCAAGTCCACGTGATAGAAAAGATGCTGTCATGACTCATGAATGCAGCCGCCTCTTCTGCACTGATTGTCTGTTTGCCTCCACCGGCTTCATTTACTTATTTATTTTTATTGTACTCTATTAATCACCTAATGGGGAAATTGATTCTCTGCATTTTTCCCATCGCACATGAGCACACACGTGTGAAGCAGTGGGCTGCCACCTGAGGCACCCAGGAAGCAGATGGGGGGGTTAAGGGCCTTGCTCATGGGCTCAGAGGGTGGAGGCAAGTTTCAGGGCTGTTTAGGGGGTCGAGATGGTTCAGAGGTAGGGCAGCCAACTTGGGACCAGAAAGTTGTGGTTCGACTCCCAGCCATTCCCACATGTCGTGGTGTCTCTGAGCAAAGACACCTGCTCCCTGGGTGCCTACATAGCTGCCCACTGCTCCACCTGGGCGTATCTCAGGTGTGAGGGGTTAAATGCAGAGAACTCATTTCACCATTTAATGGGAACATACAATGATGACAATCTCAGACGTT
>NC_056517.1:3741558-3742743 GCF_014905685.2 Nematolebias whitei | reverse complement strand
ATGGATGGATGTTCAAAGCCACCACTTGGGTTCTTTCATCTACTTTCTTGTGTGGACAAGCTCCTCCTCATTACACCTGATGCCTCCATTCTTCCCTTGCTCTTGGAAATCCTGCAACAAAGACGTAAGTATTTTCCATTTTCTCACATCCTCCATCTCACAGTTTGAACTCAGTTGCTTCTTTTAAAAGCTCTGCATTAGACACTCGAGGTTCATCTCCCCTGTCCCAAACCATTTGCTATTGATCTGCTAAAAGCTCTCAAACTTGCCTTGTATTGTCAAATCTATTTATAAAATGTGACAAGTTTAAAGTAGCATAGCTAATACTTTGCTGTGTTTGAACATATTATCGTGCTCCATGAAAGGATTGGACCCAGATGCAGACAGCCACGAGGAGCTTGAGTAAAATAAAACTTGTAAATTATTTAAATGAAAACAAAAAGCGGACGGGGCAACGACAATTCACAAAACACAAGGGAGCACAAGAGGGAGGCCAAGACGACTGGCAGGTAGCCAAGACAATGAACCACTCTTGGAATGGTGATTATGGTTTAAATAGAAGAGGGTGAGTAGAAAGTGACAGCACCTGGGTGATTAGTAATTGGAATACAGGTGTAGGTGGTAAACGTGAGAACAACTGAGGAGGCTGAGGGTACAAATGAGAAATGGCAAGGAAACATAAGGAGTCCAAACTCTACAATTACCAGCACGTGATGGATCTTTTTTCAGGTCAAAGTGTGGGCTCGTATGAGGCCCGGTGGTTGTATCGTGCAATAACCCAACATGTGAGGAGTCCAGATTAACATCAGAGCAGACTACGTTGGAAGTGGCGTCATAATCAGGAGGCACTGACTGAAGACAAGTGGTGCTGCATCCCGTTCAGTGATGAATCTCATTACAGCATTCACACAAAATACAGTATATGTTTTAAGGTGGCACCAAAGAGAAAGGACCAAGTTTGATGATGGTGCATGTGTCATGTTGTCATTCAGCCAGGTCCAAAAATATTTCCCCAGTCAATCATGTGGGATCAGTTTAGAGCTCAACTCCAACCCAGTGCTTGTCTAATGGCTCTCAAGGACCATTTTAAACAGCTGTGGGCTGACGCAGCAGGAGAGGATACAACATCTGTGTGATTCAGTTCTGAACTGTGTAACTGTTTGTATTCAGGCCTAAAAGTTGGCC
>NC_056517.1:3733134-3741458 GCF_014905685.2 Nematolebias whitei | reverse complement strand
GGCTGTTATTTCTCAGAGAGTCTCATCAACTCTCCAACCACTCATTCCATCTGCTCAGCTGATGATCCAAACCCAACTTTCCTCATCGGCTGCCATCTCGCAACTCCCCTGGTGTTCAGTATACCTGGCACCAGGAAGACGGGCCCCTTAACTTTTAACCCATCAGAGGGCTTCTTACAGTAGGAGTATCCCACTGTATAATTAATGTAATTAAAATCTCCCTTCTCAAAGTTCTTCAGAGAAGATAATACAATGACCCTTTGTTAAGGATGTGTGACACCATTCTGATACAAACAATATAGGTCTCTTTGAATCAGAAATTCAACTGACTGTTAACTTCCTTTACTGTCATGGTGACCAGTCTCTGTTGATAAGGCCAAGTGAAGCTCTTTGATCAAGACCCTTCTTCAGGAGTCTCAAAGTCTGGTGACTCAGCATAAAAGGTGAATTATAGGAAGGGGGTCCAGAATCATGTAACATGTCAGGGTGGTCCCAACTGTAGATTTTAACACACACACAAAAGGTTAACAAAGAAACTTCCTGTGTCAGAGCAGGATGCCAGTATCTGTCCCAGATTAGCAGGAAAGGAGGGGGTAGGGTAGACATGGTGTCTCTGAGGACATTTGTCTTAAGTTTCTTGGAAGGATGGACGCTACAATACAAACATGTCAGGTGGTGGGAGATAGCCTGTCAGGGATGATTGATGTCCTAGCTAATAGGAGTAAGAAAATCACCTTCAGTTTCCACAGAAATTGTAGAAAACAGCAAAAAACAGAGAAGTTTAATGCTGCTTTAAAAAACCTGAAAAGCATAATAATGGAGACCTGCTGACCAGCAGGCACATCACAAAAAAACCAACAGTTTGAAGAGTGTGTGCACATTTCTGGTCTCACAAATTCAGTCTTTTTCTTTTGTTTTCTGTAAAACAAAAAACAAACAAAAAGAAGGTATTAAGTATAGTATTTACAAATGTAGCCCAAAATGCTATCCCTAGAAAAGAGTGAAACTTGGAGAATTGCAGGTGCCTTCAGTCTTACAGTCAGTCAGTGTACCTATTTGAAGGGTGAAATGTAGTCACTGTGCTGTTTGGTTTCGGTGTGTACCACACTGAACAAGAAGCATAGAAAGCTAAGGAGAAGACCTTAGAAAGAAAACTATCAACAACAATGTTTAAGCCAAAAAAAACAAAACAAGACTGTCTCTAAGCAGCTTAATGTTCCTGTGCCTACAGTTGCACATATGATTCAAGATTTTGAAGTCCACACAGACAGGAGGCTGTTGAACTTGTAGAAGGACTACATAAAGACCTTTTAGCACAGGAATTACCACAGATAGCCAAACGTTTAATGAATGTGCAAGTACAATAAATAGCGAGTCAGCAGGAGTCGTCCGATTTTTTTTTTTCCAAAGTTGAACAACTTGTGGTAACCAGGAGTGAAAATTAAAATGAGTGAAAAGGCCAGTCTAACCTTTATGGGATAGTGGCAAAAAGAAAGTCACTGTGGAAGAAAAACCTCATTCAGTCTGGACTATGCCCAGCTGCAAAAAGCAAAAAGACATCCGCATGATGCATGGCAAACTCTTTATTTACTGAGTTTTCTTCAACAGTGCCTTTCTCTTTACCACTGTCCCATAAAGCTTCCTCAGACCTGGACATTAGAGGAAAATCAACGACTAAAAGAAAAGACGGTTAACAGTAAAGGCAACCAAAGTGCCCAGAACAACTTCCCAAGAGATTAGAAGTGAATGCTAAGGTCAAAGTACATCAATGTCAGATTGCACCATCAGTTGCTGTTTGAGCCAAAGTGAACTTAATGGAAGTTGACAGAGGAGGACACAAAGTCATAAAACGTGAGAAAGGGATTTACATGCATGCATGTTGATGCGTCACAAAGCTTCTGGAAAACAGATGAGACCAAACCGTAGGTTTTAAGCACCAAGTCCCATCAGCTCTGTGTTCATGGACCCAAAAATAAAACGTACAAAAGTAAAATACTGTACGTGAAACACTGAGGAACCCCAGTGATGTTCTCAGGTTGCTTTGATGTGTATGGCACTGTGTGTCTTGAATGTTTGTAGAGTACAATTAAATCTCTATACTATCAGGGCATTCTGGAACAAAATGTGCTGTGTATTGTCAAAAACCTTGGTCTCAGAGATCATACAGTATATGCTCCAACTGGATAATGACCCAAAACACAGCTACAAATACCACAAAATGGCAAAGGACAAACTACTGTACTATTGTTAAGTGGCTGTCCCTTGGTCTAAACCCTGTTGAACTTCTGAAAGAACTGAAACATGCAGTCTGGAGAAAGAACCCTTCAAATCTGAGACAGCTACAACAGCTTGCTCATGAGGAGTGAGAGAAAAACAACCTGTAGACATGTGCAGAAGCCCAGGGAAAGGTATGGAGATCACTTGATTGCAGTAAATGCCTCAAAGGATGGTTGAGCAAAACCCTTTCTTTTGTCAAGGTCAGTTAAAAAAAATCTGTTAAAGCAAACTTCAAAAGCAAAACAAATGTGTGTCTATACAACTAGTGAATGAAAATTTCAGTAAATAATTTAAAGATGCTTGAAATCCTCACAACACCTAAAAATGACGAGTAAATAATAATGAAAGAGAAACAAATATTTTGAAAACGCCTCTGCAGACTACCCAGGTGATGTCTTTTTATGAGGACAATAATGCTGATTGATGTATTTTCTGTTAATATGTTCATATTTGGAGACATGTCCAGTTAATTAGGCTTTGTAGTGAACTCTTGAGGCTGTGCTTCAATTACAGGCAAAATGTGGTGTTTATTGTGCCTGTATTATTATCCATCTGACTCCACTACATACAGTAAGAGCGGGACTCCACACATCTCTTATGTAAATGGTAAATAGACTGTACTTATATATCACCTTTCTATCTTATCAAGATACTCAAAACGTTTTACAGTACAATGTGTGCCCTCATTTACCCATTCATACTCTACTAGATCTATACAAAGATTAATTAGAGCTTTATCACATTCATACACTGATGGGACACACATCGGAGACAATGAGGTGTTCAGTGTCTTGTCCAGGGACACTACAGCATGTGACTGCTGGTGGAATTGAACCCCCAACTCTCACATTGGAGGATAACTGCTCTAACCACTCGGCCACAGCTGCCACATGTACAACCCTAATCTTGTCATGACATTTTTGTGTTCGTATTCTCACCACCTGGTTTTATGCTAACGGACTGAGCGGCATGCTGGTGAAGATTGTCAGTCATCCAGGACATGGCAAATCCAAAAAAGTTAAAGACAAAAACAACTGGACTTATTTTTTTTAACAAAGACCCTAATGGACCTCTATTGTGAGGAGTGAGAGAGCAATCTGCATGTGCATTTAGTTTACGGAACATCTCAGTCTTATAACTCGAACCCCACACTCCCTGCTTCTTGAACTGAGAAAGCTCCTGAAATGACTTCGGCTACAAAATAAAGTCCAGTTGTTTTTGTCTTTAACTCTTTTGGACATGCTGGACTTGTCGTAGAGCTGTTTTTGGGCCCTACACTTTTTTGTGACTTGGGTTTTGATAGTGCTTGTTACTTTTGCTGCTGGCTTTCACAGTTTTTTTTACATACAGGAAGGTTGATTCATCTTGATAACAGTTTCTGTGCTGGTGAGCCAAAAATGTTGTCTCGTGGCATGTTCCTTATTTAAGACCATTTTTATTTAAATAAAGGTCAAGGTCAAGGTTTCTTTATTGACATTCAAATCTCGTGGTACATGTGGTGGAACAAAATTGTGTATGTAATTGTGACCCTGTGTACACAATTTCGTTCCACCACATGTACCACATGAGATGCGAATGTCAATAAAGAAACCTTGACCTTGACCTTTATTTAGGTAAAAATGGTCTTATGCCTTTTTGTTGTTTCAAGAAGTCTTTTGTCACTCCGGTCATTTTTTTCACAGAGTCCAATTTACTGAGGAAACTCAGGGCTGCTGGTGATGGTCAAAATCCCAGGTCACAAAAGGTCTGGCTCATGAACTGGGCACTATTGTCTGAGTATAGTACGTACTGAGAAGTGGCGTTTGAGTTTGTTATTCAGTGAGGCTGCTGATAGGGTTTCGAGTTTATCACTTTCAAACCATCCACAATAAGAATCCACAAGTACGAGGTAGTGGTGGTTGCTCCACTCAAAATATGTCTGTTACCTTGTTGAACCAGGGGACGTCTGGAATGTGGTGCAGTTTGAGAGGTTGTTCTTGATGGTGTGGCTGTTGACAATCTTCTTCTTCTTCTTTCGGCTTTTCCCTCTTCAGGGTCACCACAGTGAGTCTTCCTCCATCTTCACTCTGTCCTCTGTGTCCTCTGTCCTCACTCCAACTACCTCCATGTCTTCTCTAACTGCATCCATATATCTACTCTTTGTCTTTTTCCTGGCATCCTTCTACCAATATACCCACTGTCCCTCCTCTGGACATGTCCAAACCATCTCAGTGTGTCTTCTCTAACTTTATCTCCCAGTTGTTCAACCTGTGCTGTACCTCTGATGATCTCAGTCCTAATCTTGTCCATCCTTGTCACTCCTAAGGAGAACCTCAACATCTTCATTTCTGCCACTTCCAGTTCCTTCTCCTGTCGTTTTGTGGTGTGGCTGTTGACAGTAATGACCGTTAATGTATTTTCTAAAGTTATGAATTTAAATAGTGGGTTTAGTTAGCAAAAGTAAATTTATACCAGTCTATGTTGGTTTTGGAACCAACCCTTCGTGTGTTCCTGTTCAGAATGTTGACATGAACGACAATGGAAGGTGTAGTGTGAGCAGAGCTGGTTCTAGCTGGTTCCAAGCAGAAGCATATTTAATTATTTTCTCCTTGGGTCAGTCTGTGATTTGGAGATGGGTAAAAGGAACACTAATTTAGAGTAAAAATCATACTTTTAAGAACTTTTAAAGGTGTAACTTTCAAGATAAAAGGGGACACCAAGACTAATGGTTGAATCTACAGAAGGAGCAATAAGCATTCAACCCAAGCAAACTGAGTGCAGCGGTGTGTAAGTGTTTTAAATTTAGCTGAAGAGAAGACTGAACACAAATGTTTCCACTGATGTAGCTAGAAATGTTTTTTCATCCACCTGTCTATCCATCCATCCATTTTCTTTACCCGTTTATTCCATTTTGGGTCACGGGGGTCGCCGGTGCCCATGTCCAGCAATCACTGTGCGAGGGGCGGGGGACACCCTGGACGGGTCGCAAGTCCATCACAGGGCCACATAGAGACAAATGTGACAACCATTCACTCTCTCACTCACACCTAGGGACAATTTAAAGTTACCAATCAGTCTAACATGCATGTTTTTGGTCTGTGGGAGGAAACCAGAGAAAACCCACACATGTACAGGGAGAACACGCAAACTCCATCCAGAAAGACCCCCGGCCGAGATTCAATCCAGCAACCTTCTCGCTGAGAGGTAACAGCTGAAATATTTTCAATCTGTATAAATTAAAATCTGTCAGACAGTCATACATTGATGAATTTGTAATACCTGCCACAATAAAGCAACAAGCGGGTGATGTTATTTTTGCACGTGTGTCTGTTAGCAAAGCATATCATTAATGATTAAACAGTGCATAATGAAACTCTCAAAGTAATAACTGAATATACTGTACATCTAAAACTGATTTAATGTTTGGAGTCATCTCAATTAAAGATGTTGCCACAGCTAAGCAATAATACATAAATAAATAAAAAAAACTCACCAAAGTTCTTTGTTTTAAACTGTGCTGTTAACTAGTGGAGTCTGTTCTTCTTGTATGTTAACAAAAAAAAAAAATCTCATAAACCATTGAATAGATTTTGAAGAAACTATCGGAAATTAATCTTTAAATGCACATCTACAAGTTATTAACCTTTAAAGCCGTTCCAATTTAAGATGGCCACCACAGCTAAGTGACATTTCAAAGCACAAAAATAGCTGTGACATTGTCAGTTTTACAGTAATAGCTAAGAGTCCCTCACCACTATCACCAGATTTAATTTCATTCTTTCTACTCATAGAATGAACTTAGCTTGAAACACTGGCATGAAAATCAATGGACATTGTGTTAAATATTTAATTTTAGTTTTGCAAATTTTGTTTCATCAATAATCTATGAATCTTTACTGAAAAGAGCTACATATTGTTGCTTCTTATCTAAGGAGAAACATCACAAATAATCTTAATAATGACTGAAATTGTCCTTTAGAAAAAAACTGACTGACAGCCTGATTAGATATTATTAGTGGAAAGCAACTTTTTGATTTGTAAGACATTAAAAAGCTGTAACAAAGACGCACAACCTGGAGATGGACCCACAATTATTCAAGCCTGCAGGCTTATTTTCTTTAAAGAAGGAAAGATGAAAGGCAGTTTTATTTTTGGGGGGGATGGAATTTAATTTGTGAGCAATCATAAAGGGAGGGAGCGGTGTCAAAGGTGTGATCAAATTTAAAAGCCAGCTTTTCAAATTATTGAGACTTTCTGCTTTTCTAAGGATTGTAGCGCTGGGAATCGTTTGGATTGAAGGTCAAATTAGTTTTCACTGAAAGAATGCGTATTTCCTGCGACCTTGCCTTTTTAGACAAGTATGCTGTGATTTCACTTTAGAGCTCAGATTATGTGAAAGGGCTAATACCAGATTAATTGTTTAGCTAATTACCTGCAAAACTGGTTAAATTAAAATGGCTATTCTTTGCTTCAGTTTGTACTCATCACAGCCGGCTACAAAAATCAAACGTGCCTTGGTTTTAGGCAATTATGTTTTTATGTACGTGCATGTGTGTGTGTGTGTGTGTGTGTGTGTGTGTAACATTAGCAAAAATATCTCATGAACCACTGGATGGATTTTATTGAAGCTCTCAGAAAGTAATCATTTAACGTTCATCTACAAGTCATTAAATTTGGAGTCAACACCATTCAAGATGGCCACCGTAGCTAATCAACCTTAGTCGAAACAACACTGGTACCAGTGTTCTCTCTAGCTGCGCGCCTGCACAACCGTGCACTGCTCGCACACTCTCTGCGCACAAGAAAATCTATGCTGTGCCTAAAATATGTTAGGATACGGTTCACTTACGCTACGCAGCCGGAGCCAGTCATGGCCTTGACAGTGCTTGTGTTACACAAGTTAGTGACGTTACGTTTTTGTCTTGAACTTCTTTGAATTGCGTTACGTTAGTTGCGTTATGCAAGTGCCACGGTGCCTATGGGCAGGGCACATATGCCACATGTGCCTTAACTTGTGTCACCCACGGTTACGGCACATAGGCTACGTTATCTAGGTTAGCTAGGCAACAACAGTGCGGAAGAGTTAAGAGACACAAATGCTAAACCTTTATCATGCGTATACCTCTTTGAAATGTACAGGTGAGCTTGAGTTTGATGTCACTGAGAGTCATCCTCAACTCATAATCTGAGCAATATTACACAAGATCAAGCATTTTCAACATTTGACTAAAATATTTACAAGTCTATATTTTATGTGATGGTCTTAGTTTAAAACTCTGACTTGGTGGGTAATGTGCATTATTTTAGGAAATGCAAGCTCTTAAATAATTGGAGTCTTGACTTTCAGGAGTGAAAAGGCACAAGAACATTAGTGTCTGTCCTCCTACCTAACCATCACACCATCAGAACGGCTTAACGCAGATTCCCTGCTGGGTGATTAAAACTCAGAGAAAAATATTGGTGCTTCCTTCAAGCAAACTGTGTGGGTTAGAGCGCCTTCACCTTGCTCCTTCACGTTGACGCGTCCACAGCCAACGGGCTTTGCGTAACTGCACAAACGAGGGTTAACGAGCAGAATGGGTGGGCTCAGGAAAACATCTCATGAGGTAGAAGCAGATTAACACAAAGAGGAAGAGTCAGGAAAATGCATGAACTGAGGTCATAACTTGTTCCCCAAGTTCTTTCAAAATACTGTGATTTAGCCTCCAGCAATACATGAGCAGTGTTGGAGCTGCACTGCTGCTGTTTATTCTGGAAACAATCTGTTTCCATGGTAACATTACTCAAGCTGGTTTACTAATATAAAATAAATCCTTTGCTGCCCTCTGATGTAGGTTTGGGCGAAGTTCAAAAAAACATTTATAGACAAGTCTTTTTTTTTGTTACTGTAATTAATTAATTGTATATCGTGGTATTTATTAGCATCCAACAGGAACACATGACAGACCTGTCGGGCACGCCAAGCAACTGCAATGATGACAGGCAGTCATACGAGCATGACAACTGTTATCTACACCCCCCTTTAAACTTCTGGGCTTTCAGCCAAAGCTAAATTAACACATTTACTG
>NC_056517.1:3725114-3733034 GCF_014905685.2 Nematolebias whitei | reverse complement strand
GTAAAAGGAACACTAATTTAGAGTAAAAATCATACTTTTAAGAACTTTTAAAGGTGTAACTTTCAAGATAAAAGGGGACACCAAGACTAATGGTTGAATCTACAGAAGGAGCAATAAACATTCAATCCAAGCAAACAGAGTGCAGCGGTGTGTAAGTGTTTTAAATTTAGCTAAAGAGAAGACTGAACACAAATGTTTCCACTGATGTAGCTAGAAATGTTTTTTTCATCCACCTGTCTATCCATCCATCCATCCATCCATCCATCCATCCATCCATCCATCCATCCATTATCTTTACCCGCTTATTCCATTTTGGGTCACGGGGGTCGCTGGTGCCCATGTCCAGCAATCACTGTGCGAGGGGCGGGGGACACCCTGGATGGGTCGCAAGTCCATCACAGGGCCACATAGAGACAAATGTGACAACCATTCACTCTCTCACTCACACCTAGGGACAATTTAAAGTTACCAATCAGTCTAACATGCATGTTTTTGGTCTGTGGGAGGAAACCAGAGAAAACCCACACATGTACAGGGAGAACACGCAAACTCCATCCAGAAAGACCCCCAGCCGAGATTCAATCCAGCAACCTTCTCGCTGAGAGGTAACAGCTGAAATATTTTCAATCTGTATAAATTAAAATCTGTCAGACAGTCATACATTGATGAATTTGTAATACCTGCCACAATAAAGCAACAAGCGGGTGATGTTATTTTTGCACGTGTGTCTGTTAGCAAAGTATATCATTAATGATTAAACAGTGCATAATGAAACTCTCAAAGTAATAACTGAATATACTGTACATCTAAAACTGATTTAATGTTTGGAGTCATCTCAATTAAAGATGTTGCCACAGCTAAGCAATAATACATAAATAAATAAAAAAAACTCACCAAAGTTCTTTGTTTTAAACTGTGCTGTTAACTAGTGGAGTCTGTTCTTCTTGTATGTTAACAAAAAAAAAAAATCTCATAAACCATTGAATAGATTTTGAAGAAACTATCGGAAATTAATCTTTAAATGCACATCTACAAGTTATTAACCTTTAAAGCCGTTCCAATTTAAGATGGCCACCACAGCTAAGTGACATTTCAAAGCACAAAAATAGCTGTAACATTGTCAGTTTTACAGTAACAGCTAAGAGTCCCTCACCACTATCACCAGATTTAATTTCATTCTTTCTACTCATAGAATGAACTTAGTTTGAAACACTGGCATGAAAATCAATGGACATTGTGTTAAATATTTAATTTTAGTTTTGCAAATTTTGTTTCATCAATAATCTATGAATCTTTAGTGAAATAGCTACATACTGTTGCTTCTTATCTAAGGAGAAACATCACAAATAATCTTAATAATGACTGAAATTGTCCTTTAGAAAAAAACTGACTGACAGCCTGATTAGATATTATTAGTGGAAAGCAACTTTTTGATTTGCAAGACATTAAAAAGCTGTAACAAAGACGCACAACCTGGAGATGGACCCACAATTATTCAAGCCTGCAGGCGTATTTTCTTTAAAGAAGGAAAGATGAAAGGCAGTTTTATTTTTGGGGGGATGGAATTTAATTTGTGAGCAATCATAAAGGGAGGGAGCGGTGTCAAAGGTGTGATCAAATTTAAAAGCCATCTTTTCAAATTATTGAGACTTTCTGCTTTTCTAAGGATTGTAGCGCTGGGAATCGTTTGGATTGAAGGTCAAATTAGTTTTCACTGAAAGAATGCGTATTTCCTGCGACCTTGCCTTTTTAGACAAATATGCTGTGATTTCATTTTAGAGCTCAGATTATGTGAAAGGGCTAATACCAGATTAAGTGTTTAGCTAATTACCTGCAAAACTGGTTAAATTAAAATGGCTATTCTTTGCTTCAGTTTGTACTCATCACAGCCGGCTACAAAAATCAAATTGGTTTTAGGCAATTATGTTTTTATGTACGTGCATGTGTGTGTGTGCGTGTGTGCATGTGTGTGTAACATTAGCAAAAATATATCATGAACCACTGGATGGATTTTATTGAAGCTCTCAGAAAGTAATCATTTAACGTTCATCTACAAGTCATTAAATTTGGAGTCAACACAATTCAAGATGGCCACCGTAGCTAATCAACCTTAGTCGAAACAACACTGGTACCAGTGTTCTCTCTAGCTGCGCGCCTGCACAATCGTGCACTGCTCGCACACTCTCTGCGCACAAGAAAATCTATGCTGTGCCTAAAATATGTTAGGATACGGTTCACTTACGCTACGCAGCCGGAGCCAGTCATGGCCTTGACGGTGTTTGTGTTACACAAGTTAGTGACGTTACGTTTTTGTCTTGAACTTCTTTGAATTGCGTTACGTTAGTTGTGTTATGCAAGTGCCACGGTGCCTATGGGCAGGGCACATATGCCACATGTGCCTTAACTTGTGTCACCCACGGTTACGGCACATAGCTAGGTTAGCTAGGTTAGCTAGGTAAGCTAGGCAACAACAGTGCGGAAGAGTTAAGAGACACAAATGCTAAACCTTTATCATGCGTATACCTCTTTGAAATGTACAGGTGAGCTTGAGTTTGATGTCGCTGAGAGTCATCCTCAACTCATAATCTGAGCAATATTACACAAGATCAAGCATTTTCAACATTTGACTAAAATATTTACAAGTCAATATTTTATGTGATGGTCTTAGTTTAAAACTCTGACTTGGTGGGTAATGTGCATTATTTTAGGAAATGCAAGCTCTTGAATAATTGGAGTCTTGACTTTCAGGAGTGAAAAGGCACAAGAACATTAGTGTCTGTCCTCCTACCTAACCATCACACCGTCAGAACGGCTTAACGCAGATTCCCTGCTGGGTGATTAAAACTCTGAGAAAAATATTGGTGCTTCCTTCAAGCAAACTGTGTGGGTTAGAGCGCCTTCACCTTCTCCTTCACGTTGACGCGTCCACAGCCAACGGGCTTTGCGTAACTGCACAAACGAGGGTTAACGAGCAGAATGGGTGGGCTCAGGAAAACATCTCATGAGGTAGAAGCAGATTAACACAAAGAGGAAGAGTCAGGAAAATAACTGCATGAACTGAGGTCATAACTTGTTCCCCAAGTTCTTTCAAAATACTGTGATTCAGCCTCCAGCAATACATGAGCAGTGTTGGAGCTGCACTGCTGCTGTTTATTCTGGAAACAATCTGTTTCCATGGTAACATTACTCAAGCTGGTTTACTAATATAAAATAAATCCTTTGCTGCCCTCTGATGTAGGTTTGGGCGAAGTTCAAAAAAACATTTATAGACAAGTCTTTTTTTTTGTTACTGTAATTAATTAATTGTATATCGTGGTATTTATTAGCATCCAACAGGAACACATGACAGACCTGTCGGGCACGCCAAGCAACTGCAATGATGACAGGCAGTCATACGAGCATGACAACTGTTATCTACATCCCCCTTTTAAACTTCTGGGCTTTCAGCCAAAGCTAAATTAACACATTTACTGGTGAGATAAACATACAGGTCCTTCTCAAAAAATTAGCATATTGTGATAACGGTCATTATTTTCCATAATGTAATGATCAAAATGAAACTTTCATATATTTCAGATTCATTGCACACCAACTGAAATATTTCAGGTCTTTAATTGTTTTAATACTGATGATTATGGCATACAGCTCATGAAAACCCAAAATGCCTGTCCCAAAAAATTATATTTCATCCCACCAATGAAAGACAAGTGTTTTTAATACAAAAAACTCCAACCTTCAAATAATCATGTTCAGTTATGCACTCAATACTTGGTCGGGAATCCTTTTGCATGAATGACTGCTTCAATGCGGCGTGGCATGGAGGCAATCAGCCTGTGGCACTGCTGAGGTGTTATGGAGGCCCAGGATGCTTCGATAGCGGCCTTAAGCTCATCCAGAGTGTTGGGTCTTGCGTCTCTCAACTTTCTCTTCACAATATCCCACAGGTTCTCTATGGGGTTCAGGTCAGGAGAGTTGGCAGGCCAATTGAGCACAGTAATACCATGGTCAGTAAACCATTTACCAGTGGTTTTGGCACTGTGAGCAGGTGCCAGGTCGTGCTGAAAAATGAAATCTTCATCTCCATAAAGCTTTTCAGCAGATGGAAGCATGAAGTGCTCCAAAATCTCCTGATAGCTAGCTGCATTGACCCTGCCCTTGATAAAACACAGTGGACCAACACCAGCAGCTGACATGGCACCCCAGACCATCACTGACTGTGGGTGCTTCACACTGGACTTCTGGCATTTTGGCATTTCCTTCTCCCCAGTCTTCCTCCAGACTCTGGCACCTTGATTTCCGAATGACATGCAAAATTTGCTTTCATCCGAAAAAAGTACTTTGGACCACTGAGCAACAGTCCAGTGCTGCTTCTCTGTAGCCCAGGTCAGGCGCTTCTGCCGCTGTTTCTGGTTCAAAAGTGGCTTGACCTGGGGAATGCGGCACCTGTAGCCCATTTCCTGCACACGCCTGTGCACGGTGGCTCTGGATGTTTCTACTCCAGACTCAGTCCACTGCTTCCGCAGGTCCCCCAAGGTCTGGAATCGGCCCTTCTCCACAATCCTCCTCAGGGTCCGGTCACCTCTTCTCGTTGTGCAGCGTTTTCTGCCACACTTTTCCCTTCCCACAGACTTCCCACTGAGGTGCCTTGATACAGCACTCTGGGAACAGCCTATTCGTTCAGCAATTTCTTTCTGTGTCTTACCCTCTTGCTTGAGGGTGTCAATGATGGCCTTCTGGACAGCAGTCAGGTCGGCAGTCTTACCCATGATTGCGGTTTTGAGTAATGAACAAGGCTGGGAGTTTTTAAAAGCCTCAGGAATCTTTTGCAGGTGTTTAGAGTTATGTCGTTGATTCAGATGGTTAGGTTAATAGTTTGTTTAGAGAAACTTTTCATGATATGCTCATTTTTTGGGACAGGCATTTTGGGTTTTCATGAGCTGTATGCCATAATCATCAGTATTAAAACAATTAAAGACCTGAAATATTTCAGTTGGTGTGCAATGAATCTGAAATATATGAAAGTTTCATTTTTATCATTACATTATGGAAAATAATGACCTTTATCACAATATGCTAATTTTTTGAGAAGGACCTGTACATTGTGTTGTTGGTCACCCAAAATTGAAAATTCACATTTAAACTTAAATGAACTGTAATCTCTATCACAAATGTAACTTCACAGCATAACATGAAAATGAAACGCATTTTGAAAACACACATTACAGTGTCTGTGTGCTCAGTCTAAATATCTACGGTTTGCTTTGTAATCTGATTCTGAGCAAATTGTCGTCATTGAGCATTTGTTGGTGTTTTTCATTTTATTCTGTCACGTTGTCATCAGTCTCATCTGGCTCAGGTTGTTCAGTGTGCGTCTTTTCATGTTTGTTGGTTTGCGTTACGTCAGGTTCAGCTGTGTTCTTGTTTCGAGGCATGTCCCGTTAATTAGGCTTTGTAGTGAACTTTTCAGGCTGTGGCTCGTTTAACGGAAAAATGTGGTGTTTATCGTGCGTGTACTTTTTCCTTCTCCCTCCACTACGTAAGAGCGGGGCTCCGCACATCTCTTATATACAACTCCAATCTTGTCATGTCCTTTTTGTGTTCGTATTCTCACCGCCTGGTTTTGCGTTAATGGACTGAATGGCTTGCTGGACTTGTATTGCTGTTTTGTGCCCTGTGCTTTTATGTGAGTTGGGTTTTGATAGTGTTGGTTACATCTGATGGTTTGTTACATTCATGAAGGTTGATCCTATTGTCTTGATAACAGTCTCTGTGGTGAGCCAAGACAGTTGTCTCATGGCATGTCATTAGATGCAGGTTCGAGTAAAGATCAGTCCCATCCATTTTTGTTGTTGCAAGAAGCCTTTAAGCGCTCTTTTTAGAGTGCTTAGCATGTTCTTTTAGATCCTCTGAGCTAAAAACAAACAAATATTACAACTTAAACTCTTTTTGTTTCTGTCCTTACCAAGAAGCTGACAACTCCTGCTGTCTTCATGGACTGTGTAGAAATTCATGAATCTTCACCAGCATCTGACACCATGTACATGTGTTTATAATAACCAATCCATTCTAAGCAATTGGCCTCCACCACGAACACATGCATGTCCAACCATCTCCACTAAAGAACACCGTGATAGACCACAGGGACGCCTGTTGGCCTGTGGCACATGGAGCAATTACAACAACAGAAAGCAGAGTAGAAAACAACAAAACTCACATCTAAAGTTACTAATGCTCAAATATTTAGGCATTCTGTATTTTATGAAAAAAAAAATATATATAATGTTTTTTCTAATAAACAAATAAAAATACATGATGGAAAAGAGGCTTTACACACCACCACCCCCAAAAACCAACAAACAATAAAAAAGAAAGTTTGGCCATTCTTTTTTTTGCTTAACTTTTGAATACATTTATATTTATCACACAAAGGGGGATTTTAGTCTATGCAATGCCTATTCCAAAAGGTTGGGATGTTGTGTAAATTGTAAATAAAAACACTTGCACTTTCAAAAAACACTATTTTCATCACAGATTTAGAACCCAAAATTCAGTTCTTCAGAAAATTGGAATATTACGTCAGACCAAAAACAAAGGATTTTTAATACAAAACGTTGGCCATCATGTTTGTGTACTGTACGGTAAGCTTGAGCAGGACTGCATGAATTTCTGCATTAATGTGGCATCAACAAAAATCATGTGTAGGCTTTAGGTCTGGCTAGTTCACTGCCAATCAAGTGATGCCATGGAGGGCAAAGTAAATATTGATACTTTTGGCAGTGTGGACAGGTGCCAAGTCTTTGTCATTAATCTGCTAATTATCTAGACCAAATTTCATATACAAAATTTTTTAAGAAAATTTAAAAAATAAGATAATTTTGTTTGTTTTCTAATGTAGTTTTGGCAAAATATTTGTCTGTCAAAAACAATTATAATGAGTTGTTCTGTTCTTGGAGTTCCTGTGTTTACTTTACTTGTTTCTATTACTGTCTTTATTATTATTATTATTATTATTATTATTATTATTATTATTATTATTTACTTGTGTTTGTTGTATTGTGCAGTTGATTTATTTTATTTTTTGCACTGTGGTCACTGGCTTCTAAGTTAGATAAAAAATAAATAAATAAATAAAAAGAGGAGGAAGTGACGCAGCATGTTGTTCCCACACTTTATTTGTCCGGTCGTGTTCGCCTCTTCAACGTTCCGGATACAAACGCCGGCTTCATGTAAGCTTCATTAATACAGCTGCACAAAAAAAAAAAATAACTGTAAAATACCGGCACAGAAGAAATACAGTACCATATACTGTCCACCCTTGCCTTTACAACACAATAAGGTAATTTCTTCCAAATGTTTTATTTTTCTGGATGACGATGTTTTGCTAACTCGCTCGCTAACACGAGTTTAGCTAGCTGCTGCTGTTACCGTTATATTTACATCCTTAAAAAAAAACATAGTGAGTTATTATTAGGTTGCACTTTAGAAAGTAGTTGTTTCCATTTGATTTGTCAATTGTAATGGTTTTTAAACGCTGTAACGCAGTCTTCTTTTTTTGCTAATAGGTGTTCCGTAGAAATGAGTTCACTCGCTGAGTTCTGTTTCCCAGTCAGACATGCTCCGTTATTTATTTATGTGTTATTTTTAACGATGACTACAAAACGTTAACATTTTGCCCTTCATACGTGTTTATCCCTCTTTAGCAGTGGTAACCCGTCATTATAGCAGCTCATCCCTGTATGATACTCAGAACACATTCGGTTGTCTCGTTCCCTCATGATGCCCATGTCCTGAGATGTTGATGCATTTCATTCAGCCTTTATTTAGACAGGTAAGTCTTGGTCAAAATGTGTACATTTAGCAGGGGAACATCAGGCTGATGATGCAAAGTATTAGACCGGTGGTGAAACTGATATTGGAGGA
>NC_056517.1:3723851-3725014 GCF_014905685.2 Nematolebias whitei | reverse complement strand
CTGATGATGCAAAGTATTAGACCGGTGGTGAAACTGATATTGGAGGAACATAGGCCTACATTTCAAAGCAACATCTGGCTAACTTCTGAAGCTTCCATCAATTAATGCTGTATTTACTTCAGTGAAACATTAAAACGGTTTCCAGTTTGTGCTCATTAAACCTAAAACTAGCTGTTAAGACTAAAGCCTTGTCTTTCACACTATTTGTGTCCACACATTTTAACTTTGTTTACCTTCAGAAACGTCACTAAGTTGATCTAAAAAAGTGAAGTCAGGTCCTCTGGACGGATTCAAAATATAAAAATAAAACAAAATTGCTCAAACGTTTCGTCTTTAATCCAGAAGACCTTCAGTTTTAGGAGCTGTACTAAGCTCCAATAGCACCTTTTTGTACTGGACCAACCAGATTGTTGTTGACATCCAGAACCAGCTGCTCACATGGTCAAGAAGGACCATCAGCCTAACGATGGATCATTAGCGCCTGATGGCTGTTTACTATTCACAGGGGGTTGAGTGATACTAGCAATCACAGCATTGTAAGAGGGGGACAGTTGAACCCGGAGGCTCCACCCCTGTTTAATGATGGACGGTTTCTTTTCACAAAGATGGCCTCCTCCACCCAGCACTAGACTCACCTCACCACTGGATGAAGAGCATCTCAGCGTGGCCTCAGCAGAAGTAAGGAGTACCTTCAGGAGGATTAATCCGCACAAAGCAACTGGCCCAGACAACATCCACGGAAAAGTGTTGAAGGAATGTGCTGATCAGCTCTGTGAGGTGCTGGCAGACATCTTTAACACCTCACTTACCCTGGAGACAGTTCCCACCTGCCTGAAGACTGCCACCATCATCCCAGTCCCAAAAAGCTCTACAGTGACTGGTCTGAATGACTATCGGCCAGTGGCCCTCACCCCGATAGTCGGTAAATACTTTGAAGAACTGGTCATGACTCACATCAAAACAAACATCAACGAGGACCCTCATCAGTATGCATACCGTGAGAACCGATCAACAGAGGATGCCATCTCCTCTGTGGTCCACACTGCGCTCAACCACCTGGAGCAGAAAAACTCTTACGTCCGTATGCTCTTTGTGGACTTCACATCCGCCTTCAACACCATGATCCCCCAAACCCTGATGGACAAACTATCCACACTAGGACT
>NC_056517.1:3689923-3723751 GCF_014905685.2 Nematolebias whitei | reverse complement strand
TGTTGATCTTCTGTGCTGGTCCATCCTTTTGGCCAGTGGCTGTTTATCCAAAAAAGTTCAGTCTGGTCCTCTGGACATTCAAAAAAATTTTGAATGTCCAGAGGACCAGACTGAACTTTTTTGGATTTTTCTACCTGGATTATTGAGCATGTATCAGGATACAGTGGCTGTTTAGTTTCCCCGATGTAAGACTGATCACCCTCCTGACACTGAACAACATACACAATATTACTCTGTTTGTGCTGGGGGACTGGATCTTTGGGATGAACCAGTCTTTAATGTATTTTGGGGTTTAAAAGCCACTGGGACGTTATGTTTAGAAAATAAACGTCTCAGTTTCTCTGAAACTCCCTCAACATCTGGAACGACCACTGGTCTGGGTCTGGGTTCCTCCTTTTCACCGAACAATGTTAAACAGCAGATAATAAGAGCAGCTCTTGTCACACAGAGACACTTTGGTTTAGAAAGCATACAGTGTATGTTTACCAGAAGTTTAATATGACTGTTGTTAAATAATAAAAACTACTGCTCCAAATGAAGTTTAAAATGCTTCTTGACTTCAGCACAGGAGCCAAAATAAAGCACTTAGTTTGCACAGTGAAAAACTAACCATTGCATATTGTTAGCATGGCTAACTGTCTCTATGTGCCCTTGAAACGTGCATCTTCTGGGATGAATGTGAAAGCTTTGGAAAAAATGTAACGTATTAAATTATGTGCAATAAAAATATCTAGATTTAGACTGAATATTTGTGATGTAGTCATTTTACATATTGCACAATGAAAACTCTGGATATATTGAATATGTTTGTGACATTCCAGCCCTTATTTCAGTTCTAATATAAACTTTTTGAAGATGAGACTTTGGTTTGTTACTGGAAACCAGTGTTTCCAGTTGTTCTAGTTGAAACAAGGAGCTTCAAGTCTGAAATGACCAGTGTTGGATCTTCATCGATCCTTTTTATTATAAGTTTGGAAAGAACAAAGATGCTGAATGTGTTTGTCTCCACAGCGATGTCTTTCCATCAGGATCGAGGGGGTTCAAGAGGAGGAGTTCCCCCAGGTCATCATGGTTCCCCTCAAAGCTACCCGCCCACCAACCTGAGGCCGCCCCAGCCTCCAGCTCCCCACTACCATTATGATCCCCAGGCCAGTTTAGGTTACCATGGAAACAGTGGCTTCATGCCCCCACATCCTGACTTCATGCGGTACCCTCCTCCACCACCGTCCCAGATGCACAATGCCCCCAACCAGTGCCCGGTGCGCCCGCCGTTCCCAAAGCCCCTCACCCAGCAAGGCTTTCCTGACCCCCCACCCAATTTCCCACCTCCTCCTTTACCAAGTTCATCAACTGGTCCCACTCCAGGAGCCCAGGCTTCTGCTCAGAATTCCTATCTACCCTACATGATGCCACCTGTACCCCCACCCCCAATACCACATCCACCCATGCCTCCCCCCGTCGCCTCTCAGTCATTGAGATACCACCCTCCATACTCCTTGAACTACCCTCGCCCTCCCCACCCTCCATTTCCTCCTCCCACCTTCAACCCCAGCTTCACCCAGAACCCTGGTCCCTTTCAGCCAGACCACAGTGTCAGACATGGGGGGCCATACTCGTACGAGAAGCCCACGAGCACCAGGCGATCTCCAGAAAAAGGCTATCACCGCGACGACCACAAGCACAAGGGCCACGCTTTCAGCGACAGACACAAATCGGAGTTTCCCGGAGAGAGGAAGGAGCGTGGGAGAAGTCCTGACAGGCAGGGGAGAAGTGAGGGGGGGCGCTACAAATCTGAGCACGACAGAGGACGGACCCCTCCCAGACACCGGAGCAGGGACCGCAGCAGGTACAGGACTGACTGAAAACAGCCGTCCTCTGGTTTCAAACATGCTCTAACTCTCCGTGTGTTTCCAGGGAGCGGCACCGTCACAGAGACCGTCTGAGGTCCCAGTCGCCTGAAAGACACAGGAAGAGGCCTCGAAGGTAAACACAAACTTTTAGTTATTTGATGAAGCAGCTGCGACGTTAAAGAGCAAAACACTTCAGCACATTAAGCACATCACAACCGCCACGATGGAAAGGTGTGTGGCTCATTCTGTTAGCAAAATGTCTCAAACCACAAGACTAATCTATGAAGGCAGTTATCACTGGATGTACGTCTACAGCTGATTGAGTCAACTTGAATCAAGATGGCCGCCACAGACAACTGAATGATTACAGCTCCATCAGTTTTACAGATCTTGAGCTACAGTTTGCTGTGGCAGTAGCCGAGAGTCATTCCTAATGCTTATTCTGAGGTCTGACCGATAGTGCAATATCTTTACTTTTAAACTTTTCAAAGAACTGTTTGGAGTAAACTGTATGTTAGCAAAATATCTTGTGAACCACTGGACATATTTTATTTAAACTTTCAGGAAACGATTATTGTTGACCGTCTAATTGAGTAACATTTGAAGCCATTATAGTTTAAAGGCTGCCACAGGCAACTTATTTTTGAAAACGTTAAAACAGTTCAGTCAGTTTAGCAAAGAATGAGCTACAGTTTGGTGTGGTAGTAGCTGAGAGTCGTTCACAACACGCACTCTGAGCGTGGGCTCTTAAAAGTATTGCAAGAGGTTGTGGAAAACTTTCAAGCTTCAACATCTAAAACTGTCAATTCTCAACAGCAGAGCAACTTTAAACTGAGGCATTAAAGGCCATGAGCATTTCTTTAAAGCTATGCTAGGCCTTTAATTTTGTGTTGGGACCCTCCACAAAGAGCTGATGTCGACTTCCTTCTTCTACACCGGCAGCTCCTAGAAGAGTTCTGATCCTGAGAAAGATACTTTGATGCTTCCTTGCTCGGATGCTCTGACTTCTGTTGTAGCTCACTTTATTGTTCCTGCAGCTCAGTCTGAAGACAAAGTCTTAGATTAAAGTTACTGAAAATTATTTGGTTTCTTTATGAAATACACATTTGATATTTGTGTACGAGCAATTTTCAGTCAAAGTTGTGCAACTCTGCCACCTGCTGGCAAACATCGTTACCTGCAGTGTCCTAATGAAAAGAATCTTGTTTCCACGTCGTAGGTCTCTAGTTGGTTTATTGCACTTTAGAAACAAGAAGACTGCAACAAAATAAGTAAATAAATAATAGTAAAGTTTAACAAAAATCTTAAAAGTTAGTTATAAAAACAGGAAAGTGAAAAATGAAAACCTCTAAAACTTTATATCGATCAAGTCAAGTTTTTCTTTAGGGGGAGCAGTGGTTTTCTAAAAGCTTTTACTTTTTCTAAGGTCCATTTTTCTTAAAATCAGGAGCAGCATCAGTGAAACCTGCCTCTACTTTTAAGTTTAGATATGAAACCTCTACATTTATATATTTTTGACGTCTTTGTTCTTCAGGAACAAAAGTAAAGTTCCTGCGAATGAGACGGAGCCAGAGAGCCTGAAGAACAGATGATGAGACCTGAACGTCTCTCAGACAGAAAGCTAACAAAGTGAAGCCAGCACCTTTGTTTCATGCCGTTTCTTGTTCAAGTCGAGCAGCAGTGTTTTGGACCATGTGCACATTCTCTGTGCTGTGCACAAGTAGTTGCATTCTTCTACGTCTAGTGGTAAATGCATACATTGCAGATGGGGACTAAGTTGTGCCCTTTCAGCAAAGAAAGAAAAACCTACAGAGATCACTGAAATTATTTAAAGCTGACAGATTAAAAAAAACATTATGGAAAAAAAAAATCTAATGAAAATCAGTGTTTTGTTATTTTGGTTAACCAGAACGACACCGCCTGGCCAAAAAACAAGTCTCCACCTGGATTTAATTAAACAAACAGGTCCGAGCCTCCTGTTGGATCATCACTGCACGGGTGATCATCTTTCAGCTGCAACAAGTTCTTTAACTCCAACTGGTGCAACGAGTCGCTTCTCATTTCTTAAACAACCCTGATGAAAGACTCATGACGTGGTCGTGGAAAAGATGTCAGTCTGTTCGAGAAGGGTCAGATCATCGGCACCAAGCAGAGGAAACATCTCAGGAGATTGAAGAAACTAAAACTGGGTTAAGAACTGTCCAACACTTTATTAAAAACTGGAAGGACAGTGGGACCCATCGTCTTCCAGGAAGAAATGTGGCTGGAAAAAAATCCTGAATGATCGTGGTCTGTGATCATTTAAACATTTGGTGAAATCAAATGGAAGAAAAACACCAGCAGCACTCAGGGCTGTGGTTAATAGTGAAAGTAAGAATATTTCCACACACAATGTGAAGGAACTCAAGGAACTGGGACTGAACAGCTGTGTAGCTTTAAGAAAACCACTAACCAGTGAGGCTAACTGGAAAAAAAGGCTTCAATTTGCTAAAGAGCATAAAGATCGGACTCTGGAGCAATGGAAGAAGGTCGTGTGGTCTGATGAGTCCAGATGGACCCTGTTCCAGAGTGATGGGTGCATCAGGGTCAGAAGAGAGGCAGGTGAAGTGGTGCACCATCATGACCAGTGTCTACTGTACAAGCCTGTGGGGGCAGTGTTATGATGTGGGGTTGCTGCAGTTGGTCAGGTCCAGGTCCAGCACCAGTATGAGCTCAAAGACTGAGGTCAGCTGACTACCTGAATATACTGAAGGACCAGGTCGTTCCATCAACGGATGTTTTCTTCCCTGATGGCACGGCCACATTCCAGGATGACGATGCAGGATTCATCGAGCTCAAATTGTGAAAGAGTGGTTCTGGGAGCACGAGACATCATTTTCACACATGGATCCACCACCACAGAGGCAGTGCATTCTTTAAACTAATGACGGCAGTTTGACAAAAGTACTTTGGACCCCTGCCTAATATTTTGTTGTACAGCTTTTTTGAGGCCTCTGCAGCTGTCTGCAGGTGTTTTCGTGCACTCCTCATGCACACTGCTCCAGCTGTTTTAGGTTTGAAGGGTTCCTCCTCCTTCCACAGATCGTCAACATCATGTAGACCAGGACTCACCTGCCCACTTCAGAATACTTCAGTGTCTAGTTCTTAGCCATTCTTGACTTTCCATCTGTGTATAAACTGACGGCTTCATCACTTTCAAGATATTTCAGGTGAGATTTGTGGCCAGTATTTTTCCAAGTCAGTAGGTAAAGTAATCGGACCGTATGGTGAAGTCAACACGGACCATGAATCGGGTGCAGCAGGGGGACGTGCAGGAGCATCACGTGACACTTGAACTCCACTTTAAAGGTGGAGACGTGCCGTTGTTTCAGTTCAGTTTATTTCTGCTTCAGGTTTCAGTCCTCATGTTCAGGAGTAAACCAGTTTCTTGGGAGGTGCACATGTGCGCTTTATATCATGTATCTTAAAGCTTATATAACTGTCAAATACTTATTTATAAAATTAATCCTACTTACAACATGTTCTACAATATTATTGTTTACTATATTTCTACTGGACCTTGTAAATATTGCATTTACTCTTTCTCTTCTCGGTACTTTATTCTGTACTCGAACTCTTATTGCATGTGTTTATTTTTTCTTTTTGTCGTAGCGGGTCGAATCGGTTCTCAACATTTCATTGCACTGTTGACCTGCATGTGACAAACAAACAACATAACGTTTGTCCAGGATCAGATAGTTTCTCAGTTTGACTGATAAATGATCGATCGAGCACTCGCATCTGTTGGAGGTAATTCAAACCATCAGAATCAATGAGTCACTCTTCTGAACATGAACCACCTTTAGGATTAAAAGACATTAAGAAGAACCAAACTTTAGCTGCTTGTTCTGGCTTCTGCTTCATAGCTCTGTGGGAAGCTAAATTAATAATTATTGCATTTTTGGGACTATAAGGCACATTTAATATCCTTTAATTCTCAAAAATCGACAGTGAGCCTTAAGTATTAACTCTGGTTGTTAATGACCGTGAACTGATTTTATGTGGTTATTGTGAACGAGTTGAATAAAGTTTGATTTATCTAACGCACACTTGTTTTTATTAATGCACCTTATAATCAGGTGCGCCTTATAGTCTGAAAAATACGGTACTTAATTAATCAGATAGTTTTCTTTATCACGTGGATATTATTAGTACAGATTCCTGTGTTCAACAATGTGGATTATCTTTTTAAATGAAGATGTAAGTTTTGTAAATTTGTATAAATGGTCCAATTTTCAAGTTGTTTAAAAATGATCATGTATTGGTTGTTATAAATGTTAAATCTTAAATCAGCAGCTCATAATTTTACAGAAAGGCATTTCCCTTTTGTGTGTGTGAGTCGCTTACGTTTGATTCTAACCCATGAAAAACAGTTTTTATGTGATTTAGTCCAGTTTTTAAAGTCGCCACGTATGACTGAATGTTTTTCAATGTTTTAGATCTTTTGAATAAAAAATTTAAAAAATCACGTTTGGCTTGAATGGAAATACTTAAAGATAAATATTTAAATGTCTTGGAAGCAAAAACAAACGCATTCTTTCTGTCCTTCAGACTCTTTCCATCGATCTCTTAACGTTAAAGGCTCTTTGAATTTTTCCTCGACCCTAGCCGCTCGTCAAGCAGAGACAGGAAGCGAGGTCGGTGGGAGGAGGAGAAGGAGCGCAGGTCGGAGGGCTCCTCGGGGCCGAGCAGGGCGCGCAGCCACTCCTCCATCAGGAGCCGCGACAACGAGGAGGCGTTCGGTGACCGGCAGCGGGACAGAGAGAAGGGCGACGAGGAGAGAGACGAGGAGGAGTTCCTGAAACCTGCCTGGATCCGCTGCACCCACGCCGAGAGCTACTTCTCCAACGACCCCATGGACCAAGTGGTAGTGCCTTTTCCTTCACTCACAAACAGGATGTTCTTTGTCTTATCTGATTTAATCTGCTGTGTTTTTGTTAAATAATTAAATTACTGTTCTGTCATTTTGCTAACAATGCACCGTTGAAACGTCTCTCAGCTGGTTGAACCCTTTTCTCTGAACTTTGACCTTTTGGTCAGTTTGTGACAGGTCAGACACCTGATCTGAGTTTTATTAAAATAAAGTGCGTCTACTTTCTTTGTGGACTTCACTCATAAACTGACCGAGCACAGCTCTGCTGGGACAGTGCCTGTAACAAACCAGTTTCAAAGGGTTTAGGGTTTCATCGAGACTGAAAGCATCCTAATTAAATATGTTTCTCCGACTGCATTCAGTTTTCTGTTTTAGTGACATAATCAGGTTTTGACAGTTTTCATAATCAGATTTCATGATTTTTGTCACATTTTTTCAGCTCCTGATGTCTCAGCCGGTCATTATGGTTTTCATTTTAACATGGACCTGTACAGTTGTGTGTTTATTATCACATTAAGTCCGTTTCAGGCATGAGATGTGTCGGATTAATGGTTTCACAAGTCGATTAAAGTGAAGGCGAATTGTCTCTCAGACACCGGACACATTTTACTTTCTCAAGTTTCCTTTAGACATTCCTGCAAAAGTGATGAAGAGTCACAGTGAAGGTCTGACTGAAGCAGCTGGAATATATATTTTACATTTTTATACAACTTTGTCTTAACTATAGAAGTTTATTAGCTTTTACTGGGTCCAGTTAAAGCTAAGAGAAGTGTCTTCAAATCGTTAAAATATGAACTTAACTATAAATTGTTAATATTTTTTCTGCTAACCCTAATGGAAGCATATACAAGGTAACGAGTATTGGTCCAAGCACTGAGCCCTGAGGAACTCCATGACTAAGTTTGGTGTATGATGAAGATTCTTTACATTTACAAACTGGAATCTATCAGATATGATTTAAACTGATGTAGAGCTGTTCCTGTAATTCCAACATCCTATTGAAGTCTCTGTAGTAGAATATTGTGATCAGCTGTATCAAATGCAGCACTGAGGTCCAACAGGACCAGTGTAGACACCTGTCCATTGTCTGAGGCCATGAGAATATCATTAGAAACTTTCACCAGTTTAGATTTGGTGCTGAGCTCTAAAACCTTCTGTCTGTGTCTGTTTAATGTTGAAAATGAAAAAGTGAACCACCTCACAGAAACCCGTGTGCTTCAGGGCGACTCCACAGTCGTGGGCACCAGTAAACTACGTGACCTTTATGGGCGATTTGAGGAGGAGCTCGGAGGGAGACAGGAGCGAGCCAAGGAGGCGCGACCCAAATGGGAGCCGCCCAAGACCAAACTGGACGAGGATCCAGGTGTGTACCACAGCTGCTCACTTGTGTACCTTTAAAGTCTGAGCTTCACTTGAGATCTGCATTGTTGTTCAGTATAATTGCAGATTTAAAGTTATTTACGATTATAGTTTAGTTTTACTAAGACCTATTGCTCTTGAAAGTGTAGACGGCAACCCCTTATTTTGTCTTTGTAGTTTTGTTGTTGATATTTTGTAAGTTTTACAAAGTTTTTTTTTTACTTTGAAATCTGCGTTTTCACTAATTTTCACTCCAGTACTTGACTATATGCAGGAATATGTTTCGTTAAGACCTGAAATATTCTCCCATAAACAGGCTCCTTGTTAGTTGTCATCAGTTGTTGACGCATGAACTAAACTTACCAAAGAACCAGTTTTAAGGGGCAACCTGGTACAAAAACACAATTTGATTCCATTTTTATAAATGGAAACTAAAAAAAAAAAAAAAACTAAATACAAGCTAAGTTTCATATAAAGTAGTATTTAAGTATTTTTAAGGTAGGGAGTGGTAGAGCAGAGGTTGGAGATGGTGGGTCAGTGATCGGAACATCGTTGGTTCAACTCCCGGTGCTGACAACATCAAAATGTGAGCGGGAAAGATGAAACACCCTCACCTGCCTCCTCTCTCATTCACCCCACTATGAGCCTTTGAGCAAGGCTCTTAACCCCCACCATCTGCTCCTCTGGGCGCCCTAGATATCAGCGCTCTGCTCCACACAGAGGGCTGCGGTAGCTCGGTGCTCTGTGGTCGCATCAGGAAATGGTGACGGCTCGGATCAGTTCAACTCGGCTCATCATGGCTGGAGCAATAAAGCATGTCCTGCTGACACACTGGTTGACTCACTCCTGCTCTTCTTGTACCTGGAGCGGTTGTGAACGCTGCTTTAAGTTCATCCTGGGTCAAACGTAAAATCCAAGTGCAGTTTTCAACTATTCTGCTTTTGCCTGACACTTAATGTCCATCAAGGACTATTAACGACTCTTAAACGCCGTCATATCTCGGGTAGATGCTGAACTGAATTAAAGTAGTTTGGTTCCTGGCCTTTAAGATGATGGATCATGTTTAATGGAGTAAAACTGCTTGGACCAAACTGGGTAACGACGCAACACAAGAAGGATCCCAAACTTTTGAAGTTGCGTCTGGTGTAAAAATAATCTCCGAGTCCATGTGCGACTTGTTCGCTGTGGCGCCCCTGAAGAAGGGAGCAGCCTAGAAAATAAATAAAATTAAGGTGATTCTTAAATAACTTTTGGCTGAAAACTACAATTCAGTTCATTTTAGTTAATTTAATCCCAGTATTAATTAATTATTTAGTACTATATTAATTATTTAATCCCATTACTTAATCCCAGCTTTATTTACCAACAAACATTGTCTCAGGGCACTGTACAAAAACATCCACTTACCGGTACATCATTAAATGCCAAAAGGTAAAGGTTACCATAGCTAAGGAAGCAGCAGATTGTGTTGAACCTTCACTTTGTGACAGTCTCCCATCCTGAGCAGCACATTGGTGACGGTAAATAGGAGAACAATCCTTTTAACAGGAAGAAACCTCCAGCAGAACAAGACGGCCGTCTGCCTGGACTGGCTGGAGACGGACGGAACGAGACTGAAGCAGAGAAACAAAGAGTGGCGGGTCCAGGTGGGGTTTCTATGGGAGGAAGGACAAAGAAAACCACGTTAAAGACCGAAATAAAGACACTCATGAACAGCAGAGAGAGTGAGGAAATGTTGTCAGTTTGCCTAAATCTATAGCAACATAACTCAGAGATAAGTCAAGAAACCCAAGCCAACACTAACGATAGGATTTATCAAAAAGGAAAGTTTTAAGCCTAGTCTTTGAAACAGAGCGTCAGCCTCGAGGACAGAAGCTGGAAGTTGGTTCCACAAGAGAGGAGCCTGAACTGAAACATCTGCCTCCCGTTCTGTTTTTGTAAACTCTAGGAACCACAAGTAAACCTGCAGTCTGAGAGCGAAGTGCTCTGTTAGGAAAATATGGAACAATAAGTTATCTAATATAAGATGGAGCTAGGTTGTTGAGAGCTTTGTAGGTTAGAAGTAAGATTTTGAAATCTATTATGGATTTGACTGGGAGCCAGTGGAGAGAAGCTAAAACTGGAGATGATCTCTCCCAGTAACTCCAGTTAAGACTCTGGCAGCAACGTTTTGGATTAAATGAAGATTTAAGAGTTTTTTGGACACCAACATAATAAACACAATGTACCAGCGTGACAAATGCATGGACCAGTTCTTCTGCATCATGTTTAGATCAGATGTTTCTAATGTTAGTGATATTACGCAGGTGGAAGAAGGAGGTTCAAGTAATGTTTTTAATGTGGGGGATAAAAGACGTGTCCTGATCAAAAATAACACAGAGATTTTTAGCATTAGAGCTGGAGGACAGATTAATGCATCTAAGGAGGGAGAAAGAATGAAAAATTAATTCCTAAGGTGCTCAGGTCCAAATCCCAAAACCTCAGTCCTGTCTGAGTTTAAAATCAGAACGTTTAGGGTCATCCAGGTTTTTATGTCTTTAAAACATGCCTGTTATCAAACTTGTCATTCAATAAACAGTTAACTGTTCATGGAGGCTGCAGTTTCAGATTATTTTTCAGGTTTTGCCAACTTGTCTAACATTAGTAACAAAAAGGGAAACTATACAAAATATTGTTGGACTGCAGGTTGTTTTATTAAAACACACAAAACATAAAATATAAAGCAACGTGGGTGCAAGAATGGGAAACACCAGTGGTGCACGGCTCGCTGGTTGCAAACTAAAAACTGCCTTTTTTAAGCCTCCAGCAAACGCAGCTTGTATGTGTCGAACTGCGTTTTCATTGGGATTATTTTATAGATCGAGTTAAAATGGGAACAAACTGTGACAGACTGAGCTGAAACTGGTTGTTTCGCTGCTTTCTGTTACGTGTCGACGCAGCACTGGTTCATCCCTGCAGTCGCCTTTTCAGTGATTTCCAGGTCGAGGCCGAGTGACTCAACAAACAGAACATTTCTCTGAAAATCCTCAGGTACACTGAAGGAGTCGGCCACGTTTAACAACAAAACAGATGAACACAGAAGAACTAAAGGTCAAGACCACTTTAAATACCTTTAATTATAAGTTTGAGCTTAGAAGGAAAATATAAAAAACCAGCAACAGCTTGTTTATTACAGCTGTAGCGTAAACATCACTTTGTCTTACAATTTAATTGTTTCTTTAAATAGAACCTGTCCCTGTGTCTATTTTTATTTGCAGGACTTTAGCAAGCGTTAAACTTGAGCAATTAGAAAAATAAACTGTTGTTCCACTTTATTCCTAACAGGCATGAAATTAACTGTTTTTTCCAGGACTGCTTCAAAGATGATTTCTTCACCATGTTGTGTGAAGGCTTGTCACTTTGACGATGTATTTCTGCTCCATAATAATATAAATCTCACTTTCTAAATCTTATTTACTAAATATGTGGCTCTGGGCGCTGATTTCACAGTAAAGTGCTTGAATTAAAACGTTGATTAGACTTGAAGACCCAGCTTTAGCTAAGAGCCAGAAACCATTCGGCTGAATAGTAATTATAATCCTCAATTTGGTGTGAGCTTTCGTTCCTTCTTTAATTATTTTTTGTAACGAAGAGTGAGAGAAGAAGAAAACGAGGGGCGACTCTGGCAGCTGTGCTCCTCTTTTAATCTCACATGTGCACGTTGGAGAATAGAAATGCTAATAAACAAGGATGTTCAAACTCCTAACTTTTTTTATTTGCTTAAAAAGTTAATTGTGTAACAAATAAAAAAGGTATATTTAAAGGAGAGCACATGCCCATGTGGTTAGAAGCTTTAGTTTTGTGGAAAGTGGTAAAGGGCGAACTGATCAGAGCAGCTTAACCTGTGGACCAGCTGCGTTTAGACGCTCTTTAAAGTTCTGACGATTAAAGTCGATGACGTCCCTTTGCAGACGACAGCAGCAGCGAGTCAGACTGCGAGTCAGACGAGGAGGGAAGCAGCTGCTCCAGCAGCTCTGACTCCGACTCCGAGGTTTTTGATGTCATCGCTGAGATCAAGAGGAAGAAAGCTCATCCTGACCGGCTGCACGAGGAGCTGTGGTACAACGACCCGGGACAGGTCGGTCCCGTCAAACACAAACACGCTTTTATTCCAATTTGCTGTTAGACGCATCTTACAGAGCAACAAAACACGAGAAACGTTCCCAAAGCTCTTACAGACTTTTCTGTTGTGTACAATCATTAAAAGATGAATTTCTTGTTCCTTCACTTTTTTATTTTTTTAACCCTTTATTTACCCAGGTAGTCTCATTGAGCCACGACAACTCATTTTCAAGAGAGACCTGTTTAGGAGCAGATGGTGGGGGTTAGGGGCCTTGCTCAGGGGCCCAGAGTGGGGTGAATGAGGGTGGAGGGAGGTGTGGGTGTTCCACCTTTTCCACCCACATTTTGATGTTGACAGTACCAGGAGTTGAACCTGCGACTTTCCGATCAAAGGCCCATCTTCTAACCTCTGCGCCACCACTCCCCCACATAATACTGTAATTTCCAGACTATTGAGCGCACCTGAATAGAAGCTGCACCCACTATCTTAAAAAAAAAAAAAAGTACAAATATATGGTGCACTGGTGCACAAGTTGCGGGTCTCCTCGTTGTCCATTTCATCCATCCATCCATTTTCTTCCGCTTATCCGGGGTCGGGTCGCGGGGGTAGCAGCCTAAGTAGGGAGGCCCAGACTTCCCTCTCCCCAGCCACTTGGGCCAGCTCTTCCGGGGGAATCCCGAGGCGTTCCCAGGCCAGCCGAGAAACATAGTCCCTCCAGCGTGTCCTGGGTCTTCCTCTGGGCCTCCTTCCGGTGGGACTTGTCCGGAACACCTCACCAGGGAGGCGTCCAGAAGGCATCCTAAACAGATGCCCAAGCCACCTCAACTGGCTCCTCTCAACATGGAGAAGCAGCGGCTCTACTCTGAGTCCCTCCCGGATGATCGAGCTTCTCACCCTGTCTCTAAGGGAGAGCCCAGACACCCTGCGGAGAAAACTAATTTCGGCCGCTTGTATCCGAGATCTCATTCTTTCGGTCACAACCCAAAGCTCGTGACCATAGTTGAGGGTAGGAACGTAGATCGATCGGTAAATTGAGAGCTTCGCCTTTTGACTCAGCTCTCTCTTCACCACGACAGACCTGTACAGCGCCCGCTTCACTGCAGACGCTGCACCTATCCGCCTATCGATCTCACGCTCCATTTTTCCCTCATTCGTGAACAAGACCCCAAGATACTTGAACTCCTCCACTTGGGGTAGGACATCCTCCCTGACCTGGAGAGGGCACTCTACCCTTTTCCGGCTCAAGACCATGGCCTCGGATTTGGAGGAACTGATCTTCTTCCTGGCCGCATCGCATTCGGCTGCGAACCGCGAAACCAGCGAAAGCTGTAGATCACGATCTGATGAAGCCAATAAGACTACATCATCTGCAAAAAGCAGAGACGCAATCCTAAGGCCACCAAAACGGATCCCCTCAACACCTTGGCTGCGCCTAGGAATTCTGTCCATAAAAGTTATGAACAGAATCGGTAACAAAGGGCAACCTTGGCGGAGTCCAACTCTCACCGGGAACAAGCCCGACTTACTGCCGGCGATGCGGACCAGGCTCTGACACCGGTCATACAGGGACCTAACAGCCCGTATCAAAGGGCCCGGTACCCCATACTCCCAGAGTACCCCCCACAGGGCCCCTCGAGGGACGCGGTCGAACGCCTTCTCAAAGTCCACAAAGCACATGTAGACTGGTTGGGCAAACTCCCACGCACCCTCTAGGACCCTGCTGAGAGTGTAGAGCTGGTCTAGTGTTCCACGGCCAGGACGAAAACCACACTGCTCCTCCTGAATCCGAGGTTCGTCTATCCGACGGACCCTCCTCTCCAGAACCCCCGAATAGACCTTACCAGGGAGGCTTAAGAGCGTGATTCCCCTGTAGTTGGAACACACTCTATGGCCCCCCTTTTTGAATAAGGGACCACCACCCCGGTCTGCCAATCCAGGGGGACTTCCCCCGATGTCCACGCAATATTGCAGAGTCGCGTAAGCCAACACAACCCTACAACATCCAGAGCCTTAAGGAACTCCGGGCGAATCTCATCCACCCCTGGGGCCCTGCCACCGAGGAGCTTTTTAACCACCTCGGTGACCTCAGCACCAGAGATTGGAGGGCCCGACCCAGAGTCCCCATGTTCCGCTTCCTCAGTGGAAGACATGCCGGTGGGATTGAGGAGGTCTTCAAAGTTTTCCGCCCACCGACCCACAACATCCCGAGTTGAGGTCAGCAGCACACCACTCCCACTATAAACAGTGTTGGTGGCGTACCGCTTTCCCCCCCTGAGACGCCGGATGGTGGACCAGAATCGCCTCAAAGCCGTGCGGAAGTCGTTCTCCATGGCCTCTCCGAACTCCTCCCATGCCCGAGTTTTTGCCTCAGCAAACACCCGAGCCGCATGTCGCTTGGACTGCCAGTACCCATCAGCTGCTTCCGGGGTCCCACAGGCCAAAAAGGCCCAATAGGACTCTTTCTTCAGCCTGACAGCATCCCTCACCGATGGTGTCCACCATCGGGTTCGAGGGTTGCCGCTGCGACAGGCACCGACAACCTTGCGGCCACAGCTCTGGTAAGCCGCCTCGACAATAGAGGCACGAAACATGGTCCACTCAGACTCAATGTTCCCCACCTCCCTCGGAACATGTTCAAAGTTCTCCCAGAGGTGGGAGTTGAAACTCCGTCTCACAGGAGTCTCTGCCAGACGTTCCCAGCAAACCCTCACAATATGTTTGGGTCTGCCAGGTCTGACCGGCATCCTCCCCCACCATCGGAGCCAACTCACCACCAGGTAGTGATCAGTTGACAGCTCCGCCCCTCTCTTCACACGAGTGTCCAAGACATGTGGCCGCAGATCAGATGAGACGATGACAAAGTCGATCATCAAACTGCGGCCTAGGGTGTCCTGGTGCCAAGAGCACATATGGACACCCTTATTCTTGAACAAGGTGTTCATTATTGACAATCCATGACGAGCACAGAAGTCCAACAACAGAACACCACTCTGGTTCAGATCAGGGGGGCCGTTCCTCCCAACCACACCCCTCCAGGTCTCACTGTCATTGCCCACATGAGCATTGAAGTCTCCCAGCAGAACCAAGGGAGTCCCCAGGAGGTGCACTTTCCAGTACCCCCTCCAAGGACTCCAGAAAGGGTGGATAATCTGAACTGCCATTTGGTGCATAAGCACAAACGACAGTCAGAACCCGTCCCCCCACACGTAGGCGGAGGGAGGCTACCCTCTCATTCACCGGGGTGAACCCCAACACACAGGCACCAAGTTGGGGGGCAATAAGTACGCCCACGGCTGCTCGGCGCCTCTCACCAGGGGCAACTCCAGAGTGGAAGAGTGTCCAGCCCCTCTCAAGGAAACTGGTTCTAGAGCCCGAGCCATGCGTAGAGGTGAGTCCGACTATTTCTAGCCGGAACCTCTCAGCCTCACACACCAGCTCAGGCTCCTTCCCCACCAGTGAGGTGACATTCCACGTCCCAATAGCCAGCTTCTGTAGCCGAGGATCAGACCGCCAGGGTCCCCGCCCTCGGCCACCACCCATCCCACATTGCACCCGACCCCTTTGGCCCCTCCCACAGGTGGTGAGCCCATGGGAAGGGTGACCCACGTCTCCTCTTCGGGCTGTGCCCGGCCGAGCTCCATGGGTAAAAGCCCAGCCACCAGGCGCTCGCCCGCGTGCCCCACCTCCAGGCCTGGCTCCAGAGTGGGGCCCCGGTGGCCCATGTCCGGGCAAGGGAACACTAGGTCCATTTATTTGTCTCATCATCGGGTCTTTGGGCTGCACTTTGTCTGGTCCCTCACCTAGGACCTGTCTGCCATGGGTGACCCTATAGGGGCATAAAGCCCCTGACAGCATAGCTCCTAGGATCATTGGGACACTCAAACCCCTCCACCACGGTAAGGTGGCAGACCAGGGAGGGGGCGCTGTTAGAGGTCTTCAATAAATATGAAACTGTGTTTGTGCAGCGCTGTTAGAGGTCTTCAATAAATATGAAACTGTGTGTGCAGCGCTGTTAGAAGTCTTCAATAAATATGCCAGAAAGAGGCTGAAGAGACCCAGCGAGTCACTTATAGGAGCATTTAGCTTCGTATTGGTCATTTGCTGACACGCCTACTCGATTGATTGACAGGTCGTGTCATGGATTCGACTCGTGGAAAAAAAAAATTAACGACAGCAGTTGAAACAAAAAAAATCTCATACGACTTTATTATCGTAATTCCACGACTTTATTCTCATAATTTTATGTCTTAATTTTTTTTTCTTAGCGTGGCAATGTAATATATTTTTTAATCGTTCTCTAAAGCTCCGTCGTATATACACAAATATGTACAGTAAATATATATTTTTTTCTGAACAGGGTCTATAACACAACAGGTTAAAAAATAACAAATAAAAAACAGCAGCCTACCAGGAAAAGTCAACGATCTCTATCTTCATCTTCCTCCTGCGCACTAAAACCACTAAAGTCGTCTTCTTCAGTGTCAGAATCGAACAGTCTCAGAATTACTTCTTCACACACGTCCTCAGTATCCTTTGTTGTCTCTCTCAACATCACCTTCGTCTCGAGGCAAATTCGCACTTCAGCTTGTGCGGTCCTCTTCGTCACGCAGCAGTCCAGCCTTTCGATACCCGTTGGTGGTAGTGGATTTTTTGACACTGCTCCACGGTGTCGGGATCAAAACTTGCTCTTCGCCAGTTTTAGTAAACAATTTCTCGCCACTAATCATCCAAGCCTCCCACTGAGCTCGGGAGTGCCACTTTAAATGCACGATTCACTCTGATGTCGAGTGGCTGCAAATACTTCATTGTGCCCCCAGGGATCACGTGTTTCGTGTGATCACGAGACGTGTTTTGGGCAGCTATGTGAGCGCCGGGGTGTGACGAGGCCAAATGTTTTGGCGGCATGAAGCTTGTTAACCTGTAAAAATCCATAGATTACCTGCAGCATTGTATAAGTCGCGGTGCTCAGTGTGTGAAAAAGTAGCGGCTTGTATGCTGGAAATTACGGTACGCTTTTTGGAAACATTCATATGGAATTTGATGTGTTGCTTAAGTCCAGTTTAACACACAAGCTGAGTCACTGTCTCAAAAATGACCTTTTTACCTTCTCAACTCCAAGCGCCTGTGTGTGTGTATGTCTGTTAGCTAAATATCTCATGACCCACTGAATGGATTTTAATAAAACTTAGAACAAAGAACTTAACTTTTCGAATCAGCTCAAAAGGAGAACCGTAGAAAACACGACGTGGCTACAAGTCAGTCAGTTTTACAGACATTGAACCACAATTTGTTTGTTAGTAGCCGACGGTCATCACCAGCACATAGAGCTGTAAAATATATTCATACTCCTTGAACTTATTCTCATTGTCTCATGCTACAACATTAGAAGTATTTTTACATATAATTAAAGCTATTCAATTCAGTTTATATTAGGGATGCACCGATCCACTTTTTTCACTTCTAATCCGATACCGATATCTGCAGTTTAGTATCGGCAGATACCAATTCAATACCGATCCTATACAGAAAAAAACCCAGTACTGAATTAACAAAAATGGCTGACTCATGTCATCTGGACCCAATTCTTCCAGATGACATGATTTAGCCATTTTTGTTGTCTACCTGGATGTTTGAGCTTACACACCCAGTGCTAAATTAACTTAAAACATTTGTTTTATTAAACGCAGACGTGAATGTACTGAATAACAAATTTATTGAAAACTCTGCATCATAACAGCTTAAACACACCGAGAGCTTCACAAGCTCGGTCAAACGTAAACACAGCACAACTTTAATTTGCTCAGTCAGTACGGTAGCGCGTGACGTCACTCAGAGCACAAAGCATAGAGTTAGAGTGAATAGATCTGCCCAGTTGTGGATCGGTCACATTGTCTCTCCTCCACCCCCCCACCCCCCCACCCAAAAACAAACCTGCCTGTTCAGACAGCGTGCGGCTGAGATGTGTCTCTGTCTCTCTCCTCTCACACACCCTGCTCTAAAACTGTAAAACTGTCGGTGCAAACAGCGCGGCTGTCTCTGTGTCCCCACCCCCACTCTGTTGGTTTAAACATCGCACTGCGCAGCTTAGGACGTATCTCCATCCGTCCCCCCCCCGGACAAAAATCATGGACGAGATGAGCTCCCCGCCATGGCAAGTTATCCAGGGGAAACACTGCAGATTACCCCTTTGTTCTCAATAATGTACTTTCCAAGCACACGAAACAAGACTCAACAAATCAGAGGATTTGAAATACTTTTTATTAATATAAATGGCAAATATCTTTTTTCTTTTTCCCCAACATTCGTAAACTTTTGTCCTTTCACTCAAATATTGTTTACATTGTTGTTGAAAGTTTGGAGATTGGAGAGAGAAATCCCTAAAACAAATAGTTTTTAAATTAAAAATGGGATGTTTTGTGACTCGAATGTACTTTCAATGTGACCGTTTTAGCCGGCGTGTCAAAGTTTGGACACATTTTCCATAGAGACCAACACGAGGGTCCTGAGACCTCTAACTAAAGTCCACAGAGACCACCTGTGTATAATTTAATCTGTTTTGTGATGCCCTACTAAACATACAGAACCAACAAAATCATGAAGACCAAGGAACTCACCAGTCTGGTCAGAGAAAAAGTTGAATTTAAACGCCTGGTGAATCAAGTAATGTGACAAAATGTATAAAAGTTCAAGTGGTTTGAGTACTTTTTAAAGACACTTTACATACAGACATTTGTTAACCAAGTCAGCAAATATGAACAATATTATATTGTTATATTGTATATGTTATATTATATAACATATTTTAACAAAGTCTTAGGTTCAAGCTTTGGCATGCAAGATGATTAATGATTCCCACAAAGGTTGCTAATTTATTTTTGACAGTTTTTTGAAAAAACAACTTTATTTGAACAAAATCAGACGACCTTCTGCTTTGGAACTACCTGGATTCCCACGTCTACTTTAACCAGTGCAGATGTGGAGAATAAACCATGTCCCTGATACCGTCTGTAGTTCCTGGTCCTTATGGGAAAAGTATAAAAAATCATTTGTTCATTCAATCTTTATTTAGACAGATAAATCACATTGAACCTCAAAGACTCATTTACAAGTGAGACCTGTTTAGACAAAAAGTAGTGAAACTGGACACATGTAGGAATTGGAGGAAAAATAAATCAGAGCAACATAAATCTAAAGGTTCCTAGCCCCTGAGAATACTTAATTAAAAACACCCAAGTAATTTGTAAAGTGAATTAGGAGTCACTGAGTGTTGGTTATATAAAAATATATCCGGCAAAGTTACAACTTGAACTTCAAAAACTCTGAGCTTCAAAGTGCAGGAGAGAAATAAAGGTCAGCAGCCTGCAGCTCAGACATGTAAAATGTTTCACAATCTTTGTGTTATACACGGCAGGTAAGGCAGCGCTGTCCGATTCACGTATTTTCTTTCTGTCCAGATGAATGATGGTCCTCTGTGTAAGTGCAGTGCCAAGGCCAGACGTACAGGGATCCGCCACAGCATCTACCCAGGAGAGGAGGTGGGACACGCTGTGAATAAATCACCCGTTCATAACCTTCAGGCTGTGCCTCACAGGGCCAAGGGCATTATTTCACTCCATTAAGTGTATTTCCATACTCATCCACTAAAGACACAATAAACGAGACTCTATAAAAATAAATTATATTATTATACCTTTTAAACATAAATTCCTATCCTTGTAACTTACTGATTGCATTTTTATGACCAACTTTAGCTTTTAAACAGCATCTTTTATCTGGTTACCTCTTCACCTAATGAAGGTCAAAGGAAACGTTTACAAGACAGTGGTGAGACCAGCTATGTTGTTTGGTCTGGAGACAGAGACATGGACAAAAAGACAGGAGACAGAACTGGAAGTGGCAGGAATGAGATCATCAGAGGTACAGCACAGGTTGAACAACTGGGAGATAAAGTTAGAGAGGACACACTGAGATGGTTTGGACATGTCCAGAGGAGGGACAGTGGTTTGGACATGTCCAGAGGAGGGACAGTGGGTATATTGGTAGAAGGACGTTAGAAATGCAGCTGCCAGGAGAAAGACAAAGAGGAGATATATTGATGCAGTTAGAGAGGACACACTGAGATGGTTTGGACATGTCCAGAGGAGGGACAGTGGTTTGGACATGTCCAGAGGAGGGACAGTGGGTATATTGGTAGAAGGATATTAGAAATGCAGCTGCCAGGAGAAAGACAAAGAGGAGATATATGGATGCAGTTAGAGAGGACATGGAGGTAGTCGGAGTGAGGACAGAGGACACGGAGGACAGAGTGAGATGGAGGAGGATGACTCGCTGTGGAGACTTCTGAAGAGGGACAAGCCAAAAGAAGAAGAAGAAGAAGAAGAAGAAGAAGAAACACAATAGGTTTTTGGCTTTTCTGTCCAACAAAACAAATCAATAAAAGTAGACAGATTCCTAATGAATCCTCAGCCATACAGGAAGTGTTTTGTCCAGAGGTAATTTTGTGTTACATTTTGCAACACTTTAACCATCTCAAAAATTCAAACAAGATTGGAAAACATTTGTTGATTGGTTCACAATTTGTTTGAATAGCCTTAAACATGTTGGCTAATTGTTTGATTTTGTAAGCTTGATTTGTATTTGAGCTGCTAAGTTATGATTTATGAGCAAATAATTTACATTTGTTCTGCCTTTGAACTTTCTCTAATCAAATCCACTGACTGATGGGTGACTTGAAGTGTTTTTCTTTTCCAGCCTGTGAGGTCGTGTCGTCTAATGAGCAACAATGCAGGAAAACTGTTCCACTACAGAATCACTGTGTCGCCTCCCACCAACTTCCTGGTATGAAGTTGTTTATGTCCAGAGCTTTAAAATGTTCCTTCTGATAACCGTCCAGCTGCTCAGACGTTTCACATGTTCACAGCCTGAATTGGTGTTTTCTTGCAGACGGACAGGCCGACGGTGATTGAGTATGACGATCATGAGTACCTGTTTGAAGGCTTCTCCCTTTTCTCCCACACACCTCTCACCAACGTAAGTTTGCATTCAGTTACCATATTTATCTGTCACTTTACACTGGTTTATCTCAGCTTGGCGTTTTTGTCATCTGCTGATTATTGAAAAGGGAGAATTGGAAATACCCTCTGTCTGTCCATCCATGAATGTTGCGAGCATGATAACTTGAAAAATAAGTGAGGTACCGACTTCTGTTTTGGTGTGTGCCTACATCTTCGTGTAAGAAAGATCCCTATCAAAAATTGGGCTCTCCTCAAAATCCATTCCAGAAAAACACTAGTGTTTCCCCTACTGTTGTACAAGGAGGGCGCCCCGCCCTGTCAACAGAACCGAGCGCCCTGCCTATCCAAATGTCCCTCACCCACAACTCCTCTTACCCCCGTTGACAACTGCCAACACTGACCACGTAGCACTATTCCCCCTGTCGACAACTGCCGGCACAAAAGTAGCACACCACAGACATGCCCCCCTTTGCCAAAACCTCTGGAAGAGATGAGCGCCCTGCCAAGGCAAGTGATCTAGGGGAAACACTGAACACTCATCTCAAAAACTACAAACATTCACTATTTAAATCCCTCAGCCATGGAGGACATCGGTGTACCTCTTGACGAGACGTTTTGAAGACTTCATGCTTTCATTTTTGTGGCAACACTTTACTAATACTCTTCTATTCCTACATGGCTGTACCTCGGTGCACACAGCAAGAACTATAAATACATGCTTTGAGTTTGGTGTGGAAGAACAGCTCTGACCTCAACTCCATCAAGCACCTGTGGAATGAACTGGAATGGGGATCACGAGACAGATCTACTCTGACTGACCTCATAAGTGCTCCACAGAATGAATGGATATAGATTGCTACAGAAACATTCTTGTAGAAGTCTTCTACGAAAAGTGGAAGCTGTTATCGCTGCAGGAAGGTGACCAACTCAACACAGTCCCTGATGGTCAAGTGTGACCAAATACTTTTCACTTAATGTAACTCTTTGAAATTTGTACCTTACAGTTTACTATACTTAAAATGATGAGAAATAAACACAACAGAAACTGTCATTTAGCCCCTATTCTTGCCATGATGTTGTGCTAAGTGTGAATATATCCATCTTTTCTTTCTGAAAGTACATTTTTTATCTAACCAAGACCCTAAAAGGTTCAAATTAAACTGATAACAGGTAAAGTTGTACTTTTTTTATCTTTCCGTTTGCAGCCATTAAATGATCAATTTAAGACCCCACTTTCACTGGTAACTTACTGTTCTTTTTAAAAAATGGAGTAAAATACTTTTCTTTGAGGTTTGCCAGTATTGTACTGAAAATGCACCCCTGTCATAGGAAGTGAATTTGCTTTTGTCACATAAAACAACATGAAACGACAGTTCTGCTCTCAGTTTTGCCTGGCTTTGTATTATCTTAGTATGCTCGGGTTTTTGTCGTGCAAAGGCAAAAAGCTGTCCTTATTAATTAGCTTAATGATCAGTTATTTAATCGCTGATCTTTTTATTGGTTCAGCCATGCATCGTAGATCAGATATTCCATCGATCCTTTCTCTTCTCTGTTCTATTCTCTTCAAACAGACTCCAGCTGCTGCCCAGTCAGGTTTTCTCTGACCATTACAGGCTACAATCCTCCTCCTACATGTCTTATATGGCAGATTTCTTTTTTTTATAAATCATTTCTGTCAAGGTTTGAGTAAAAAATCCACCTCTTCTTTAGCTCCACTTTCCAGAAACATAACTTCAAATCAGCTTTTGGCTTCAGGTTGACTTCTTTGTAGCCGGGACAAAGTGCTCCTCTCTCACTGGGCTGACCTTGTCACCGAGTCTTCTTCCAGCCGTTTGAAGGCCCATCAGTGGCTGTCAGCCATTAAAGAGGTTGTGATCTAAAAGAAACATCTCTTTCTGGAGCCATTTGAGCTGAGCCCAACTCTTATCCCAGGGAGGAGCTTTAAAGAGGGCGAAAAATCGACGGGGGTTCACCAGACTGTTTTTAGAAAATGTGCCCAAAGTGTGTCTGTGTAAAGATGCCTCTGCCAGTATTTTTTACTACGATGTGTTTGAATATTGTGATCAATAGCTCAAAAAGGGCTCAGAGGATCAGACATGATTTGAACTGGATGATTTGGGGCGACCCTTGTTAAGAGCTGGGGCAAATGCTTCCTGATAGTGGCGAGATATGAAACTGAGAAAGTGGTGGTATTAGCTCCATGCTAGTCAGACGCCAGCATGGGCAAGAGTAAACGTGGCTCCAGGTTAATCTCCTAAAATGAGCCCCTGTGCTCTGACAACAAAGACCGTGTAACCGTGCAGATTAAACACAAGAGCTGGCTTATCCTTTTAGCAAGATTTGAGGTGCCTAATTTCCTTTAACGTGTGTGGAGGCGCGTGCTCCGTAGGCGTGTGGGTTTGTGAAGTTACCAGGGGTTTTGCATGTTTTTGCACATTTTTGCATTGCGTTTCCATACATGCATATAGTTTGTGCCCTTAAAAATACGAGGTTTTAATGAGTTTCCTTGAAAAGCCGTAACCTCTCAGAATCAGTCGTAATGAGGCGGTCTGTCCTTTTCTTCTACTTTTTCTCTTTCATCATCACAGATTCCATTGTGCCGAGTGATCCGCTTCAACATAGATTACACCATTCACTTCATAGAGGAGATGACACCAGAGGTCAGTCAAACACCACTTTATCTCGCAGCTCTTTCTCACCCCCTTTGTTTTTATCTCAAACGGCTGAGTCTGAGCACAGCTGAGCCGCATGTAACTCTCACACCTCAGTGTTTGGGTGAGCCAAGGTGCTAATCCTTTTAGAAGAAGGAAAAGAGCTCCAGTTCGACCTACAAAAGTTGCTTGTATCAATAAAACGGCTTATGTGATGAAGTCAGAAAGCTGGATTTACTTATCGCTTCCATCTACTTTAAAGCAGTCAGTGTTGCTTTATAAAGCTTTGGGTTCTGTTTGCCAACATTTGTCTGTTTTTTCCTCTCGAGTCCAGAACTACTGTGTCCGAGGGCTGGAGCTGTTCTCCTCCTACTTGTTCCAGGATATTCTTGAGCTGTATGACTGGAACCTGAAAGGTACAGTGCTTTTGTCACGGGCTCACTTTATACAAGTAATTTACCAGCAGCATTTAGACACAATTCATATTAGAGTTCAACAAAATGTCCAGGCTTTAAGGAGCAAGTGGTTTTTACAAGTTATATTAGCGTCGGGGATAAATGAGTTGAAAGACATGTCAGAATTAGAGCCGGGCTGATATGGAAATTTTGTCTAACATCAGTATCGATATTGGGAGGGGAAGGCTAATGCCGATAACTGATATAATAGTTGAATTTTTTTTTAGCTTTGTTCACCCCCAAGAATCTAAGCAAACGGCTACTTTTCAATCTGTTTTAACACTTGTTACAAAGATAAGAATACGAACAAAGAAACTCCCTGTTCATTGTTTAAACAGTCTGTCACGTACGGTGAAGGTCTAATTAATTTTGACCGCAGCAGTTTTTTTTTTCTTTGCACGTAAATAAAGATTTCAGACAAACAATGCATTTCATTGAGGATGACAAAGATAATGTTACTAACACAAATACATATATATTACGTCCATATTACATTTATTGTTCTGCATAAAGTTTTACAAGGCAATACTATGCTAGGTTATCTAAACGTTAGCTTGCTAATTTGAGAGGCACATGGCTAATGACAAGCGGGTTGGAGGATTGAAGAGAATTTATTATTGTTTTTTTTTTTTGTTCATTTTACAGATCAGTTGCAATAAACTTAACATGCTCTGTTCAGCAAAATATGCTACCTAGTATTACTCCCTGCTTCTCAAGTGTGCAGCATGGTAGAGTTGCACTTGGGTCCAAATAATCCGAACCGGCCCATCCCGCAGCCATCGTCTCTGAACCCCACCTGATTCTACGTATTAACAGTAATTACAGGTCAGAACCCCACCCCAACATTTTTTATTAAGCTTTGACTGCTTATACCACCTACTATTATTAACGGTTGGCGGATGCGTGTGGCTGAGGGGGCAGGAGATCAGAGCTGAGGAGCCATCAAAGCGCATTAAATGCTTCCCCTGCTTCTGCTTGCATCCTGCTCTGACATGTCGAACATTTTGTGATCTCACCTGTTTGGGTCGTCGGCCGCGCGCGTCCTGTGAGTGCAGCGGCTGAATGAACGTCCATTTGGGCTGATGGATCACTGGCAGTAGTCCATCTGAAGCTTAACTGAACTTTTTACCCCTTTCAACCAGCTGGTCAGCGTGCAGCCAAATGGCCGCGTGCAGCAGGTGCAATATGGCAAGCAATGTTTGCATATAATGGATCGTCGGCCGCGCACGTTCCTGATTCAATAAAAAGCCTGACACCGACCCGGCCCACACATTAAGCACATTATTATGGTCCGGCCTGGTCCGAATCCGGGTCGGGCGGAGCCTGGCTGTGGGTTCGGGTTAGAAATGACAGCTCTACAGCACGGCCATGACTTGAAAGTAGTCCATGTGCGCCCTGTACTGGATCATTGTACAATTACGCCGTTTGCAAGTAAGGACACAGTTTGTTTCCAGCATTTTGGGGGTTAAATTTAGAAGTGTTCATCAGCTTGTAATGGGGCAATTTACACCAGTACCAATATGTCCCCAAACACCTGTATCGGCCCACTGCTATATCAGTCGTGCTCTAGTCAGAATATCAACAATTGACCATGAACAGAAGGCTTTTGATTTATAGACGCTTACCATGAAACAAAACCAACACAGAGATTTGTTGATTCAGTTTTTTACTGAATGCCATTTTTAAAAATAACTTTGGCAAGCAAAGTCGGATTAGCGTGGGCTCCTTTGTGACCTCCTCGACTCTTCCACGCCGTGCTCTTGTAGTGCTCTCTGTTGGTCCACCACTCCTGGGGAGGGTAACATTGGTCTTGAATTTCTTCCATTTGTACACAGTCTGTCTGACTGGATTGTGGAGTCCAAACTCTACAGATGGTTTTGTAACCTTTTCCAGCCTAATGAGCGTCAACAACTCTTTTTTTTATCTGCAGAGTCTGCATGAGTTTGTTGCAGCTCCTCAAACTGACTCTTTTGGATAAAAGACAAAACATTTCAATAAAGAAGAATCCATCCAGAACCACCTTATAGAGTTTATTATGTTGTATATTTTTTAAAATGGGGTAAAAAGGGAGTTGAAATGTTTGCAGAAAGCATCCCAGGCTTCTTTCTAGAGGCAGATTTATATTTATGCACATATATGTTGAATTTATCCCTTATAAATGGAACATATCAAATTTAAACATCTTATTTGCAGTCACATAAAGGAAGTGTATATATATTTTTGCATTCCACATCTCCTGAAAAGACTGAATAATAATGAACTACTGAAGCCCAGTGTAACTGTGGTTATTATTTCGAGCACAAATTGAACCTTTAATCTTGTGTGAAAAGCTAGTTACTGAGCGTGCGCTCTGTCTTTCAGGTCCCGAGTCCGACGACGAGCCTTCTGGATGCCAGCAGTTCCATTTCATGCCTCGATTTGTCAGATTCTTACCTGGTAGGGTTTTTAACGCACACACACACAAGACAGAGCAAGAGAGAACCCGTGATTCTGATCCCATTTTTATTCTTGTTTTAATTCTCCTTCAGTAGAAAAAAAACAGAGCATCTTCATCATTCTTTCCTAAAGCTTGTGTGCATTGATTTTGTAGGAAAAATAAATTTCCGTGCATCGATGTTGTGATTTGTTGTGGACAAACTTCATGTTGATCCAGTACGTGAGCGGCTGCTGTTGGGCCCTGTGTGATGTTCTTCTTGGAGACACTTGATGGTGCTGGTGCACTGCTGTGCTGCTCCGCTGTTTCTTATTGCTGCTGTGCCACCTACCTTCCTCCCATCAAAAAACAATTTCTCTCCCAGCTCTCCCAATTTAAAAAGCCACAGACACGTATCTGCCTCCTTTTACACAAACACAAAAGCTGTCTAATCTAATGTTTCTGATGTGATCTGTGAAGAGGAAAGAAGTAAAAAGAAACATGGTCTTACACTGCAGGCTTGATGTTTGAAAGCTACAGTGAATTTCTCTGAATGCTGACAGGACTGAGGGAGCTGTGTGTGTGTGTCGGGGGGCGTGGGGGGGTCATTCTATCCAGCTGAAGTATGTAATTTAAATAGAAGTCTATTCATTTTACTTGTTTATTTTAATAAACTGATTTTGTCTTGATTATATGCAGTATTTATCCATATCTGCTTATAATGGGGATCAGAATGCTATTATAGGTGTGCCGTTATGTGCTTTAATGTGTCATACTGAGTCCAATCTAGAGGTAAATTGATTGATCAGTCAGCTGATTGCCATTTTCTAAATCATTAACATTTGGCAGGCCTGAGCGTACCAAACTGATTAAAAGGCAGGCACGTTTGTGGGCAGCACAAGGTTATTACACATTACACTTGAGCCGCTTTGCCATTGATAAGTGTGACTCCACTTGGCTCCCGTCCTATCGGTTCTTCTCAGGTGTAGGTGATTTGCCTCTGTGGCTCTGTGGGCGGGAGCGTAACAGGACATTGTGTTGGAGCCGCTCCGCCCGTTGTGGTCCTTGTAATCACCCTATAATCAGACTTCAATTTCTTTAGCTTGTCCCGGCACTGCTTATAAGTCCGGGTGTAGCCCTGCTGCGCCATCGTCTCCGGTATTTCTCTGTAAATGTGCCCTTCTCTTGTAAATGGTGAATGGACTGTACTTGTATAACTCTTTTCTATCTGATCAAGATCCTCAAAGCTCTTTACAACAATCTGTGCCTCATTTACATCCATACAGCTCTATACTAGATCTATACAAGGGCTAATCAGAGCTTTATCACATTCATACACCGATGGGACACACATCAGAGGCTATGAGGGGGTCAGTGTCTTGCCCAGGGACACTTGGGCATGTGACTGCTGGTGGAATTGAACCCCCAACTCTCCTATTGGAGGACAACTACTCTAACCACTCAGCCACAGCCGCCCATCCAGTAAGTTCATGGTGAATCTGAACATTGTCCAGTGGTCCACGACACTATTTTTGGAGCTTCCACGCCAGAAACGAGTAAAAACAACACGCAACAAGATCAGGGAGGAAGTGGAAGCTCGGATGTAGTTTACAGTTTCCATGGTCGGGCCCAGTGACGTAGCTCCGCCGTCCAGTCAACAGCTGCTGTTTACTTGCATCAAAATAGTTAACCTGGAACAGTCTGCTGGGAACCACTAACAAGATGGTCCCATAAACTGGGCTGAGTGGGGGTGGGTACCGGCAGTGGGCAGGCCTTTAACTGGTGCGGTGCAGAACCGATGAGTTGCGACAGTGGCAAAGTGCCAAATGTCCGTGTGCTGCTTGAACTGAACTTCCTGCAGTGAGCGTGCCTTTGATGGCAGGGGTGCTTGATGTCAACAACAGTAAAAGTGAAATAATGATAATAATATGCCAACATGTAAAACAACTTATTTAACATAAAGTATGTTTTTTATTTTTAAAATCTGGAAGGGCCCTTTTATCTCTGCATTTTACTGTTGTGGCTGTTGAATGAACCAGGGAGTTGCGTAACCACTCTGTTTTTGTGGGTCTAAACGAGTTCCAGCAGAACCAGCGTTTAGATGTTGTTTGGACTCCGAGTTGTTTTTGTGTTACACAAATCACATCTCAGACAGATCACGAGTGCATCCTGCCGTTTCAAACGACTCGCTGCCTGGATCGACTGGTGACAAGTGGAGAGGGAAGAGTTTTATCTCTCCGTTATAAATACAATCATTTTGCCATCTGGAGGAGGTGTCACCTTAAATCAGGGTAAAGAGAGATCAGAGACGGGTCGGAGAGAGGATGGTCAGAGTGGGCAGACGCTGTTAAATCTGGACGGGGCGTCCAGCATGTAGACCATCAGATATGCTGATTGAAAAGTTGTCCAGCTCCTGCTTACTCACGGTGTGTGTTCCAAACTGAAGGATGAAAACAAAATAAAAAGGGTGATAAAAGTCTAAGAAGACAAAACGATCTCTGTCCTGCTGCTGCAATGGAACAGTAGGAGGTTTATAAATGTTGTGTTGTCAGAAAACTAAGCTGACAGTGTGAAGTTTAAATAAACGGATGACAAATTACACTCAGTCACTATCGTCTTTCTGCCAAACCCCTGTACGGGTTTTTGTTGCACTGACTGAACTGAGTTGTTGGTAAAAAATACATAAAAACTCAGTGAAATCACTCAGTGTTTTAAGGATAAAATGAAGCTCTTAAAGGTTGACATTTGTTGGGTTTCTTAGTGTAGATGGAGCATTATTTCTATGATTTAAAAAAAGTCTGCTACCTCATTTAGTTTTACTTTAATATATTTTCAAAGACAGTAGCATTTGTTGTACTTTAGTCTTGTTGAGCTAAGAGGTTATTTAACACGGGCTGTGGCATGAAACGTTTAAGAACCACTTTGCAATATATATATATACACATTAAATTGTAACATTTATGGTCTATATTTACAAGTTTCTTGTACAAACATTGTTTTATTGCAGTGGCTCTCTAACTTTTCTTGTGGAGGCAGAAAAATATTCTGTCCAACATTGATTGTGATTGTGGTTTTATTCTTCACTGATGTTGTTTCTGGATAATTAATTCATTAATTCAACCTTTATTTATACAGTTAGAGCCCATTGAGCCTCGAGGACTCATTTACAAGAGAGACCTGTTACAGACAGACGGAAGTAAATAAGGAAGAGAGAAAACACGAGGGGAGTTAAAAAAAATCATATCTCACACTTTGTCCTGGCTAGGACACAATGGGAAAGTTGCAAAAAAAAAGACCTCTGCACATGAAACGGCAACATACTGATGACATCATAATACATTTATGCACGAGGAGGCCGACGAGGGCAGTGACTTGTCTGTAGAGACTGGCAGAAAGTGCCGTAGTCCTGATAAAGATGACGCAGTGTCTATCAGCCGGCTCAACTCTGACACACAGCCACAGATGTCCTTGGGAGGGGAGCGATTGTGGGGGGGCTTCTCGTTAACATAAACAACCTGTAAAGTTTGAGATACTGTAGCTGGCCAATTGAAGGCTGAGTGGGGAAGCCACATTCAGGTAGCACAATTATTTTGGGTCAGGCAGCCTCTGCTTGAATTTCCACGTCTGCCTTCATAGTTCTGCTGCTACGGCTCGCTGGCGATTCCAAACAGCCAAATTTTGTGGTCACACAGCCGGACCGAGCTTGTAGCCTTCTCCAAGTGGCCTGCGATTCTCAGAAACCGCGTCCAGCTTACGGTTCAGCTCATGCAGCGTCTGAGAGCTTACTGCTCGGTACATTTCTTCACATAAGACAGGCAGCCTGACAAATGCCAGAACCACTGCTGCCGTCTGTCAAATTTGTCTATATGCCAGATAACCGCCAACACCAAAAAGCAGAAATCCGGTTATCATAAATCCAATTATGTACGCGTCTTCTACGTCCTCAATGGACAATACAGACAGGCACACCATCTTCCACTACCCCCAGGAGTCCATGGTGTATCCATCTGCGAGTGTCTCTTCAGGACATCCTTCGTCTTGTCTTCTTGTCAAGAAAATGTTGTCAATTGCGTTGAGAGACCAGTTGACCAGATCCATAATTTACAATTCGGAGGAAATGTAGAGAGAGGCTCCGATAGGAATCACAAGACAAAGAGCACAGCAGGAGGGAGGCAGGAGCAGGAGGGAGCAGGAGGGAAAAGTGTCCGTCCTCATCAAGAACAAGCAGGAAGTGCTTAAATATTTTTATATTTTGTAACAATTACATTTTATTTATAAAAAAACCTCTGGCTTACACTGGAGTGTAGTGTTTACTGTCATCTATCAGAATTCTTCTTCAAACATGTTCAATACATTAATTATTATTTTTACCTTTTACTGTGATTAAAAGAGAAATATTTTCTGTTGCTCATTCATTTTGAAGCAGCTTTATTTCCCCTTTCTGTCCACATTTACATGCGATGTACATTTCTGAGTTAACAGATTTAGAACAACAGGAATATCATCTGGTCCAAACTGTGAATGTCCCACTAAGATCAATCTAGCTGTGTTAGTATTTTTTTACTCCAATCGTTATCTCTCGACTGTTTGTCCCTGATTATACTGAAACAGTCTTTCACTGATAAACTTTTCCTCCATGAGAAAGCTGCATCTCTTTCATCATTCCTATCCTGGTCCTGCCGGCGTGCAGTTCGTACTTTATTATCCATCATAAAAACAAGTCCAACTGGCAACAATGTCAATAGTTACGCTAGCAATCTTTTGGGTCGGAAAATTAAAACAAAATAAAAATATAAATGGCCATGCTCCTCACCAGCAATGACACTGCGCCTCCTCTCCACAGTTTGAGAACCATTGTGCCTGTCAATAAATGATAATATTAAATATGGACCTTTTTACAGTTTTACAGACCGATTTAAAACCAGAGTTGTCCAGGTGTCTGTATGAGTGGAGAAAAAAAGGCATCGTCTTTGTCTCTATTTGCGATTTCAGGCTGATTATTCCAAACAGATTAAAAATGATAGAAGGAACTAGGTTAATAAACACGACTCATTTGTGTGTTGTTGTTTTTTTTTTTGTTTCTGTATGAATGGATTAACTTAGATGGTGGGAAGGAGGTGCTGTCAATGCATCAGGTGCTGCTGTACCTGCTGCGTAGCAACAAGCCTCTGGTCCCCGAGGAGGAGATCGCAGACATGTTACAGTGGGAACAGCTGGACTGGCAGAAGTACGCCGAGGAGTGCAAGGGCATGATTGTCACCAATCCTGGCATGGTGAGTTCTTTGCTTTTCTCTGTTACGACAGGAAAAGTCCTTTTCCCCCACTGATACTCATAAAACTTTTTGTTGTTGCCCTGAACCCTGACACTGCAGGAACGAGGTTGTCCCTGTTAGCCTGTGACATGAGAAACTCCACCTATTACCCTCAAGGGCATTTGTTGCCGTCGGCACTATCGGTATAAAAAGCTTTGATGTCACAATGAAGTCTGTTAACTCTCCTGTCTGGCCTGTATTTTTAAGGATAGAGAGTAATTGCGTCTGGGTAAAGGTGAGGATGTCAGAGCTGGCTTAGAGGTTGCATATGAAGAGTGAACGTGATTGTGTAACCTTTGGTGTGGGTGCGCTGTTGAGTCAGCTTCTCTGAAGTGTTGCTGTCAGGCTTTCCACAAAGTAGATGTGTAAAAGTCTTCATCTCCAAACTCAGGTTTAAACTTGCACTGATTTTCACCCAGTCTATTAAAAAGGTCATATACAAAGGTTTATATTTAGAGAAAATACATCTAATCTTATACATTGATTTCTCTTTATTTAGGTTTAGAAGTTATCTGATTTATAATAGGGATGGGCATTTTAAGCAACTCAAAGATAAATTGGTCTTAATTATTCCAATTTTCTTTTAATATTTTGCACCTATAAATGTGTCATGTTCTGCCAATAAAGCTGAGCTCACCCGTGACCATGGTTCCCACTTTACAATCCTTTCAAAATAAACCGCAGTGATGATCAGTAGTGTTTTTGCTTCTTCTTTTCCCTCTTCAGCGAGTCATCCTCCTCCACCTCACTCCGTCCTCTGCATCCTCTGTCCTCACTCCATCGACCTCCATGTCCTCTCTAACTGCATCCATCTTCTCTGTGGCTGTGTTTTGGCTTAAAAATCCCAATCGTCTTTTTCTAGTTACCGTAGCGTTTCGGTACATGTTTGAAATGTTTTAGTTTAAATTTTGCTTACCCCACCCGCCCCCCACCCTGCAAAAAATTTTTTGATCTGTGTGAGGAGACTGGAGTACCTGAAAAAACCCACACATGCACAGAGAGAACATGCAAACTCCACCCAGAAAGGTCCCTGGCCAGGATTCAATCCACCGACCTTCTCGCTGAGAGGCAACAGCTCTACCAACTGTGCCACCGTGCCACCCCTCCAATAAATAATCACTGAATATAAATTTGCTACTGATGAACTTTTGGAGACAGTTCAATTCAAGATGACACCCACAGCTAATCAACATTAGTCGACACAAAAATGTCTCTTAATTCAGTCAGTTTTAATGAAATTGAGCTAAAATGTCATGTGGTAGTAGCTGAGAGTCACACAGATCACATACTGAGCTTGTCATCTGCCTGTATTGCATGAGGTAGTGCATGATAGTATTTTCAAATTTTGACCAAAACAGCTACAACTCTTAACATTTCTGTACATACGATGACCTTAGTCTAAAACTCTGGCATAAAAGGTGGTGGGCGATACGCATTTCTTAACCTCCTAAGACCCGGACTCTTGCGTATATGGATGCCAGGTTGTCCACACATGTGAATGCCAGGTTGTCCACACATGTGGATGCCAGGTTGTCCACGTATGTGGATGCCAGGTTGTCCACACATGTGGATGCCAGGTTGTCCACACATGTGAATGCCAGGTTGTCCACACATGTGGATGCCAGGTTGTCCACTTATGTGGATGCCAGGTTGTCCACATATGTGGATGCCAGGTTGTCCACACATGTGAATGCCAGGTTGTCCACACATGTAGATGCCAGGTTGTCCACTTATGTGGATGCCAGGTTGTCCACACATGT
>NC_056517.1:3685443-3689823 GCF_014905685.2 Nematolebias whitei | reverse complement strand
TATGTGGATGCCAGGTTGTCCACTTATGTGGATGCCAGGTTGTCCACTTATGTGGATGCCAGGTTGTCCACACATGTGGATGCCAGGTTGTCCACACATGTGGATTCTGACTGAAACCTGCAGCTTATCGGATCTTAGATAGCCAAACCACTTCCACACAGCCAAATTAGTCTTTCCTCTCTTATCAGTGATGTCATCTGTTTTCTCTTTGCTTGTGAAAGCTTGTTCAGTCACATTCTGACGGTCATGGGAACTCATTTTGAAGTGAAAACTTACAGCGCGGTGGAGGTTAGCCTAGCCTGCTACCGCCTTCTGGACTCGAGCTCTGTGTGTGGTGCACGTCACCACGCACTTACGTAGTTGTGTCGCGGGTTTTTCTGTTCGGGGCTGCTTCGACCCGAACAGAAAAAGAAACGTGTCAGTGAAACTCTGCAATCGTAGCGTAATTTATACTGAAATATCAAAAATGTTCTTAAAACTTATATCACCGTTACTGAATAAAAGTATATCGTGATATATATCAATATAGAATTATTGTCCAGTCCTACCCTGATATATACAAAAAACAAAAACTGTGTACTTGTAGAACATTCAAGTTCTTGAAATGTTGCTCTTTATTCACTTGTTGTAATTTGCTTAAGTTCATGTGACATCAAAACATTAGAAATTCACTTTCTAACCAAAAATTTAAGAAAATTATGGTTTTATATCAAGTTGACTTTGGGTAATGTTTCTTTTTATTGAAATTCATCATAATTTGAATAGTTATATTTATTAAGCCCTGGCACATTAATTATTTTATGATGTTTTCACATGAAAAATGTGGTTAATAACTTTATAAAGATTTTGTTCTACGCCTAAGATGCTCCAAGTTTAGCTTTGTTCATGCTGCCTGCAGAAAGTTGGGTTGTTGCATTTTTGTTGCACATCTGCATCAGATGTGTACGGCACAGAGGAGGAATGTGGGAAGGTTAAAGTTCTGCTCACAGACTCTGGTATTTTTCTTTCAACCTGCTGCTCAGGCGTGTCGGGTTACGGGAACATTTCCCCCGTTGTGCCACATTGTCGACATCTTTACTGTAAATTAAAGGTTTTTTTTCCAGTCGCACACTTGGGTGATGATTTCCCACAGTGAACTGGTGTATACATGAGCTCACACGTCGTCAACCTCTAATTGGTTCTGGTGGATAAAGCGAATGAAGCGTCGAAGTTTAAATGAACAATTACAAGAGAGTTTGTGTTGTCACTGTCAGACCAGTCAAAGCTGATTATGCTGCTTTAGAGGCAGAATGAAAGTTGGTCAGTGACCTCCTGCTCTCGCATCAAAAGTTTTGAGCGCAGGCTGCGGCGATGAGTGAATATCAAGGTGAGCTGGAGCCATCTGCTGCACTGATCAGCACGCCTCACGCTGCAGCCGCTTCCTGTGATCTCACAAAATGCCTGACAGGCTCACTGTGATTTGGGAGCCAGCCGAGGACGTGTTGCTTGTCAATCTCCTCCCTGATAAGAGAGTCAGAAGTTGGCTCTCCGTCCCTGACATCACTTTATCATTCTCGTGCTACAAGCAAAATCAGGGACTTGTCTAATTACATTCCTGTGACAGATGACCCTTGTGGTGTGGATTATTTATATCTTTACGCTGCTGGTAGATGATTGAGTGATGGCTGCCTCCTAGCTAACTATCTGTAGCATCTTCACCACATTGACTCTTTTCTTTTTCCCCTCCCCGTCTAGAAACCCAGCTCCGTGCGAATCGACCAACTGGACAGGGAGCAGTTCAATCCAGACGTCATCACCTTCCCCATCATCGTTCATTTCGGCATCCGGCCCGCTCAGCTCAGCTACGCTGGAGACCCTCAGTAAGATCACACGCTCTTCTCTCAAAACCAAACGCACAAGTCAAAGGGATCGGGCGCCCCGTAGCTGTCGCGCGCCATCTCCCTAATTCTCACAACTCCTTATTCACCGCTGCTCTCCTCAAGCGTAGCGGCTGTTCGAGCTGACGAGGGGAAGAGCGTGTCGAAGAGGAGGATAGACAGATAGGGGCGTGGAGGGATGTGAAAACGAGTGGCGTGACATTTTCTCATGCGTCGTCACGGGTCCCGGGTTTCTGCGGGGCGCTTCGGCTGCGGGACACACTTCGGTTTACGTCTCGTGAATAGTAATGCAACACATGCGACGGGGCTGCAGCAGGGAATACTGTGCTTCTGCATAATTAACAGGAGCAGAGCGTCATGTGAGCTGCTGTCACCGAGGCGCTCCGAGAGATCCGACAACAACGCAAAAACAATCCGAAGTTTGGGTTTCTGCTAAATTTAAACCTGTGGATTTCTTCTGAACTCTCGTGTTTGGTTTAAATCACAAGAGTCAGAAAGGAGGGAAATGGCAGCGATGAAGATGCAAACAAGAGGATAATCATCAGGAAATTCATTTAGGCAGAATTCATTTGCTTCCTCCCTCTGACTAATGTCCCCTCTCCCCTGCCGCTACTTTTTAGCCGTCTGTCCTCTGAGCTCTTTCATCCCCTGTGCACCCCGCTGCCATGTCAAACTCCTCAAAGCTGCGCACGGCGACAAATTTATGGATGGACTGGGACATCATTAGCTGCTGCAGAAACGAGTAGTAAGAGACCAGAAAGGATTTCCGACCACTGCTAATGAAGCGTGTAGCGAGGGCAGCCGTCGGTGTTGATTGCAGCAGCAGCGATGCCACAGAGAGGGAGCTGCGGCCACAGCAGCTGCATATATTAACTCAGGACACTGTTGTCTTCACTTCATGCTGCCCACTGCACACACTCGTGTTCACGGCTGCCAGCCGAGCCTCTCCAGCTTGATCGAGACCGCTGAGGCAAGAACGAGGATGTGTCAAAGGTCAGAGAATGCAAAGAGAAGGGAATGATGGGAGGACAGAAAGAGGATGAATTAAAAATGATAGGATTATGGTGGTCAAGAAGAAGGATGTGAAAAGTACAAAGAATAACAGAAGGAAGGAAAATCCTTTTTACTTGAATCTGCTGTTGGTTTAACATGTTGACCTCTTTAAAACTCATAACACCCCAATCTAAAAGTGAACCATACCGGCTTCACGCCCCGCTGACATCATTTCACGAGCAGCAAATGTTCTCACTCGTGATCCTGAACTCAAACAGAACACCTTATTTGCATACTTAGCTGTGATTGGGCCATTTATTTCTGGACACAGGTACTTTTCAAGCACAGTGTTTTCATACAGTCATAATTATTTTTTGTCAAAATGTGTTGCCTTCCAGCTTCAACTTTAAGAGATCCTTTTAAATCGCTCAGATTTTTCTTAACAGAAATCAGAATTAAAGCTGCAGGCAATAATGAACAGCCCTCGCACATTGGCAGCGCTCAAGCCTATGTTGTGACTGAGGGCCACGGACACTGCTGTTTCCATAAATTAAAAGTCTGGGCTTGCTTATCTCAATTCAGTAGGTGGAAGTGTTAGCAAGCCTACATTTTAGTATAAAGATGGGTTCACGCCTGGACTCCTACCAAGACAGACAGAGCCACAGAGATATAAACCTTCTTCCTGTTTGGTGTGAATGATTGGAAAGGAAAGAAGGTTTTTAAGTTCAATCATCCAGGTAGATAAATCTGAAATTGGCAGATACTTGCATGAGAAACCGTTTTTTTTTTAGTTTTAATAACAATTGTCTGAACCTCATTTATATTTCAGAGCACTACCTCATGGCCACTTAAAGCAAGTTTGTATTGTTTCTAGGATGTTGTTCAAGGGTATGCTTTTCAACTAAATAAGACTGAAAGTTGAAGGTGCATTGGGACCTTATAACACCTGACAGTGTCAATTTATTAAACAAAATCAGAATCGGCAGGTCAGACTTTTTAGAAATCGTGATTGGCCAGAAAACTGCAATCGGTGCAGCCCTAAAACGAGGTTAGTCGTGTCATCTGGACAGTTTCTTTTTGGAAGAAACGTTTCGTCTTTCATCCGAAAGACTGTCTGTCCGAGGCCTGCCACCAAGGTCTGTTGTATAAATAGCACCTTATTGATGTGTTTCAAATTGTCCAGATGACATGTTTTAACTTATTTTTATTATTTTTTGTGATTGGTAAGGAATAAAGTTTGACATGAACTATTGTTTATCGGGGACTCTCATGAAGTCTCTGTGATCTGATTTTGATCAAATATTATACAGTAGTCCCTCGTTTATCATGGGGGGTTCGTACCAAGTGAAAAATCGCAACGTAGGAATAGTAGTACAAGTAGTAGTTTATTTTAGTATATATATATATATATATATATATATATATGAATATAAAGGAGTTTTAAACCCTTCCCACACCTTTGTAATATTCTAAACAATGTTTCTAAACTCTAAACGATCTAAAAGAGCAC
>NC_056517.1:3657158-3685343 GCF_014905685.2 Nematolebias whitei | reverse complement strand
CTCTGCATGGAGATCAGCTGATCAGCTGCAGGAGGAAGCTTATCCTTAAGTGTGGGCTGCACACAGGTGCAGCAGGTGCTAAATCATTTAAAATAATTGATTTTAAATAAAAAATCCATTCCATCATGCGGCTCATCCATCAATTAGCCAGTTGTGTGTCATGCCCAATCTTACTTTGAAAACCCGGAATAGAGCGAGTCCACAAGAAACAAACGGCAAAGTAGCGAGGGACTACTGTATACATAAATTATAGGAACTTCCTGTTTTGTGGAGAACCATAAACCTTTGCCGTCCTGCTGCACCCACATTATTTGATGCAAACTGAAGCTTTTGATTAACTGACCAAGTTTAAAGCTAATATGTTAAAATCTGTGTGTTTGTTAAAAATGTAAGAGTTGAAACAGAATAAATTTCCAACTAAATGTGAGCTTCTGTACAATTTTGATCAATTTTCTCTTGGCTCTTTCTAGTCCAGTTTTCTTGAGGTCATTGTCTTCCTGGAAGGTGTCACTTTGCCCAAGGCAAAGTGTTACTGCAATCTGCTTTATGTTTTCTTCCACAAGCTGAGCGCAGGGCTTTTTTTTCTGTGATGCTGTTTTCTTTGACAAGGTTGCTTAGTCCAGTGGCTTAGGTAAAAAAACAAAACAAAGCAATGCATTCTCACCATGAGCAAAACCACAAGAAACATTCTTTAGGTTTAACGTTCTCTTTGCTATTGTGGAACTAAAGATTGCTTTTATTCCCTAAAAGCAATTGTAGTTACTTTTTGAAAAGGCTTGAAAAGCTTTTGTTTGCCTGAGTTGAGGAGATCCCATTTCCTAGGGTTAATCCTACCTCAATTACTTAAGCTGATTTTTACCATTTGCATGCCTAAGCTGAATTTAAAGACGTATACTTGTGGGCAGCACAGTGTTGTTACACTTGACACTATTTATTTTGTCTTTCTGGGTTTTAGTGTTAGTACTTTTTCAGTACATCAGTGGAAGACCTCAAATGAAGCTGACCTAAATATTATTCCAGCTGTACATTTTATTCTTATCCTTCAGTAAATCAGTGTTTTTTTATGGTATGTTGATTCTGACCAAAGTCATTGCCTTGATAAAATTATTATCTGTTTGTGTAGTTACTTTTTTAAATTGCACATGAGCAGCTGACTTTGTGTAGTAAGTAAAAAAAAATGCTGTTTTATTTTAATCACTGAGAGTTCAAACATTTTTTAATTTATTGGTTCAGAGCCCAATGCTCCCTCTGGGTTGGAGGTTTTGCCTGAAGCAGATGAGTTAAAGTCATTGGTGTGAGTGATGGCAGGATGGAGGAAGAGATGGATTTGATGGATTGGGGTCCTAGTCAACTGTAATGATGCCACTGTTTTGGTCTGTTGAGGTGAAGGAGATGAGGTAAATGGCAAAGCTCCCAGTTTACTGGTCTATTACCTCCTATGCATTGTAATGCCTGGTCCAGCCTGGACTGGCCACAGTCTTTCCCAGTTCTGGTTTTGTTTGCTTTCATCAAAGTGCCACCTGGATGTGCACGGGATCCTCAGATTTCAGTTCAGCCAAACCTGCACTTCGTCGTTTATCCAGAGCACTGGTGCTATCTTTTGCGTTGCCATTTTTCCAAAGAAAAATGGGAGCTCTTTCCGTCACAGCTGATCAGATGAAAGTTGCTGAAGTAAATGGCAGTAAGGAGCCGCCGCTGGATGTACGAGTCATCTGTGACGTAACCACCCGGGCCAGCGAACCAGTCAGTGGCCAGCAGTCTGCTGATGTCATATCTGTAACATCAGCCCAGCTCGAATGAAACATCAGGTCTATGGGTTCCAGAAATTGAGCTGGAACTGGGCCATAGTGCTCAATGCCAACACTCAAAACCCAGGAACCTGAGTCGGGTCAGTCCAGGCTGGTTCAGGCCTTACGATGCATAAGGGTCATATAGTCTGCCACATACAATTATGAGCTATGGATCATGACTAAAAGAACAATATTTCAGCTACAAGCAGCTGAAACTATTAAAGCTTCCTCCTTCGGGTGGCCAGGCTCAGCCTTGAGCTGGATTTATACTCCATGAAAAGTTAAGCAGTCTGCTCTTTCTGACGTAGCAGAGAAACATTATTTTCTGCAGGAACATTTTATACTCCACGAGAAGCCCCAGTGCCGGTCTCCAGGAAGCCTCTGCCACCGCAGCACGCCATTGTGGGACGCTGACGGAAACACAGCGACCACATTTTGAGGAAATTGGTTGTGTTCTCTGTGACGTTCACAGAAATAGATTATTTTCAGCGGATGGAGACAAAGTAGAATAACATCTTATTTCAGGATACCAGCCGTTGTTTTGATGGTGGTTGAGTCACATCATCCAGTTAGCTGCACCCACTCATAGCATGCCAGCTACTGCCCTGGAGAGATTAGTGGTCATGCTACAAATATTGGATCTTCAAAGCTAATGTTAGCTCTCCCAGCTGCTAATACTTTTAGGGCATGTTTGCCGAGTAGCCCACGGAACAGCGTGGGAGCATTAACCACCCTTCACATTTCTGGCTTATCACACAATACTTCATTCAATCCCCTCAAAGACAAAAAACGGTTCTGCCCTGATGTTGTATTGAGACCAGGCTCATGGAGATCTTAGAAGAACAAAATGATTTTATTTTAGTCTTACAGCAGCATCATAGAGAACATATTTCTTTACTTCTTGCAGAGTGTAAACCCAGCTTTAGAGGAGGGAGGGGCCTAAAGTACAGCCTCTGCTTTTCCACAGCACAAGGAGTTTTTGTTTGGACATTGGATGTCTCATGGGTGCCTCCTTTTTGGAGGTTTCCTGGACACATTCACAGGGATGAAACGGGAATCTTCTCTGGCCTGGGAACATCGTATCCCCTAAGAGGAACTGGAGAGTTGCTAGAAAGAGAAACGTCTAAGTTTTTATTTATGCATTTATTTTTTATTTATTTTGGATCTGTTGCCTCTGCAATACAATCATATAATAATAATAATAATAATAATATTAATAATAATAATAATAATAATAATAATATGGGGGCCGAGATGGTGTAGAGGCAGGGCAACCGGCTCGGGGCCCAAAAGTCCCAGGTTCGATCTCTGGTCACTGCACACCTTGTGGTGTCTCTGGGCAGCACACCCCATCCCCAAAATGCTGTTAATGCTGCTAATTTTGCCGTTGTATGGAAACATACAGTGATGACAATGTGTAACATTATTATTATTATTATTATTATTATTGTTATTATTATTATTATTATTAATACATTTATGGATAAACTGAAATGAATGTATGGTCCAGACTCTAAAGAAGTAGTATTTTTGCACATCACATTCCCTACTTTTAAGAGTTTGTCCAAACATCTTCAATTGCTTCTTCTTTGTAAATCTAGTGCTTTGTCGTGCGCATGAATAATAAACTCCTGTGAATCACAAACACAAAAAGTTGACTACCGGAACATAAATTGATCATCAGCTACCCTAACTTTTAAACATCTTCATTGGAGTCTGGCTTTTAAATAAGTCACAAAGGGTTGTAATTAAAATATGTTGCTACAAAATGGGACACTCCTTCAAGATGCTTGTCCATCATCATCAGTTGAAGATTTATTTTATGTAACAGATGCAACAGTTTTTGTGAAATTCTAAAATGACATGTTAGCGTTGTCTAGCTTAGCACAGACTTTTTTATGCAAGAGGTGAAATTGTGTTCACCTTTAGAGTTCTCTTGATTTATTATTATTTATTTATTTTGCAGTGTCCTCTGACGCACCTGTATGTTGGTACCAGCTCAGATTCATCAAGTTCTGCTAATCTTACGATCCTTCAAAAAACAACAGGTTGAAAATATCCTACTCCCTGCAGAAAACTTTGCCATGGCACCTTCCAGCAAGACACAGATCAAAAACATAGTCATGAAAACGTAATCAGTTTTGTGCAACTCTAATAAATTATTATATGGGTGAAAAATCTACAGACATTTACAAATCTTTGACACTGACAATTAATCATCCACAAGATAAGTTGTGCCTTGCTGCTGGTTTCATAATGGTCTTGTCATGTCTTTATAGAACTTTTAAGTAATGGAGACTCTTGTTTGAATGCCAAAAAGCCCATTGCTTGAACAGAACAGATGAATGTGTCTAAAAGAGGTTACAGATAGGAAACAAGAGGGGGGTGGGGTGAGGAGAAAGAAGGCAGCATATGCTAATGAAAGCATGTGCAGGGAATGGTGAGAGCCACAGCAGTGCTACCCTGAGCACATGGCGGATCTGTGAAAAGGTCATCGGAGCGGATTGGGGACGAGGGGGCCTCCCAGGCTGGGTAGACTTTCTCTCTTCTCGTCTGCATCCCTCCGTCGTTCAGCCTTCCTCAGTGCAGAGGTGGTGAGCTGATAATCGGGGCGGTAAAGCCTTCTCATTCCCTCGTCTCGGTCTCTAATGAAGTCCCCGCTATTAAAGCTCTATAATTCTGCTGTTCCTCAGAACATCCCACCTCTTCCCTTTCTTATTTCCTTCCTTTGCTCACGACTTTCTTCATCCCGTTCTCCGTGTCGGCGGACCGTCCTTTCCCTCAAGCCCTACCCCCTCACTTCTCCATCCTGGTAATCATAATTGAATAACTCTGGGTAAATGAGGAGAAAGTCTCCTGAATGAGAGCAGAACGGTCACACTCGGCCCTCAGTGCATCAATCAGGGGGTCTGATTGAAAAGAGAGAGTGGGGGGGGGTTAGAATGGTGTCACCTTGCCGATAACTCCCTGCCTCCTTTTAGATGCAAATGAGCACAAAGACAATTAAATTTTATAGAAAATTAGAGGGAGACGAGCTCCTAAATGAAGGGTTGGGGCTTCTACGACGGCTCACGAACGATGATGCTCAAACAGCCAAGCTGCTTTGACACGGATGTCAAAAGTCACACGTGTGAACAGCAGTTTATCAGCATAGACTCGTGCTCACAGTTCAGTTAAACACACAAAAAGCTATCTTTGGGGTCTGTTCTCACATTCAAGCAGCTAATGCAGAAATAGCTGCAGGCGGCTGTTGCGTTGCGTTTCATATTAGGCAAGCTGCAGATGAAATATTGATATGTTGTTGCAAAAGGAGGAGACGGGCTCCTAACAGCATGACGCCTCTTATTTACTGTCGGCAGGTATCAGAAGCTGTGGAAGAGTTATGTGAAACTACGTCACCTGCTGGCCAACAGCCCGAAGGTCAAGCAGATGGACAAGCAGAAGCTGACACAGAGAGAGGTGGGTCGACGGAAAAAAAGGCTAACCTCGATGTTTCTCACGCGTTTACATCTCCAGGCGCTTTGTTTGTTTTCATTACAGTAAGATGCGTTTTCAGTTTGAATACTGTGAAAGCTCATGCCCTGCGGATAGAAGAGATTCCTCTGAAACATGACATCATTTTAAGCTGTTAAAAAGAAGCTGTTAAATGGTTTTTATTCCTGCTGTGTACACTAATAATGCTGCATGTCTGCTATTTGTGCAAGGCAGCAGCTATTGCCTGATAAGAATACTGCTGTAGAAATGCAGAAAAAGAAACATCGTTATATGGATTTGTAGATTTTTTTAAACTTTAATTTTAACATTTTATTTATTTTTATTAGGTGTACTTTTTTATCAGCTAACTGCTATACAGAAGTTCCTCGGTTATCGCGGGGGTTACGTTCCAGACACCACCGTGTTAGGTGAAAAACCACAAAGTAGGAATGCTACATTTACTGTAGTATTTTTATATAATTTAAGGCTTTATGTATGAAATGTTCTTAGCAATGTTCTAAACTCTTAAACCTATGTAATTTATACAACTATATGGGTACTCACCAGCTCTGGAGACCAGTAGCTCGGTTTCTGTCGGGCTCCGTTCTGGTTCGGCAGACTTACCCTGCAGCGATGAAGCCCACCACCCTGTCCATGTTGATGTGCACGTGGATAATTGAGCTTCAGGATTATTTACGACTTTCCTGCCAGTTCTGTGAGCTTAGTGTAGATCATTACTTCTGACTTTACGTTGCAAAACTTTCCCTCCATTGCAGCAGAAAGCAGCAGCCAGAAGAACTACACTTCCCAGAAGCACTGTTGGCTTCTGGGAAGTGTAGTTCTTTTGACTGGCATTACAGTGTAGGTTTATTGAAAGAAAACTACAAAATGGTGGCGCTTGTCCAAAGTATTATTATTTTTCGTTAACTTATTGTCCCGTACCATCCTAATCATGTGAGTAATATTGAAGTTGACAATTGTGTATCGTGTACAATCTTGCGTTGAAAAACCGCGAAAGAGCGAGTCTGCTAAAGTCGAACCGCAAAGTAGCAATGGACTACTGTATTATTATTTTATTAAATATTCATTAAGGTAGTTTAGAAATAACTGATAACATCTATTGTGAAACAAATGTGAAAGGAATTGCTTTTTGCTATTTTAAAACGTGAGGGCTTCCCCGTGGTGGATTCTGGTGGTGATTTTTGACAAACTACTCCATTTTTGTATTATATTTTTGTAACTTAACAGCTTGTTTACATATATTACAGTCTATTAGGGATGGGAGGTTAAACCCATTTTTAAAGGCATCACATTATAGACATGAAATATTCTCAATTGCGTTTTCAAATGACAAAGATTAAATTTCATTTCATTTATTTATGTCCGTAGCGCTTTACACAACCACGGTGATGGTGACCAAAGTGCTTAACAAAAACAGTAATTAAACAACAAGCTAAATGCAAGAAAAACACAACAAAATAACAAAAAGAAAACCAGAAATGTCAACACATATTTAAGTACTAAAAGCCTGTTGGAATAAAAAAGTCTTACGCTTCGATTTAAAATGGCCAAGTTCAATAAATAATAAATAAACAATAAATTTTGTTATAAATAATCTGTCTGTCCATTCTAAGAGAGTCGGCTGTTAAAATGGAAGCAGTCGGACAGAACTATGTTTTAACATCATTCTTTTTTGTTTTTAGTAATGACTTTGAAATATGTGATTTGTGCGTTAAGCTCCAGTCATAAACACAACGCTAATGGCATTAGCCTTTCTATGGAGTTTACAATGTTAAACGCAGCATCTATGTTAAAGATTCCCATCTCTGCAATCTATTAGATTATTAAAAGACAAAACAAAATGCAGTCATTGAAGAAATACAGTCCTACAGTTTAAAGGTGGTGCGTGATAGTCAATAGTAGAAATAACATATTGCTCAAATCAATTTAAGTCCTTCCCAGATTAAAAAAAATAAAAAATCCTTTGTCGGTTTCATAATGTTTTTACAGAAATGTTCTTAATAGTCTGGTCTGTTTCCTTTGAGGTTTATTGTTGGTGTGCCAATAAAAGCAGCTCTGCTTCAAAAGTTTTGAGGAAGCGCACTGACCCAAGAGTGTTATATTACGTGCTGTCCACAGATGTGCCTGTCTGCTAATCAGCTTAGGATGCTCAGTTCTTGTTAATGACAATTACATTAAAAAAGGCAATAATCGTACCAATGAATCGGCCAACTGTTTAATATTTCTACCTCTATGGAAGGATAGAAAATGCTTTTCTTAAACTTATTAAAATATGAATAAATGTAGCAGCGTTCACTTTTATGTAGGCCTGTTAAATGCACTGTGTCTTTTGTTAAAATACAAATCCATCTAAAGGCACAAAAAGAAAGTTTTAAGGTAGTCTTTGCACCTGACTGTTGTTTTATGACACGTATGAAAAATGCAACCTCCCCTCCTTCTTTTACTGCATAATTGAGATGAATTTACAGCTCAGAATAAAACAGCAGTAACTGCTCTCTTGAGTCGGGTGTGAAGGTCAGACCACCGCTGGGGAGCATAAATGGAAAAGGTTTAGATTTGGTGAAGTAATGACCATGTAGCCACAGGGAATCCCCGAGTAGCAGTGCTGTGTGTGTGGTCTCAAGAAGCAGAGAAGAAGAGCTGTATCCTCTCCCTGCAGAAACTACTGCAACTTTCCTACAAAGTGCGCTGCTGATCCGCGCTCTTGTTTCGGACTGTTTGATTTACTCTGAACCTATAATGAGCAAGAACTCGGAGCTCAATTAGTTTATTTCCCAGGTAGCTCTGTGAGGCTCTCCAGCTAACAGGCCCTGACAATCCTACTGTCGACCTGCACCAGAGCAATTAGAGAACCCAAACACATGCACACTCCCTCACTGGGTCCATCAGACTCCAGCAGAAGCATTAGCCATGTCAGTGCCTCTTCACTGCAGTGGCAGTGTGGCTTTGCTGCTTATTTAATGCCTGAGGGAACACTGAGCACTTCCTCTGTAAAACCAAAACATCTGTCCGTCTCCGAGGTCCGTCAGGAATCTCCTTGTCAGAGGTTTTCACACCTGCTGCTTGATACCTGTGAGGCCAGAGGTGAGGACCTGAACGAGGACGGGCCTTCTCAGAGCACTTGGATGTGTGTGATGTCCTCAGTCAGGCCTCAAACATGCTTCCAAACATTTATAGTCAAAAATGAAATTTCTACTAGTTTTTGGCAGATATTTCAGTATGTGATATACACAATGTCCAAAACATAATTTTGGTTAACATTTTACATAATAGAGCTAAAAATATGAATTAAAGCAAAGCATTCAGGAATAAACATAAAGATATCCAACTGTATCCTTAGAAGTATCCTTACCTTAAATGGTAAATGGACTGTACTTGTATGCACCTTTCAATCTATTCAAGATACTCAAAGCACTTTACATCACAAGCTGTGCCCTCATTATCCATTCATACAGCACTCTACTAGATCTGTACAAAGAATAATCTGAATCTGTAGAGATTAATCGTGCTTTAGATCACATTCATACACTGATGGGACACAGATCGGAGGCAATGAGGGGTTCAGTGTCTTACCCAGGGACACTTCAACATGTGACTGCTGGTGGATTCAAACCCTCGACTCTCCAAATGGAGGATGACTGCTCTAAGCACTCAGCCACAGCCGCCCCCTGCTTAACTTAAATATGTAATGATCTTAGAGTAAATTCAGTCTAGAGCTTTCCCTATCAGCTCAGTAGATGTGGATTTGTGGATTTGCTCTGATTCTCCAGACAAGCTCAGATTTTTTTAGAAGAATCTTTGAAAAGATGTAAATTTTTCCACCCAGATTTTTTATTTTTTTTTGTGTGAACACATTGAAACGTTTAAGAAGTTTAGATAAAGTTAACTAAGTTAAAGTTTAGTATATTCCAGTGTTGACTGGGGTGACTTCATAAGGATTGTTGTACATTGAAGAACATTTTGGTGTTGCAACTTGGTTGTTAAAAAGGGCTTTTTTAAAGTGAAACTATTTATTTTTTAGAGACCTAAATATTCCAGTTTAATTAGAAATTTTAAAAGGTATTGTATGTTCTGTTAGTTAGTTCTACAAAAAAAAACATAATTGAATCAACTAATCAGGGCTTTACAGGTGATGTTTGACATTGTCATTGGTGATGAGGACAAGGAACAGGTGGAAGAGAACCTGGAGAGGTGGAGGTATGCACTTGAAAGAAGAGGAATGAAAGTCAGTCGTAGTAAGACAGAGTCCATGTGTGTGAATGAGAGGGAGGAGGTGGAACAGTGAGGCTACAAGGAGCAGAGGTCACAAAGGTGCAGGACTTCAAGGACTTGGAGTCCACTGTCCAGGAACATGTGGAGTGTAGTAAAGAGGTGAAGAAGTGAGTCCAGGCAGGATGGAGTGATGGAGAAAAGTTTCAGGAGTGATTTGTGACAAAAGGGTGTCAGCAAAGGTCAACGAAAAAGTTTACAAGACAGTGGTGAGGCCAGCTCTGTTGTCTCGTCTGGAGACAGAGACATGGACAAAAAGACAGGAGACAGAGGGTATATTGGTAGAAGGATGTTAGAACTGCAGCTACCAAGAAAAAGACGAAGAGGAAATATATGCAGTTAGAGAGGACATGGAGGTAGTTGGAGTGAGGACAGATAATGACTCTCTGTATCGACCCCGGAAGAGGGAAATGCCGAAAGAATGAGGACTTTACAGAAATTGGACATGATAATCCGTCAAGAAAGCTGCAATTGTTTTATCTTTAGTTATAGTATGTCCATTCAACCCGTATAGAAACATTTTACAAAATCTAAACATCTTTCCTGAAGTTATGTGTCATAAGAAAGGTTCTTGAAGAACATTAGTGGAACTTTGTCTCCTAAAAAAACAATCATCTTTTGAAAGCCTGGTTAATTGTGTTCACTTTAAACAGCACACAACGACACTGGCTTTAATCTTCCATCTTTGCATTTTTCAGGACTTTCCAGTAATGACACGAGAATAAAACACAATGAACCATAAAAGCACCAAGAAACAAACATGCAACAGATGTGCTCGTGCCTTTGTTCGGTCATTGATTTCCAGGAAGTGTTTTTGGTGTTTGACCTCAGACTGATGCTAAATATAAGCACTCCTCTCAGGCGAAGGATATGGTGGTAAAAGTCAATTGTGTCATGACTTTGACCAGCAGAAAGAAGTCTCTGTACCTCCCTGGTTAATTATTTACTTGTCTTGCTTCCCTCTGTTCCCTGACCCCATTGAAGGCCCTGCATAATAAACTGTTTACATAAGATTCACACTTCTCTGTGGTGACTGCTTCCATATACAGTGGCTGGCTGTCCGCGGGAGGACTGGTTGTGTGGTTTTGCACGCTTGCGCTGCGCGTGGGCGAGCATGTTTCTTTTTGATGCACTGTTCAAAGTAGGATGGCATTATTTATTCATGCCTTTGTTGTTCTTACTTCCTCGGCGAGTCAAAAAATTCCTGCCATTCCATTTTAGGCAGATCACGGCTAACTCAGACCGAGTCAATGGTGTCTCAGCTGAATGAGACACGTGCATGAGCACACACATTAAGGAGGTGCAGTCAATAAATCCTCCATCTTGGGTTTTTCTTGTATGGCCCTCTTATATAAGACTCCCCAGTCTTTGGCTCAGCCTTCTCTTATATTTGCCATAGGGCTGATGTGTTGGAGTGTGCTCAGACATTTTTATCAGACCACTGGACATCTTGGGGAAGCAGGTATATTTTATGGACAAGATGTAATTCAAGTGATAACTAGGTGCAAGGGGAAAATATATGTCAACGAAGACCAAACAAATGTGTTGATGGATTTATGGACCCAATTAGTTTTTTCTACTTCTTTAAAAAAGTTTACATCTAGTAGAATCTAGTATTACATGTGACTGAAGGCTTGCTATGAATGCAGTTTCACATATGGGATGAATTCAGTTACAATGGGTCATATTTTGGCTGATAAATTATAAATTTATATTTTGTAATTAGAAGCGTTTAAGTCGGCCCTGTGATGGACTGGAGACCTGTCCAGGGTGTCCCCCGCCTCTCTCACAGTTTCTGGTGGACATGGGCACCAGTGACTCCCGTGACCCGAAAAGGAAGAAGCGGGTAAAAATAATGGATGGATGGATAGAAGTGTTTGTCTCGCAAAGTTCTCTCCTACAACAATAACAAAGAGTTCAGGGAAAATGGGCCAGCAATAAAATCAAAACGCAATAATTAAAGCTGAAATCCTTAAAATTTAAGCTAAAAACACAAAACAACAAAAACATCAAGCCTTTTTATTGGTTCACCAAAGATAACATACCAGTTAATCATCCATCCATTATCTTTACCCGCCTCTTCCTTTTCGGGTCGCGGGGGTCACTGGTTCTCATATCCAGCCATCACTGTGGGACAGGCTGGGGACGCCCTGGACAAGTGTCCAGTCACCTGGACATATAGAGACAAATGAGACACACTCGTATCTAGGGACAGTTTAGAGTTACCAATCAGACTAACATGCATGTTTTTGGTATGCGGGAGGAAACCGGATAAAACCCACGCATGCACTGAGAGAACATGCAAACTCCACCCAGAAAGGCCCCCGGACCGGGATTTGAACCAGCGACCTTCTCGCTGCGAGGCGGCAGCTCTACTAACTGTGCTGCCGTGCCACCAGTAATTCAATTCATGGAATAAAACAAACGTATTCTCTTAATTTTTTTGACTGCACATATTGTGGTGTATTGGTAGATTTGATGTTTCAGTCTTATTTAAAGGTATCATCATTTCACTTGGCAAATGCATTACTCATGTAAAATTTTGCATAATATTCTGAATAATTAACTTTGAACACTGATGATGTTTTACTAAAGGAATAAAGCTGAGACCTTTTCTGTTTAAAGCTGAAGAAAACCACTCCTTCTAGCCCCCTCAGGTCTTCTGCTCCAGGTCTTGGACTTGTTCCACGTTCCATCGGAACACAACAGGATCTCAGACTATAGAACAGTCTTCCATTAGAAGTCAGGGTGGCAGACTCTCTAACCTGCTCCAAGTCACAACTGAAATCTTTTCAAAATGCTTTTGGGTTCATTTAGGTCTAATTTTTACATTAGTTATAAATTTTGCATTGTTTTATTTATTTATTCATCGTGTTTATCTATTATTATTGTAAGTCATTTTATGTACAGCACTTTTTAACACTGGTATTAAAAGATGCTATAAATAAAGTAGAGATGCACAATATTGGATTTTTGGCCGATATGCCGATATGTTAAAACTTATTTGGCCGATACCAGTACCGATGTACTTTTTTCCCCCTAGACCTACTTACAGAGACTACACAGCGTTCTCTGCTGTGGAATTAAAATACTACATTATTCTGCAGGTCTTTGTCAGTTTGGCCTGCCACCAAACGCAGATGCAGAAAAAGGGGCTGGAAATGATGCAACACTTCAGCTTGGATTATGTTTAATGTCAAATCTATTCATGGTATTAACTCTCTCTAACACAATGACAACACTCGAACAGTACAAATTTGTAGATTTTCACAAATCTAAACTCACCGGCGCACGTGACGTCGTAACGTTGTGCTGGTGGTGCAGGCGTCCTTGTCACTGGGTTGTCATATAAAAACACCACCTTTTATATCAGTGAGTTATTTTGATGGAATGGCCGATGTCCGATATTTAACTTTATCGCTATTATCTGCCGATACCGATACCATGCCGATAATATTGTGCATCCCTAAAATAAAGGGTTATTTATGAACTTGGTGCTGCAGATGAACAAGCAGATGTTTTGACTTTCTATGGCTACAAATGAAGCCTCCATGTAAGCCTTCCTACACTGAGCATCTCTTCCACCGAGACATTCCTGTGTGACATTCGGTTCCATTTCGTCATGTTTGTTGTGCGTGGAGGTTGTGGTTCATTGCATGTGCCAAGTTATCTGTTGGGAGAACCAGAGTGAAATGAGCGAAGTATCAAACGGCGGAAGGGGTAGGTTTTTTAGGACGGGAAGCCGTCCCCAAAGGCTCTGCTGTAGTGGATCAATAATTGACTGGCTGGTTGTTTGGCAGGAAGCTCTACAGAAGATCCGACAGAAGAACACGATGCGCCGTGAGGTGACAGTGGAGCTCAGCAGTCAGGGCTTCTGGAAAACCGGCATCCGTTCTGATGTCTGTCAGGTAACACCCATAAACCCCGACACATCCCTGCAACGTCTACACGCAACACTTGAATGCATGAATCGTCTCAGATCTCCACAGAGATGCTCAGGCTTTTCTTCACTGACCAGGATGAAGATGTGTGTGACGTTTACAGTCATCTTTATTTAATAACACTCACTTTTAATCAGTGACGGTTATACAAGTTAACAGGCTGGAAGATGACTTCTTTTTGTTGTTCAGACTTGAAGACAAAGTTTACAACAGTAGAGAATAAAGTCTTCACAGTTTCAAAGCTGTAACTACACAATCAAGCATTTCTGTTTTTTAAGATCGTAAGAAAAAAAAAAGATTGTCAGATTGTAACAGAGTTTCATAAAGGTTGATTTATCTCGTGAGAAACCTTATTGGGTACCACTTTACAGTAAGGCTTCCCTTATGGCTCTCAACAAGGAGTTAAAATTAAAGAAGCATGAGCCAAAAAGATTGTTGTCTGAAGTTTCTATCAAAAAATGTTGGGCTGAAATGGTTTTTGTAGGCCGCCTCCCCATATAGATGGCTAATAAATCATTTGTAGATACGTTATTAATTCCTCTATAAACACTTTATGAATCATTAATAACTGCTTATAATGCATTAATTAAGAGGGATAGAGACAAAAATAACCAGTTTGTTGCCAAATCTGTTCACCTATATATTTCATTTAGAGTAGTTATATTAAACATTTCAGACTAAGTTACTACCTAGTAAACACAATAATCATGTGTAAACCTATTTCTTTAGCATATAATATTGTATTTTATCACTGCATTATAAGTATCTACAATATTATATCCTAAAAAAAAAAAGGTTTACAAATGCTTATTGTGCTTACAAGGTAGTAACTTAGTGTGAAATGTTTAATATAACGACTCTAGATGAAATATATGGTGAACAGATTTGGCAAGAAACTGGTTAGTTTTGTCTCTGTCACCCTTAATGCATAATAAGCAGTTACTAATGATTCATAAAGTGTTTATAGAGGAATTAATAATGTATCTATAAATGATTTATTAGCCATCTATAAGGGGAGCCTTATTCTAAAGCGGTAGCCTTTATTGACACATAAAGGTGTTTTGGGACTGCAAAAACCATTTCAGTCCAATATTTTTTGTATTAAACTTCAGACAACAGTAATCTTTTTGGCTTATGCTTCTTTCTTAATTTTAACTCCATGTTGATTGACCAACCACAACTGACCCATACGGTTTTAAATAAAAGTGTAGATATTGATACAACTTTCACCTGTAGTTGCTCAACAACTCCAACCAAACACGCTGACCAGCTCTGCAGCGTGAGCTTTATTGAGCTCGTGTGTCACTGAGAAAACATGGATTTTTACTCGTTCCAACCAGTGGCTGACTGCTAACGCTAGTTCATTATTCCTGTCAGTGATGCGAATACAACAAGAGACAAAGGCCTCATAGGTATGAGGTTCTCTGGGGAGCTCACTAGTTAACCCTCAGAGAGCAACTAGAAGTGTTTGTCAGAAACAATCTGGGGATTTTAAATCATGCCCTGCTGCTTGCGGGGATCAGAATCTCCACAATCTAAACACTCACATGGACTCTAAACTGACATAAAATGTTCTGATATTGATGCTTCTGTTACTAATAAAAGGTACAGTTGTACAGTGGTGCTTGAAAGTTTGTGAACACTTTATAATTTTCTATATTTCTGCATCGATATGACCTAAAACATCTTCAGATTTTCACACTAGTCCTGAAAGTAGATAAATAGAACCAGTTAAACAAATGAGATAAAAATATTATATATTTATTTATTGAGGACAATGATCCAATGTTACATCTTTGTAAGTGGCAAACGTATGTGAACCTTTGCTTTCAGGATCTGTAGTAGACCCCCCCTCTCCGTGCAGCAATAACTACAACTAAAAGTTTCTGGTAACTGTTGATCAGTCCTGCACTCCGGCTTAAAGGAAGTTTAGTCCGTTCCTCCGTACAGAACAGCTTCAACTCAAATGTTGGTGGTTTCCTCACATTAACTGCTGCTTCAGATCCTTCCACAACATCTGGATTGGATTAAGGTCAGGACTTTGACTTGGCCATTCCAAAACATGAACTTTATTCTTCTTGAACCATTCGTTGGTAGAACAACTTGTGTCATTGTCTCACTGCGTGACCCACCTTCTCTTCAGATTAAGTTCTTGGATAGATGTTCTGACATTTTCCTCTATAATTCTGATATAGTTCAGAATTCATTGTTCCATCAATGATGGCAAGCTGTCCTGGTCCAGATGCATATAAACAGGCCCAAACCATGTTACTACCGCCACCATGCTTCACAGATGGGATAAGGTTCTTATGCAGGAATGCAGAGTTTTCCTTTCTCCAAACATAACACTTTTCATTGAAACCAAAAAGTTTTATTTTGGTCTGATCCGCCCACAAAACATTCTTCCAACAGTCTTCTGGCTTGTCCACGTGATCTTTAACAAACTGCAGACGAGAGGCAATGTTCTTTTTGGAGAGAAGTGGCTTTGTCCTTGCAGCCCCGCCATGCATACCATTGTTGTTCAGTGTTCTCATGATGGTGGACTCATGAACATCAACATTAGTCGATGTGAGACAGACCTTCAGTTGTTAGAAGTTACCCTGGGCTCCTTTGTGACCTCGCCCACTTTTCCACTCCGTGCTCTTGGAGTGATCTTTGTTGGTCCACCACTCCTGGGGAGGGCAACAATGGACTTGAGTTTCCTCCATTTGTCCACAATCTGTCTGACTGTGGATTGGTGGAGTCCAAACTCTTTACAGATGTTTTGTAAACTTTTCCATCCTGATGAACATCAGCAACTCTTTTTCTTGAGCTCCTCAGAAATCTCCTTTTGTTCGTGTCATGATCCACTTCCACAAACATGTTGAGCAGACTTTGATAGATCCTGTTCTTTAAATCTAACAGGCCGTCCACTCACACCTGATCATCATCCCATTGGTTGAAAACACCTGACTCTAATTTCACCTTCAAATTAACTGCTAATCCTAGAGGTTCGCATACTTTTACCACTCACAGATATGTAACACTGGATCATTTTCCTCAATAAATAAATGTCCAAGTATAATATTTTTGTCTTAATTTATTTAACTGGTTTTCTTAAATCTACTTTTAGGACTTGTGTGAAAAGCTGATGATTTTTAGGTCATATTTATGCAGAAATATAGAAAATTATAAAGCATACACCAACTTTCAAGCACCACTGAATTGTGGAATGGGGTTACCAGCATTATTGTAGCTGGTTAACCCCAGATAACAACTAGAGCTAACATTCCTAGAATGAATTCATATCACCTGCTGTCTTCCAATGCCCATTTTAAACTCTTTCCTTGAGAAGTTATTGTAGAGCAGTTTTGGTCAAACTGAAATTAATTTTATAGAAGATCTCATGCTCATCAAATTGTAACTCAATATCCGTTGACTTTGGTGGCCATCTCGAATTGGTTTGGCTTAGTAGTACACCCAAAGGTTGCTTTGTGAAAGTTTCCTTAAAATCCACCCAGTGGTTCATGACATATTTTACTATCACACAGGTCAACAAACATGTACAAAGATGTAAAAACAAAATAAGTCAAATAATTGATTGGAAAATCTAGAAGTGAGTGTGGAAAGCAGGTAGAAACCCTTTTCTTTAACAAGATAACTGAGAGAGAAACGAGAGCCAAAACTGCAAGGGAAGAAAAGAACCCTGAACAATCATCTATGTTGAACGTCTCTGTATGTGCAGCTCCTCTCAAGCTGACAGAAACTTCGCCTCTGATCTCTCATCTCGCTGCATCACTTCTCCATTCAAGTGTCAGAATGTGCATGAGCAAAGTGGACTCCCGCCGAGATGCGGCGCTTACACCGTTCATCAAGTAATGACTTTGACTTGACACTTTATTTACATACAGCTGCACGCAGGCGCAGCCATTTACCAGCAAAAACAAAAGGGGGCGGGAGTTTATTGTCATCTTTCTCTGGATTCCAGGGGAATATTTCAGGTCGTGTTCTGATGCATGTGCGCTTGTAATTTAGCACGTGCAGCCTTAATGAGAGTCGAAGCGTAAACGCCACGCTGTGCGCATCCAAACATACAGTGTGTGTTTGTCACTGTAATGGAATCCAACAGCACGCAGTTGCTTCTTTACTATACTTTAATTTATTGTCAATTCCAGTAATTTTGGCCTCTTACTCAGAGGATAATTGGCGTTGGCGCCGCACGTCTTTTTCTCCGAGTGCATCCCCCTTCGCTGTCTGCGCTGGAGATGGCCCACAGCTGATACTCTGCCTCACATTTGCAGAGAAATGACTGAAAGTTTTAGCCTGGCAAGTCAGACCTCTCTTACAGCAAGGTCTTGCGAAGAAGAATCCGATCCATAATTGCTGTCCAATTATATTTGCTTCAAGCTGTACTGCTGCGACTAATTGCTTCATGAATAATTTCAGTTCAAACTCCAGCGCTGCACTCTGCACGCTGCGTGACACAGACAGGAGATGGCCACTAAAAGTGACCCCACTTTTTTTATTTTGTCCTGAACCTCTCAGCTGTGCCAAGGTTTTTGGTTTGAAAGGGTTTATTTTGACTCATACAGATGTTTTATTTTTCCCTCTGTGTTTTTCTTTATCTTTCTCCTCTTATCACGTGGGCGTTAAGGCCATCGAGTGTCCAAAAACATTTAAAAATAAGTGTTTTTATACTTGTGGGTAAGAAATTACCCTTTTCTTAACACTAAATAACTAAATACATGCCTAGTTATTAAATGCTCTGCGCAATAAGGACATGTGGATGTGAATTTAAAATAATTAAAGCAAATAAAAATAACAGGACAGACACTTTTATTTAGTTAAATAATTTCATAGAAGTCAGTTAATTACTTCTGGAATGTCTAAGTGTCTGTTTTCCTTACTTTTATTCTCATATATTTAGGTGAATGAATATAGTTTTCTGACAGTCTGTAAAACCAAATACCAGCACTAGTTTCACACTGAATCATTGTTGTACCTGTTAAATGTTGCTGATTTATTAATATTCATCCACCCCGTTTAAATGTAAGACCTGTGAAATAATAGTTAGAAAGTAAAAATCAAAGTGGAAAGTTTGCGTTCCTTTGAATTTTGTAAGTGTAGAAATACAAAATGATAATTTGCTTAAATACATATAAACAGACTGTAGAGAAATAATTCCTTTTTTAAAAGAAATGGTAGTGTCACCGGTACTTTCTAACTTACTCAACTTGGACTACTAGAATAAAAAAATAAATATAACACTAACAAAGTCTAACAAATCAAATACTATCTACAACTCTGTTTGAATGCTCTTTAACAAATGAGCTGCAGTTTTACTAAATTGGACATTTGCATATTATTCCATGCAGCATCTGTGCATATCTGTGACAATATATTTGTGAATACTTTGCTTGTTTACGCAATATAAAATATGTGCATACTCCAAATCTGTAGCATTGTTGCCCCTTGTAATTCAAAAGTACATATTACTCTTAATTTATTTTATTTTAGTGTTTAATAATAAAATAACTTGCAAATTAAGATTTCATTGGCAACATAACCCCAGTTTTGAATCAGTAAACTCGTCTACTTGCTCACCTATTAATTTCTTTTCTTACGTGCCTATTTATCTAATTATCATCTCTGCTGACATGAAAGGCAGGCAATTATATATTTGGTTGCATCTGTGCACGTGTTTGTTTGGTAGCAAAGTATGTCATGAACTACTGGACAGTTTTTTATGAATTTCAAAGTAATCGTTGGATGAACATCTACAGCTGATTAACTTCTGCTGTCGATCTGATTCTGAATGTCCACAACAGCTAATCAGCCTTAGCAAACACAAAATTACTATGATGCAATCCTTTTTACACATATTTAATAAAACTTTAGTGCGGTAGTGGGTGACAGCCATTTACAACACATACTTTGAGTGCTATCAGATTTCCACGTGGGAACAGTTTTTGTCAATACATATGTTGTTGTTGTTGTTGTTGTTGTTGTTGTTGTTGTTGTTGTTGTTGTTTTGTCATTTGTCCAGTCTGGCATCCATCCAGAAACAGTTTGTAGCCTTTAAATGGTTTCTTTCAAAACTGGGTTCTATGTGAAAATCTTGAAATGCCACTCTTGCATTTTTGTGTAAACAGTCCAAAGCTAACTTATTTAAACATTTATCATAAATCCACCCCTAATCTAACCTACAACCCTAAAAGGAACAGGCATAACATCAGTATTGACAGATTACGTGCTTGCATTTGAGCTTCAGTCACTAGTGTCGTAGCGGCTGTAAAATCTTTGTGTACAGTATTTCTTTAATAACCAACGAGGCTGACCCACTGTAACACTGTCTTAAATAGAACAGAGCAAAAGAACATTATTATTCCTTAACATGAAATAAAGCCAAACATTATTTAGTCACGTTACTACTCTGTCAGTATTACAAAAAGTACTCTACATTACACATCAGTTATACATTTAAATAACTTGGTAAATGGGGTTAGCATTAAAAGACTGATTCTTGTGCAAACATAGTTTACTTAGACATTGTGAGGAAAATGCCTTCGTCAGCTGTCTCTTGTTGAATACTGTTCCACAAAAGTGTATTACGTCCATGGACTTGAACTCCCAGTCACCACTTACCGTCCGGCAACAACAGTGCAAATCACACAATGTTGTACAAAACGCCCCCAAACTTAAATTTCCCCAAATTTATTGTAATCTAAATATTTTGTTAGTTTTCCATTTCCAAACAAGCCTGTTGTCATGATTGGAAAGTTAAGTAAAAATTCTGAAAGTTACTTTACCACCACTTTATTTAAAAAGCACTTAAAAACAGAAACAAGGCCAACCAAGTTGCTGCACAATAAAACAAATGAACAGAAGGCACAGGATAAACTACACACATCAACAGAGGTAAAAAAGAAAGGAAACAGTTAGAATGTCTAAGGTCTAGATTAATACAAGATCATCAGCCCACTGGGTCAAAAACCAGGGAATAAAACTGCGTTTCTAAACAAGACTTCAAAACTGAGTTCAAAACAGAGGGAGCTTGCCTAACATATAGTGGCAAACCATTCCACAGTTTTCCACCTGCAACAGAAAAAAGCTCCATCACCTCTGAGCTTGCATTGTGTGCGTGGAACCATTAAAATCATCTGATCTGCTGACCTCAGAGCTGCGGTACAGATGGCCACAGCAGTTCAGAGAGCTAAGAGGGCACAGAACTGTTGAGAGATTTAAAAACATACAACATAATTTAAAAAAATGAACTCAGAAATGAACTGGAACCTATTGCAGGGAAGCCCAAACTGGGGAAATATGTTCTCTTTTGCCAGTACCAGTTAAAAATCAGGCTGCAGCATTTTATTCTAGTTGCAAACGAGCAAACGTCGTTTGACTAATTCCATAAGAAAGCGCCTGGACTCACCGAGAGACATCAAAGTTTCATTCATGCAGAGGAAGTCCAACTTGTTCGTGGTAAAATAGTCCCTCAGGATAAAAGTGTGTGTTCACCGTTCTTGCGTTCACCATACAGGACCTGAAACCAACAGTAGTAGCAAGGAAGATTAAAGATTTGCACCTCACTGGCATCATCAGCGTGCTTAGGGATACAAAGGTAAACTCCCTTGATCCGTGCCAACAACCTGTATCAGACAAGATTCAGCAGGGTCCCGTAAATGGCACCAAACAGAAAGATGATGTTCGGGTCCACATAAAGCATGAAAATCCTTCCAACCCACCACACTTTCCTGTCTTTTCCTCGATTACGCTTCCTCTAGGAAAGTGTACCTGGAGCTCAGTGAAGGAATGCCAGAAAATAAGACTGGAGAAGAAACTAACTGTTGGTGATTAACCGAGCCGGCATTTCAGAAAACCAACACAGTTCCAATAGGATTAGCTCATATGCTAGATGTCAGTAAACATTCTGTATAACACTTAAATAAAAACGACAGAAGTAGAAACGGAGCTGAGAGCGGCGGCTGGAAAGTCCTACACATCTGTGCCATCTTGAAGGGCAAAGGTTCATCCATTATATCTTCCAGAAAGAATACTTTTCCAATACAATGTGTAATCCTTCAAATACTTTAACTAAATCATAAAAAAAATCATAATTATGCCCACTTTGATTTTAAATGTAAGATACAAATCAATGAGACTAAACCATCAAATTATGTGGTAAAATATACCATTGTTCTACTGTATTTACACTTGATTTATTTTAGCCAAAATATTATAAGGGGTTAGATCAGATTATTAAGATATTCAGGCTGTTGGTCTGGTTGGATGGTGTCCAAAATATCCAAATGTGATTTGTGATGGTAAATTAGAACTTTCTCACCTTTTAATTAGTGGAGTATCAACTCCAACAAGCCCCCACCTGGCCTTTCTGTTCCCACACATTTGCTCAGTCACTCATCAGAGCAGGTCCGGAGCAGCAGACTCGACCAGGGCCTGCCTTTGTTTAATTGGCTGCTTAACAAGGCCTGGGGACTGTGTCACCGCGGCCCCAGCGATGGCCCCGGGGCCGTGCGGCCACGCTGCTTGTACCCGCTGGGCTTCAAGCTCCCCAACAGCACTAATTAAAACATGCGTAGCTCCATCGTCTCCAGTGTGGTGGCACGGGGTTAATGTGTGTACACCAGCCCGGGCTACACTTCCTCAAACATGATGAGCCTCCAGTAATGATTCTGTAGATTGGCTCTCCAAGTCATTTGCTGACCGCTAGCTGTTTTCTCTCCACAACTCCTTCACCTGCTCCTCCTCCCCCTTCACTTTCTGCCTACTTTGTTGAAACTTTTTCCTTTCATATGTGAGGGTCAGAAGGGCCTGTCAGTGTTTGTACAAAGGTAAGCATGTCAGGTTGTCAGAGAGGACTTGGATTCAACTGTCCTGTCCAAATGTGAGTTTCCCTCCCCTTCTCTGTCATTCCCTCTCGCACTGCAGAAATTGGCTTTTTGATTATTTCATCTCTGTGTTGCAGAGCTCCTCTTAATAAATAATGACGGGCTGATTGATTTTTTTTTTCCCCCCTTGCTGTTCCCTACAACCACCCTTCTTCTTCATCACGTTTTCTATCAGAACAGGTTTCCTTCACTCTTCTTTCATACGAGACATGATCCTTACTTTTCTATTCTTTCTGTCATCCAACAGCATGCCATGATGCTTCCCGTCCTTACCCACCACATCCGATACCACCAGTGTCTGATGCACATGGATAATCTGATTGGCTACATCTTCAAGGACCGCTGCCTCCTTCAGGTAAGACCCAGTGATACACGGCTACATGCACATCCAGAGCTGCATTATTTACAGGCTGGCATTGTTGATGGCTCCGTGTTCACGTATTCATTGGCTGGTTATTGGAATTGGACACATTTCTAGATGGACTACCCATCCCTTACATGAAACAAACAAACAAGCAAACTTTGTAGACAGTGATTTTAACACCAGATGAAGATGTTAAGAATTCAAATTGTGTTCAGACTGACAAATAAAAAATTCAGTGTTTGATTTAATTTATAGGTTTACCATGCATGGATGTGGATGGATGTGGATGGATGTATAGATGGATGGATGGATGGTCTGTAACTATGTGACAAGATTTGAGAGAATTGGGAATATGGAGTAGGAATGGGCAAGAATACTGTTCAAAATGATTGAGTTTTGTTGACCCCGTCAGTGTCGCACACACTGAGTGACAGGTATTCGTGCTTCAATGAAGAGTGCTTTAACTAGAACTTTTCAAATTTTTCGGAAGGTGACCAGAATCTGTCAATTTCCTGTTTCACAGACTTTACCTGACTGTCCTTTCTTACGCAGGTTTTTTATTTGTGTGTGTGTGTGTGTGTGAATGCTTCAGATGTTGAAAATAAAGTCAAAGGAAACAAACTTGAAACAAAAGGCATTTTATTTGACACAATTATTTTTTGTGAAATAATTGTTTCATCTTATTTGATGGATCCTGATGTGTTACATGTGTGGCATCAAGACTGATCCTCCATACGTCCATCCATCAAGTGTCTTTACCTCTTTCCTGTTTTCTGGGCTGTTGGGTCGCTGGTGCCCATACCCATCAGTCACTGTGTGAGAGGCGGGGGACGCCCGGGACAGGTCTCCAGTGTGTCACAGGGACACAGAGACAAATGAGACAACACGACCATTCTCTCTCTCTCACTCACACCTACAGACAATTTAGCGTTACCAATCAGCTTTGTTTGGCCTGGTACTGTAGTACCCTGAGAAAACCCACACATGCAAACTCCATTCAGAAAGGTTCCTGCTTGGATTCTACCCAGCAACCTTCTCGCTGAAAGCTGACAGCTCTACCAACTGCACCACCGTGCCATCAAGATTGATCCAAGATGGGTGGGGGTGCAGCGGGCAAGGAAAGCGGTAAAGCCTGAATAATTTAGCTTAGGGATGAATAAATGGCGTTCGTTTTACCTCCACAACCTGTTCCTCTGTGTTGTTTCTTACTTTACTGTAAGATCTTTTTTAATGTACCGATTAATATGTATATATATGTGTATATATATGTATATATATATTTATATATATGAGAGAAGGAGAGAGAGTCAGAGCTTGTTATGTACAGGAATTCACGGAGGCAGAATTCCCCTCATTACAGCTCCCAGTCCACCCCTGCTCGGATTGTTTAAGAGGTAGCATGGTTTTAGGAGTCAGCTGGGCTAACACGCACACACTGGCCTGAGTTTGTTTCTGTGCAGCCTGACTCAAATCTGACTTGCAGTGACAGTAGTCAGGACAACAACATCCTCCTCCGTAATGCCAGCTCTCCCCTGTCAGGTCTGCAGCCTCAAGCTGAATGCTCTCAGAGAGCAAGGCCCCCTCCCAGCTGCCTGCAGCAAAATTGAAGAGCTGTCATAAGTTGATACATTAGAAATCAATGTGTTGTAGCCTATACATAGTTAATAGAGGAAGGATGCATTAGGATTTGCTCAAGGCTTTGTGTGTGTGAGTTTGTGGATGTGGATTTGCTTGTATTGATCAGAGATTGGCCTGTTTGTTGTTTACATAATGACGACCTGTCTTTACGAGTGCTAAAAAGGAAACGCCAACTCACTGTGAGGCCAGCTGCTGGCTGACAAGTCGATCCTTTTCCGTTGCTGAGAGTTTGCAGCCTCTCATTTATTCTCATATAAACGACAAACAAAAACTAAAACAAAAAGTCATTTTGACACAGCAGCTCATGTTCTGGTCTCTGCCGAGTGCGCTGCCAGTCTGCATCGCTATTCTGCCCACAGAGGTGTTGATGCCATGACATCGTTGTTTGTTTGTGTGTGTGTGGACAAGAGCAGGGCTGTCAACAATTCACTGATATCGCTACTGAAATGACCCGAGTAGGGAGCCATCAGAGCTGGGCTTACAACACCTCCCTCATATACAGCAAACACACACACTCATAAAAAGAAACGCACACACACACACATTATGTCCGGATAGATTTGGACAGAATGGCTTCAGGAGTGCAGTGCTGCTCGCTCAGACATTCCTCTCAAACTCGTCACGTTTCACGTCCACCATCACTTCTCATTTGGCTCCACTCTGATGGGCTGATCGCGTTTAATGAGATGAATGTTTTTCAGTGACAGTCTACTCATTAAACATGAGAGAATCTAGTACCACTCTTTGATTGCACTGCAAATGATATGTGCTTTGATAGAGGGTTTGTGTGCTTTGAATTAAGCCATCTACAATTGTCTATAATTTATGGATGGGGAAAACTTTTTGAGCAACGGCGTTCTTTAAAAGATTTTTTTCCCTAAAAATCTGTATTAAAATAGAATTTTTGATTCAGTTTTTCACAAACCCGAGGCTTGACAGCCGGCCGTGTTGGCTGCACACTGGTTTAGATCACACAGGAGGGAAACATGGAGTTAGTTAAACTTTATGTGGGTTTTGAACAATAACATTACTAGCTTATATTTGATATGTTTCTTTGAATACTTCTTTTCTGAATTAAGGTTGCTGTATTTCAGAAAGCATCCTACATTACACACTTCGGCAACGTTTGAGTAGATTAATACCAACCTCTTTTGTTGTGAGCATGAAAACAAAAAAAATAGACGCGGTACTGATTTCCATTCTGCTGAGTGGCTACATCTAGGGTAAAAAAGGTTCTTTTAAAAATTGGGTTGCCACGTCAAAATCCAACATGGCTGCTATCATTTAAATAAACTGGCCACCCTTATCATTTGAGGAATCTCTGCTTTCTGATTTTTAGATTGCCTAAACTTATAGTTTCCTCAATTGATTGAGGGCTGAAGATTAATCTTTGGTGGCCTAGGCCACTGTTGGCCTTTTCCTGATTCCGCCTATTTGTGGATAAAATTTCTCCCTCCGTTGTGCATCGATCCACTTTTTTCATTTCTGATACGTGATGTTAAGTATCTGTCAATACCAATCCAATACCGATCCAATACCGATCTGATACAGAAAGTGCTGAATTTCATTCAACAAACTCCGCGTGCTCTTTAGGGTGAAATCTCTGGAGATGCTTGATTAAGTTGGTGGTGGTATAACTGCAAGTTTTAGTGCCATCCCTTGGAACCGTCGCTGTGCACGTATTGCACGTAGCTGTGGAATGTGTTGGCGGAGGTAATGTGAAATAGTTCCAGATGGCTGATCCTTTCAGGTTCTCCATTTTGAAAACAATGTGCAGTGAGTTCGCTAGTGCGTGATGTCACTCAGAGCACAAAGCACAGAATTAGAGTGAATAGATCTGCCCAGTCATGGATCGGTCACATTGTCACCGATACCCGATCCAGAAGGTTTTTTTCTATATCAGGACCAATACCGATATTGGTATCGGATCGGTGCATCTCTACCCTCCACTCGCCAGGATCTGTCACTTTGTGCTGCCTCAAACAAGCATAAAAATAAAATTTAAAAAATACCTCTGTTCTTATACACATTGTAAATCCTACCCACTAGAATACTTTGCATTAATAACAAACATTAAGGTTCACTTGCATTCTCTGTCCAATTACAGTCCAGAAAAACGTTCATTTTGAAAACTAAAAGCATTCACTATTCAGATTCCTCAGCAACGGGAAACATCAGCGTACCGCTTGTTCAACTATAAAGTATCATTAGAAAGGAGTTTTAGTCAAGAGAGTTAAGATAATTGCATTCACACAAACAACAACATAGAATATAAAAGCTATAAAACAAAAATTATTTAACCAAAACATGTTTACATACTGAAGGCATAGACTTATGGCTTTATATGAGTATACTGTAGTCCCTCACTACTTTGCGGTTTATTTTTCGTGGACTCGCTCTATCACAGTTTTTCAAAACAAGATTGGACATGACACACAATTGGCTGATTGATGGATGAGCCGCACGGTCGGCATGGATTTTTTTATTTAAAATAAATTATTTTAAATTTAGCACCTGCTGCACCTTTGTGCAGCCCAGCTGCAGGAGAAGCTGCAGTGTGTCATATGTGTCCGCTCTGCAGCGGAGAAGTGGGCGTGGCCGAGAGCACTGGCAGAGTGCAGCCGGAGACAGAGAGCTGATTTCATGACATGCTGTGCTCTTTTAGAGAGTTTAGAGTTAGAAATATCGTTTGAATATTGCAAGAGTGTGGGAAGGGTTTAAAATGCTTTAAAATGTATACAAAAGTCCTCGCTACTTCATGTTTTGTTTATCTCAGACTCGCTCTATCACAGCTTTTCAACGCGAGATTGGGCATGACACACACTGGGCTGATTCAGGATCAGAATAAACTTTATTATCATTGTACCGAGATACAAGTATGTCCGTACAGTCGTCTGAAGGATGGGCGGAGTGCACGCAGCTGCTGCTCTTTAAGAGCGCAGCCTCTTATCCATTTCAGAACATTTTTAGCTTTAGATGAGAAAAGGGAAGAAAACATGAAGAGAGAAGGTATAAAAAAAAGATCTCTCACACCGTGTCCTAGACTGGGCACGGTCTGAGGCATCAAAAGATCTACCACAGCAAAGCAACATAAGTAGACATAATACATATGAGACCGGTGAAGACATTGAGTTTTAAGGGAAGGTCTTAGCATAGTCCAGATCCCCCCTCAGCCATTGTCCAGATCAGAGGTGTTTGTTATCATCCAGCTCGGTTGAGGTTCTGTCACATGTCCACAGTCTTTGGGAAAGAAGGGGTGAGGAGACAGACGGAGCGTCTTTGTTTTCATAACATCCCAGGAGGAATTGAGATAGTCCGCCTTCAAGGCCAGATCCAGATCCACAGTTTGGATCAGGCAGAACTTGTAAATTGCTGTTTCTGCCTTTTAAAGTCTCGCTAGAACATTCTCTGATGGTGACTCCCAACAGCCAAATTGATTATTTATGCCGAAAGTCAAGTCGATTGATGGATGAGCCGCATGATCGGCATGATATTTTTATTTAAAATAAATTATTTTTAAATTATTTATCACCTGCTGCACCTGTGTGCAGCCCACAGCTTGCAGGAGAAGCTCCCTCCTGCAGCTGATCAGCTGTTCTCCGTGCAGAGCGGAGAAGTGGGCGTGGCCAAGAGCGCTTGCAGGTGGCAAAGAGCAACCGAGGCAGGGAGCTGAAATCATGACATTCTGTGTCTTTTAGAGCTTTTAGAGTTTAGAAACATTGTTTAGAATATTGCAAGAGTGTGTAAAGGTTCAAAACACTTGTGTACATACATACATACATACATATATATATATATAT
>NC_056517.1:3637400-3657058 GCF_014905685.2 Nematolebias whitei | reverse complement strand
TATATATATATATGTATATGTATATATATGTGTATATGTATATATATGTATATGTATATATATATATGTATATATATATATATGTATGTATATGTATATGTATATATATGTATATATATATGTATATGTATATATATGTATATATATATATATATGTATATGTATATATATATATGTATATATATATATATATAAATAAATAAATTACTACTTACTACTTGTACTACTATTCCTACTTTGTGGTTTTTCACTTATCGTGGGGCTTCAGGTTATGGATCCCCCATGATAAACGAGGGACTACTGTATGTGGCTGTAAAGTATGTGTCTGTTAATTAGAAAACATTTCCTCACCTGGTAAACCAATTAGAATGTAACTCTCAGAATGTGATTATTGTATGTTCCGGTCCATCTTTTGCACATTAATTTGTGGAGTGACCCTGATTCAAGATGGCCACTTCATCTTATCAACCTGGGCATACACAAATAAAGCTATCAAGTTAATTATTTCATATAATGAGATCAAAATAATATAGGCATGGTAGTAGATGAGTGTCATCCCCAACACACACTCACAATGTCCATTTTAAACATTAGATGGAGGATAATATGCATTCAGTCATTTTTTATTTTTTCATTAAAAATATTGTAAAAAGAGGGTCATAGATCTGCTGTTGTATCATAGTTATTTAAAGTATTATAATTACTGACATACTTAACAGTTGAGGTCAGACAGGAATCCCAGTGGACTCTGATGTTTGCAGATGACATTATGCTCTGTGATAAGAATGGAACAGGTGGAAGAGAACTTGGAGAGGTAATGTTTGTAATAATTACACGAGCTAAAACAAGCATGAATAATAAGAAACAATGTAGGCCAGCAAGATTATGCAACCATTGATGAGTGCACACGACTTCCAGCCAGTGACTAATCTGCAGTCCTAGTAGCTACACCATTTGTCTTTGGTATTTCTAAAAGTGTCACTCCTTTCTCTGTTATTTTTAAAACCTAGAACTTTTAGTATTTTAAGTTAACAACATCATGAAAACTATTTTTTATACAATAACGTCATAGTTTTATAATTTTCTATACGTTTTTAATGTAGCTTCAAACATTTAATAGTTACAGTAGCCAGACAAAAACACAGTACAGCTGTCTTTGCTGTTGAAGTTGCTTGTTGTGTGAATCTTTATAATACGATGTGAATGGTCAGTTTTTTTATCTGTGTTTTTTATTTTTAGATGTCTTTTTTTCAAGCTTATAGGGTAGAGCTGGTCACTGTGTAAAGAAACACAACTTCATTTCATCTTTTTCACAAGAGATGAAAGCTGAAGATCATCTGGGAAACCAGTCAGCTGAGTGAATCTGTACAGTCCAAGTTCTTTTTTAATGTTAATCAAGGTTAACACATTACAATATCTTTAAGGTGTTTATTGTTAACATCATTTGACTTTTGTATTGGGGTGCACCGATAAATCCGCCCCGATTTCATTAATTTGGGGAAATCGAAAATCGGCCGATACTTGCATGAGGAACCGATTTGACCAATATTTTTAGTTTGAACAACAATTGTCTAAACTTCATTTATATTTCAGAGCACTACCTCATGACCAGTTAAAACAAGTTTGTATTGTTTCTAGGATGTTGTTCAGGGGTATGTGTTTCAATAAAATGAGATTGAAAATTAAAGGTGCATTATGAACTTATAACACCTGACAGTGTCGCTTATAAAACAAAATCGGAATCGGCAGCTCAGACTTTTTAGAAATCTGTGATCAGCCAGAAAACTGCAACCGGTGCACCCCTGTTATATAAATGATACAAACTGGTAAAACAGCAGAGAATGACTGTGAGTTTTTATCAGTCAGACGCTAAAAACTCAACCTGAGTTTGTACGCTCGATGCTTTCCATCACCCAGCTGCAGCAGAGCTACAAATCTTTGAAGCTCCTTCTTCTACAAGCTTCGCTGTTAAACATTTATCATTTAAAGGTTGTAATGGGGGGATTTTGAGTTGAAGAGATATATTCATGGTTGCCACATGCCCCTGCTTCTCACGTCTACTGGACCATCATCATTCCACCCAACCCCTGCTGCTTTATCCCCATTCTTCACGTTTGACCCGTGCTAACAGAACACGAGACATCTCAAAGACCCTCAATACTTTAATTATACAAGTCCTCTGCCTCTGCTTCTGTTTGTGTATCCCGTGAATTTGTATGTGTTCCGAGATGCTTTATTTGTTTTTAAATTTTTATTCATGGTGATGCATCCATGTGATTGAATTGTCCGTCTGTTTGAACTGGGGCTGCCCTGAATACAATTTCACTGTCTTTTAATATTTGCTTGTGCTTTTGAATGCATATCTGAGTGCTATGACCAAAAAAAAGTGACACATATGCCATAAGTTTGGTTTCTTATAATTCAAAGGATTAGGACTTGCCTTTAGGTTTTAGAACCAACTTGCCACAGACCCGGATTTATCCCAAATTCTTATTCTGTTCACTCTGCTACTGGTGCTACTGGTCTGCTGCCGAGACGGGAAATGAGTCAACAGATGAACTCTCTAAACGCTTGCTGCTGTCAGCTCTTAGTATAACATAATCAGCTCATTAGTGGGTCACACAGTCACACTTTAAACACGCAGAACACTTTATCTAAAGATCCAATATGCTCTTTAAAAACACATCTTAAAGCCTGCGCATTGTTTTCTTGTTAAGGGTTAATTGAAAATTCGTGTGACTTAGTTCGCTGTGGCGCCCCCTGAAGAAGGGAGCAGCCGAGAAAAGAAAAAAGTTGATTGAAAAATGAAAATTGACTATGTAAAATACAATATTGCAAAATTTTGCCTTAGCATAAGAAAATACATTGCACATGCACTTTGAAACTTAATGTGTTGCACCAGGTCCTAATGGTTTAATTCATTTTTATAAACAAAATATGATTTATTGAGAAACTATTCTTCCAAAATGTATGTAAAAATAACATCAGACCTGTGATTTAATAAACCAGGTGCCCGTGTCAACAGTAAATCTATAAAATTAGTGACTAAGACCATTTCAGAAGTTCAATTTATATATTTTTTAACCAAAACAAACATTTGAAACACATATTTAAGATTATTTAATCAATCTGAAATATACCAAACTATGTTTTGATATACCAAATGTCCCCGTTCAAACTCAAACTTTAGTTAAAACTAAACTACTCCCCCTCCGGCTCGTTTGAGGCAGTCATGGTTCAAAACATCCTGATTCAATATTCCAGGTAGAAAAATCCAACAAAGTAAAGTTAATTTAACTTGTTTGATTTTTCTACCTGGAATATTGAGCATGAATCAGGTTACTAGTACAGGGTTAGACCTTATTTTGCATCCAGAAATGCCTTATACCTGTATTTTATGTGGCTTCATCAAGGAGTTGAAAACAGTACTCGGAGTGTATTTTCTCGTGATACCGTTACACAGTTGCCACTGATTTGTCAGCAGCACATCCATGGTTAGGGCTGGGTACCTTTCTAAAAAATCTGTATCTGTACCGGTGTCGGTACCTTCACTTCCGTGTCGGTTCCTGGACGGTTCTTTTTTCGGTACCAATTTTGGAATTACTATTAATTCTAACAAGAATAAAATTACGTTACACATTACAGTACAAATTATGAATTTTATTTTTTAACTTTGGTATTTTTCTATTCCAAGCAGTTTTCTTACATTAAAACAAACATAAAATTTCCAGGTCAAAAGACCAGTTACAAACCAGTGACACGTCAGTGTCTAATGCTCACTGCTACACACTGAGGACCTTTTCACTGAACAGTTTTTCTTCAGAAAAATCAACATGTCTGCTTTCTCTGGACACAAACCAGCTGCTCCTGGCTGATGGTGTCTCCAGCAGTAGAACATGTTCACTCTGAGGCTGTAGATGATGATTATTGCACACACAGATACCTGGTTGTCAGTTTGACATATTGTCCCTCACATTCCACCAGCAGGTCACTGGATTCAATGAAGTAGGGATGATGCAGACATCTGCACCTCTGTGTCTCTGCCTAAATCTTCTCTGTGGTTCTCTGGGGTTTAGGGCTCTGATCATCTCCCTAATTGACATGAGAACAAAACATCAACAATAACATAGTTGTGTTGTTATTACTCAATAAACATTATCTAGTCTGACAGATAAAAGCTCAACTGGTCAACAAAATCCTTTACAGTTTAACTTACCTCCACCGTGCATCTCCACTGCAGAAAAAGCAGCAAACTTTTAACAGCAACGTTTGTGACTGTCCTGTGGCCCCACCTCGCTTTTCTTTTGTCCTCCTCACATCAGGGTCAGAGGCTCCTGTGAGGAGAACATTAACATAAACAGTGAACATTAGTGAACTGTTTAAGCAGCTGACTGGATGGATGAGCAGTTTTACAAGCTAAGATTTGTTACTGTCAATCTTGTTAGCTTCTGAGTTTAGCTAGCCACGTAGATAAAATAAATTTACACACTAATATCTTAAAGTTAGTGTTACATGGATCATAATTTATTTCACCGTGATGTACGTTAAGTTGCAGTTACGCTAACAAATGTAAACTCACCAGCTGAAGCACAGACACAGAGACATCCTCGGAGTTCTTTGATGAAGAGTCCAGTCGTGGACTCTCACAGGCTGACTTTAATGCTGAGAGGAGGAGGGGGGAGGCTGCTGAACTCCTCTCTCCTCGCAGAAAAACACAGAGCAACTTTCTGCTCGCGTTTTGTCGAAGCACACGTGAACCCGTCTGTGGGCGTCACCAGCACCATAGACATACATTTTAGATTAGGTATGGCAGCTCTATACAGCTCTGGATGTAATTTGGGTGTAGTCTGTTTGTCATATGTCTGGTGTTTTGCCTGCCTGCATGCTGAAACCACCTGACACGTTACAGCCAATACCGAAACTCAACACCGAAAGAAGAGTGACGTTTCAATACATACACCCACCGGTGCAGTTCGGTCGGTGCCATAAAAGAACCTCAGTTCGGTACTCAGCCCTATCCATGGTGCAAATTTCTCATTCCACCACATTCCAAAGGTGCTCAGTAGGTTTGAGATCTGGTGACTGGAGGCTGCTGAAGTCCAGTGGATTGAGACTTGTCATACCAGGCAATGTTTTTCCAGTCTCTCACTGTCCAGTTGTAGTGTCTGTGTGAAGTGTAGTCTCAGTCTCCTGTTCTTAACTGGTTGGTTCTTGATAGTCTTCTGTTGCTGTATTCCATTGGCTTCAACGTTTGACGTGTTGTGTATTCAGATATTCTGTGTACCTTAGTAGTAAAAAGTGGTTATTTTAGCTACTGTTTCTTTTAATCTCAAACATTCTCTTTGTTTTCTGATTTATGTGCACTTTTGCTATCACTGGACAGTTTTGTCTCATTCAGACTATATTAATGTATACACTTTTAAACCCATCAAACTTTTACCACAGAGCGGAGAACTGCTAGGCTGCTTCTCGTGCCGTCTTACGGCACGTCACTTTTTTCTCTTCTTTCCCCCCATACTTCCTTTCTAATAGTTTTTTTTAACCATAGAAAAATCCACAATTGCTTTTGAATTTGTCATTTTTGTGTTTAAATGCTTCAAAGCTGAAGGCCTCTTGAGTAACTATAAATATTGAAAGCTTTTCGTTAATGTTTTACACATATATCTCATTGGAGCCTGAAATTGATTTGAAGTTGGCTGAAAGGAGACAAGCGTTTTGAAAAGCAAACCCAGGAGAGGAAAGTAGTTGGGGTTTTTCTTTTTTTAATTTGAGGGATTAGTTTAACATTCCCTTAATGTAAGATTGATAACGGCTCGACATATCCTAGTGAGCCCTATCTCTTTCCTTTTTCTTCTTCACTCGAAGTGTTTGAGATATTAAGCAACGGCAGTCTTTCTAGGCACAGCAGTTTTTGTCTTCTTCTTTCAGCTGAGCTGAAAGTGGACTTGTGCTCCCCTCAGGGATATATTACCTAAAAACACAACCTTTTCTTAGCCCCCACCATAAAAATCAAGCCATTACTTTTCAGACACACACTTGCAGTATGACAAAGAAGAGGCACCCTCTCTTAATTTTCTTGAAACTTTTGCTGACCCTACATTGCTTTGCTCACATCGGAACAGTAAAACATCCTGGTGTAAGCATTACATATAAACAATGGAAAAAGTACAAGCTGAACAGGGACAGTAGTGCACATTTACCACATATTGAACAAGTTGTAGTTATTGATGGTCTTTTAAAACCTTATCTTTTTGAATTTGATAGGTTTTGAACATTACACCACCATCTGGTGTGGTGATGGCACCGAATCATTTCAGTGCATTAACTTTTGGAGTCAGTCCAACTCAAGATATTTGCCAATATTAGCCAGAACGGAAATGACTGACAGACATTGTGACAGAGTTACATGTGGTAGTAGCTGAAAGTGATGCTGTATTTCAAGCACTACCACATTTCTGAAGACCAAACAAAATTGAATATACATGTGATGTTACTGTATTTACATGGTTTGACTAAAACGGTTATAATTCTACCCCACTGATCATAAAATTAGCTTAGTTTAAAACGATACCATAGTAGTTTGTGGCCAGTATAAGATGAAAAGATATGATATGCATTCCTTCAAAGAATTTAAAGCATTTAATTTTTAAATTGTTTCAAGCAAAATGTAAAAACAAATCTTGATGTTTGCACATTGGTTTGAGGTTTTCACAGCGCAACATCTGTGTCGCTCTTATCACTTTATAGATTAGGAAAATATTTCTAAAGCACATCAAAGTTCTCCATTAGATTGTAAATCAAATAACAGGCATGGCATTTAAAGAAAACATTTTTCAATAAATGTCAGAGCAAGAGTCTGAACTTCTCCGCTGCAGTTGGGCTTTTTGAGTAGACAACAACGGCCCCTTTTTTTTTTTTTCCTGAAACAAAATATTTTGTAATCCAGATTTCAGAGTGGAGCTGTTTGGGTGTGAAACACTCCACAGATGTGTGAAATTGCACATGCATACAACAAGCGGTGCAGTCAGAAGTTTGTCTGCACTTGTGAGAGTAAATGAACAACAGTTCCATCAATAACAGAGAGCAACGTGTTTTTTTGTGCCACACACCCTTTTTTCAACATGCAGAAGCAAGCCAACAACATCCTCGGTCCAAAGGAACCTTTGTGTATACCATATTCGTGCAAATCTCCCTCTGAAAAAGTGCACCTTCATTCAGCACATATGATCATTTGTGTCATAATACAATAATTTTAAGGCAACGGTACAAAAGTTCATTATTTCCTATCTGGCAACCCTGTTTACCATGTAAACCGCAGATGCCACACTAAACATTGAAAAGACACTGTCAATCAATCGATCAGGTGGTTTCTGTAGCCCCCGCGGTGCCGAGTCATTTGAGGCAATCATTTCAATTCAGTTCAGTTTATTTATACAGCGCCAAGTCACAACAGAAGTCATCTCAGGGCACTGAACAGAAACATTCATATACACAAAAACAAGTTAACACTATTTATCCGAGGAGCAGATTTTGAGTTTAACTTCATCGCAGACTCTCATTTTGAGCAAGCATGCAGGAGACAGTGGAAAGGAAAAACTCCCTCATGAGGAATAAACCTCTAGCAGAACCAGGCTCAGGACAAGTGGCCATCTGCTTCATGGCCAAAGTGGTTCAAAATATCCTGATTCATGCTCAATAATCCAGGTAGAAAAATCTAATAAAATTGAGTTGGATTAATGATCTTGAATTAGGATGTTTTGAACCTTGTTGGCCACCATGGCCTCAAACGACTTGGTGGACTACAGAAACCACATGAGCACCATCAACCTGGTTGACGCACTATGTTAAGATGCTACTTGCATTTATAAGAGTTGTGAGTTTGTTGTGGCTCCCGACTGATGAAGTCTTTTGGATGAAAGACAAAACTTTTCAACAAACACAAACCATCCAGAGGACCTGACTTAACTTTGTTAGCTATCATACTGATAGTCACTATTTTTGCTGGTTTTTAGGAAATCATTATTCAGAAAAAAATGGGACATTTCATTAATGCAAATGAGTTTGGAAGCTGCCAAATTCTTCTAATCCTCAAACTATTTGTCTCACTGGGATGGCAATCTAAAAGGTGACCTCAGATTTGTTGTCTTAGAGCTGTAACTGTAATGTATTGCAGATTATAGAATTGGCAACAGCCTTTCTCCTTTCTGCAGTCTTTCACCATCTGTGATGAAGAATCTAAATAAGCTTTCAGATGGAGAAGCTTAGTAGAGACACATTTCTTGTATTTTAGTAGTGGAAGGAGAAATACCAGGGTATAGAAAAACAACAAGGAAAAGGTATGTATTCAGTAATTTTATGTGTGTTTTCTCATCCCTGTCTGTTTATTAATTATAATAAGTACCGTTTTATTCATGGCCAAACAGAAACGATGTTGGGAAAGTATAAATATCAAAAATCGACCAACACAGACGAAAAGTTAATAAAGAAGTCGCAAAGAAAATAACATTTAAATAAAAAGGAAGAAAAGTATTTTCCCAACATGCAGTTTTCCACTCTTTTGCCAAGCTAGTCTGTGTTGGTGCCATCTAGGAATAAAATAAAATAACTGCTTTTCTGTAACATTTTCTATAACATTGCAACATAAATCTGATTATACGCCAGGCTCACTTGTACACGACATGTGAATCGCCCACAACCTCAATCTGAACTGCAGAGGTCACATTGTTGGACATGCCTGCACTGCAGTAGAAGATGTACAAGCTGCTCAGTTGTTCAGAGCAAAGAGCCATTTTATTAAATAAATAAAAACATTGCCTATTTGATAGGTGCACCTATTTTATCCAGCCTGTAGTTACTGTATCATATTTTCCCATCTGAAGTTTTATTGTTTCTTAATGAAGAGATGAAACGTTAATGGGTCCGTGTTGAAGTTCCCAACAAAATGCAAAGGTGCGGCTGTAGAAATGTGACTGGGATGCTGTGGCCCCAAGGAGGGGAAGGTACAGAGATATTCTTGAACCTGTTTGAAAAAGCAACAACTTTGTCCAATTTTTAATGCGTTTGAAGAAAATTTACAGATGTTTGTTGCACAGTGTAACTAATTAAGGAAGGAGCTGAAACTCTGGGTCTGTTGTGTTTGAACGGTCAGTGTGGGTCATAGCTGCGCACCGTCACATTCCAGGGACTATTCTCTAAGGGCAGGTAATAAAACACCTAAACTGCAGTGAAATTAGATTCCAGGTTGTGCACCTTGCATGTAGTTTTGACATTCTTGAAGTCCAAGAAAGAGTCTTCTATTTTGTAAAAAAAAGTTTAAAAAGAGTGCTAATGTTCCCTTTCAGCTTGCGATGACTCACCCCAGCCACCACCTCAACTTTGGCATGAATCCTGATCACGCTCGCAACTCGCTGTCCAACTGTGGTATCCGTCAGCCGAAGTATGGGGACAGGAAGGTCCACCACATGTACATGAGAAAAAAAGGTCCATTTATATTCAGCTGCTTCTTTTTGCTCTTCATTTTTTTAGTCATGGTGCCTAACCCTTCCACGATGTGGCTCGTTTATCTTTTCAGGAATCAACACGTTGATTAACATCATGTCTCGTTTGGGGCAGGATGACCCTTCTCCTTCCAGGTGGGATACCTGCAGGCACATATCTGTTCATGCTATCAGCGACCACAGGCACAATCAAAGGGATGAATCTTGTGATTAATATACCTGGCAGGCCTGCTGACAAGAAAATTAACTTTAACTGTGGAAGGAAGGCGTATCGCAGAGGGAAATGAAATGAGCTAATTTTAAGGGCAACGGCTGCTTATTATTGGATGTGAGCTGTAGTTATTCTCAGATCCAGTGTGTCTGTCTTTCCTCACATCTCCACCTCTTTTCTCTTCCATCTCCTCTTCACCTCTACAGGATCAATCACAACGAGAGACTGGAGTTCCTCGGGGATGCTGTTGTCGAGTTCCTCACCAGGTGAGACCACGCGTCTTTGATAGACGCAGGCGCTAATTGAAGCTGAATGCAACACTGTCGGCCTTTCTGTCTTTTTTTTTCTTTCCCTTCGCACCCTCTCACTTCGTTTCCTTCCATCTTTCTCATTGTCTACGTTTCCTTGTCTGTCACAGCCGCACTCTTCTCCATGCTTTCGCCTCATTCGAGACACTGATTCACCAGTAATTGGAACTGGATATAAGCACCCCACCATTTCCTCACCCCTCACTGTATCCCCCAATTTATTTCAACAGCCAGAAATTCTTCATGACAACTTGCAATTAGCTGTCTTGAATTGCTGTCAGGATTGCTGACTGTGTTATTGACTCCCAGGTGAGTGAGGACGTTACTGCCCAGCACTTACCTAAGCACACTGCTAATTATACATGTGTGTGTATTTATAGATGATATTAATCTCACACACTACCAAGCAAATCAGCTGGCTACATGTCCGCTTACTGTACCAACGCCACCTCCTTTAAGACGAAACAACTGCAGCAAAACAAAAAGAAAAATACTTTTTGAATGATTTGTCTCCAATAGAAACGTTGTAACCTGTAAAGTGCATTCAACCTTTATTTATACAGGTTAGTGTCACTGAGCCTCGAAGACTCATTCACAAGAGATCTGGTTTAACAAAGAATGACGACAACTGGGGGTGCACCAATTGCAGTTTTCTGGCCGATCGCCGATTTCTAAAAAGTCTGAGCTGCCGATTCCGATTTTGGTCGATACCGATTTTGTTTTGAAGCGACACTTGTCAGGTGTTATCAGGTCACAATGCACCTTCGATTTTCCAATATTATTTTCTTGAAAAACATGCCCTTGAACAATATCCTAGAAACAATGCAAACTTGTTTTAACTGGCCATGAGGCAGTGCTCTGAAATATGAATGAAGTTCAGACAATTGTTGTTAAAACACTAAAAAAGGGTCAAATCGGCTTCTCGTGTAAGTATCGGTTGACTTAAGATTTCCCAAAATTAAAGAAATCGGGGCCGATTTATCGTTGCGCCCCTAATGACAACAGTAGACAACAATGACCAACAGTAGTCATAAAAGAAAACATATAAATTGAGAAAAATATTAACACATCATTGGCCATGTTTAAATAACTAAGCCGTTCTGTGTTTTTTTTTTTTAATATACTACACCTGCAAATACCATAGGAAGTTTTCCAGAAATGTATAGCAGTATTGTGCTTTTTCTGGTATTCTGGACCACTTCAAGTCAAAGCTACAGCACATTTAAATACATCGTTTGATGACCAAACTGTTGTACAAAGTTTAAAATCAAATATAACTGCAGGTGAACTCAATGCAATAAAAATGCCAAATAACACAGAGACCTATGTTAAATAAAATAAACTTAAATAAGAACATCTAATGAAGTAAAATCAAGAACACTTGTTTAGCTTTAACTGAAAACATCAACTACAGATTGATTTTCCTCACAGTTGTAACACCAACAGTTTGAACAGCATGCGGACAAATATTCCCTCTTTTTTCTTTAGGCTCCTTCACAAGACGACTCGGTCCAGGACTGAAATGCCTCCTGGCTGCCTCGCTTTTGACTTTTTAATGAACAGATGCGGCAGTGGGGGTCGAAGCCAGCCCACCCCTGGACTGGTAGTAACAGAGGTGAAATAGTCGATATGTGAAAGTAAGCCGGCGTCGCAGCTCAATAATGTGATAATCTGATGACAGTTGTGTGCATCTGCCAAGTCCATTAACAAATATTTATTACCGAGGGAATATTGATGGTGACCCACATCAACTTCATAGTTTAAAGAAAAAAATTAATAAAAAATCAGTTAATCACAAAGCGGCTCGCTAAACTGAGTAAATTCATTACATTTTGTGAATGACGTGAGGTAGACGTAGTGTTGCTGACGCATTACGTCATCACAGCTGAGTTCTGCTCCGTGCCTCTGTTCGTTCTGCATTGCTTGCTTCATTTCTGAGGGCTCGGTCTGTGTGGTGAGTGCAGCCCCATCAGTGATTTATGAACGGCCAGAGGGAGGATAAAGAGGGACTGGTCCATGCTCCAGTTTTGCAGAACCGTTTTATGAAAGAGCCTGTTGTTGGGACGTAAAGCTGCTGGACTCGCTTTACAGAAGCTGCCATCTTGTATTTTTGGATGCATGAGCAGCGTACTGTGCATTGAATTAAAACATAATTCTGTTCTTCTTTATCAATTTTAACCTGAACGTTTCTTACCTGTTTTATTTATTTATTTATTTATTTTTCACTGTTCAGTGTCACACTTGGCACGGTGGCTCACTTGGTAGAGCAGTTACCTCTCAGCCAGGTCGCCGGTTCAAATCTCGGATGGGGGCCTTTCTGGGTGGAGTTTGCATGTTCTCTCCGTACATGTGTGGGTTTTCTCCGGGTACTCCAGTTTCCTCCCACAGACTAAAAACATGCATGTTAGACTGATTGGTAACTCTAAATTGTCCCTAGGTGTGCATGAAAGAGTGAATGGTTGTTTGTCTCGTTTGTCTCTATGTGTCCTTGTGATGGACTGGAGACATGTCCAGGGTGTCCCCCGCCTCTTACACAGTCCTGGCTGGATATGGGCACCAGTGACCCCTGCAACCCAAAAAGAAAGCAGTGGGTAAAGCTAATGGATGTCTGGATGGATGTTCACTGTCAGTTGAGACAAATTTCTTCGATCAACATACAAACAAATTGACCTCTTAAATCTACCAATGACTCCCTTTATAATCAATCAATCAATCAATTAATAAATAAATGGCATCTACATTGTCCTTTTCAAGAATCCTAATCCGTTAACCTCTAGTCCGGTCCGTCATATGTTTCAGTTCCAGTGTTACAACGAGGTCACTTAGCCTCTGTTTCTCAAGAGATCTCAGGTCATGTTTGTCTTTTCCTTCCCCATTGTCCTCCCACCTCTGCCTGGCTTTTTGGACTGTTAGCATCTGACGAGACACGCTTGGCCTACGCTCCGGCCCCCTGAATTATTTATCAGCCTCTTGTCCAGTTAAATGGCTACAGCAAAGCCAGCCAGCTGCTGCTTGCGGGCTGCCCTTAGAGGCTCTCTGTGCCTCTGCTGTCCAGCCAACAGAATGTTTTGCACATTAGAATGGCCCCCAACTTACAACAAGGGAGGGGTTAGTGCTGAACAGAGGGGGCCCACAGGGTCATCAGATGATGTTAAAAATAAATCTCACAGGGTCCTTTTCATATACAGTGCCTTGTGAAAGAATTCGCCCCCCTTGACTTTTTCAACCTTTTGCCACATTTCAGGCTTCAAACATAAAAATATAAAATTTAATATATATATATATATTTTTTTTCTCCATCTGAAAGCTCTTCAACAGTTTAAATTTGTAATAATTTGTTTAATTCAATTATGTTTATTTAAAGTCAGTTCCCAACAAAAGTAACATAATTCTTTACGCTCATCTTTTGATTAAAAGTCTTTCTAGATATTGTTTAATTTTTTTATTTAGTTATCTTTTAAGCCACCGAGCCAAAGAACTAGTATTTAAGGACATGGTGCCCTGAAACACGCTCTGCTAACTTTTGATTTGATTGACTTACTGTTAGTGTTATTGTTTATTAAAACTTTACAGCTTTATCTGAAGACAAGTTTCTTTATGAATATTATTTTTGTCCTTAATTTATCCATCTGCTTGGAGTTGGCAAACAGCTGACACTTCCATCAAACCGTTCACCTCCAGTGTAATTACTTTTCATTACTTCATTACTTTGCGTTTTTCTTTTTTTATTCCAAGTTTTTTGTTTGTTTGTTTGTTTGTTTTGCAGCAAGACCACAATCTCCTACCACATGGACCTCTTGTGAATTAATCAAACAGGACACCACCTGCTTACCTCTCTGTGCATTGATTAGAAATGACTGAATTAAATGGCCTGTTTTAAATCAAATGAAATCAAATGACACGCTGTGGTTACGGAGACGTTGGACCATAATGAAAATGGAGCCGGCTCATCGGGGAACCCAGCTGTGGAACCACTGAAGCGTCCGAGACCACTTTTGGGTTCCAGCACAGACCTGGAGATCGCTTTAGAAACTTAATTAGTTGGTCTTGGAGAATCTGGCAACTGTAGAATGATGCGATCGAATCACAGTATTTTTACTTATTGTACACATTATGGGCTGATTTTATGGCTGTCTTTGTTAATCTGTCCCCACGTGCCAGTCACGTTTCTCTTATTAGCTTCTTCATTGTATTCAAATCAGAAATGCAGACGGCAGGCTAATTAAATTACATAACACATTTCTGTCTGTTTGTTTGCAGTGTCCATCTCTATTACCTGTTTCCCAGTTTGGAGGAGGGTGGCCTGGCAACCTACAGGACCGCCATCGTTCAGAACCAGCACTTGGCCATGCTCGCCAAGGTAACTTTCCCCCCGCCTGCTCATAACGGAGCATTTCTCTGCAGGTGAAAGTGTGTGATGTCTCCAGAGTGACATGAGGACATGTTCGAGACAGTCTTATTGTCTTCTCTCCTGATGTTATGACTTTGCTACTTTCTTCAGTGCTCACAGGGGAAAAGAGTAATTTGTCTCACTGCCATCCGAACCCATCTTTTTGCCCCCTCCGGTCTGTAAATGGAGTTAAAAGGTTGTTGTTTTGGAAACTGGTGCGACTGGGGTCCCCGTGGACCCCTGGAGGTCTTCCTGAATCACTCCTCAGTTCCTGTTATCACACCCTCCACCCTCCTTACTTCCCTGTTCTCTCGCTGGCAGCCCGGCAGCACTCACTGGCATGGTTTGTAAAGAACACAACAATAATTGTCCCGTGATGTGGAGAAACCAATTAAAAACTTCAATCTTTCATGTCGCTCCCCGCTGAATACAAAGATGCAGCCGCCCGAATCTGCATTAGTGCTGTGTAGCAGTTTGGCATGTTTCAATCTGCCGCTCGCGGGAAAAGTGAGCGTGATACAGTGTTCAGCGTTGCCAAGTTGTTTACCAAGTTCCTCTAAAGCCGTCTGCTGAAGAACGCTCGCAATTATCTTTCAAAAACTATCTTCAGCGTGCAAAGGCACAATCCGCCACTTCACTTGGAAGGCTTAAAAGTCAGAACGGGTTCCCTCGGAGTTGGAGTGTTTGTGATTTTAATTTGCGTGTGCAATCACGGGGGGTGGGATACCACCAACAGTTATCAGCATAATTAAAAAGCACCCTGGCTATTTCTTTGTCTGTAGTCAGTAAAGTCAAGTTGGGCTACTTTTTCTCCGGGCCCAGAGACTTGATGGACTGCAGTCACCCTCAACCCACCTCTCATTTACAATATAATAAATAACGTGCAGGTTCCAAGGCTCATTATTTAGTTTGCCTTTCTGCATTCTTGTACACTTTTATTGCATCACAACTAAGGGTGCACGGCTCCGATTCCCTTAATTTTGGGAGATAGGAGATTGACCGATACTTGCACGAGAAAACAATTTTATCGATTTTTTTATTTATTTCTAGTTTTAGCAACAATTGTCTAAACTTCATTTATATTTCAGAGCGCTACCTCGTGGCCAGTTAAAACAAGTTTTATTGTTTCTAGGATATTGTTCAAGAGTATGCTTTTGATTAAAATAAGATTGGAAAATTGAAGGTGCATTGTGACAAGTTAACACCTAGGGGTGGGCGATACGGCTCAAATATAATATCGTGATATTTCAGAGCATTCTGACGTTAACAATACATTTTGTGATCTAACAACAACAACAACAAAAAAAAATCAGTTATTCATTTGACAAAATTAACTTAACATGTTGCTTTGCAGTATTATATAAAAACTAAACAAAACAACAAGGGTTAATTTTACTGAAATTACTTTATTTAGTAAAGTATTCAGTCTCAAAGTATATATATATAAAAAAAAAAAAAATCTGTCTGTTATTTAGATTGAAAAAGTCTGCACAAAATATAGATCAACAAAATCCACCACCAAAACTAAAGTGCAGGTGAAGTTTCCCAAAATAACTGAATAAAATGAAGCTTAAGATCTGTGAGCATAAATTTATCATACAACAAAAATATATGTTTCCTCTAAATGAGCTGTAACTTCCAGAACTTGTAACAAGGTGATCGTCTGAGCCTGAAGCTCGTGGAGTTTCAGCTTCCTCTGTTCCTGCAGGAATGATTCATTTCTCTGATGCTCCGTCTCTGATCACCTGACTCTGTTCTGGGTCCATGGACTGTGGATCTAAGAGACACAGCTGAGCTGTGCATTGTTTGTTTTTAGCTTTTTAGCTAGCTAGTATTGCACACAGCTAATTAGCATTACACCAGTACCGACAGGGTGGTTAGGCGGTGCACAGTTCGGTTCGGTAGTTCAGCGCTCTCGGTTCTGTTAACTGGGCGGGGCGCCGCTTGTATAATGGTAGAGGAAACTGACATATTTACGTCATGAAATTAGCATATCGTGATATAATTTATTTTCCCGGGCAAGCTTTTTTTTTTAAAACCGGTATTATTGTGAACGATATGATATGGCTCAGCCCTAATAACATCTGACAGTGTCACTTATAAAATAAAATCTGTATCGGCCAAAATCGGAATGGGCAGGTCAGGCTTTTTAAAAATCAGTGATCGGCCAGAAAACTGCAGTCTGTGCGCCTCTAATCACAACTGGCTTCTTTTACCTTAATCAGCTTTTTTTTTTTCTTGAAAGGTAATTGAAAACAAAAATCCTAATGCAGAACAAAGACTTCAAATTTTGACAACGTTGTGAAAATTAGTCTTTTAATAATCAGTAATCAGACAGGCTTGAGTAAAATTTTACATGTAAGACAGAATATATAGAAGAGGTTTGAAAAGGAATTAAACAATAAGTTTGACATGCAAGCTGAAACATCCGTCCATTATCTTTGCCCACTTCTTCTTATTCGGGTCACATCCAGCAGTCACAGTGCGAGAGGCGTGGGACAACCTGGACAGTCCATCACAGGGACACATAGAGACAAATGAGACAAACAACTATTCACTCTCTCTCTCTCACCTAGGGACAATTCAGAGTTACCATCAGTCTAACATGCATGTTTTTGGTCTGTGGGAGGAAACAGGAGTACCCGGAGAAAACCCACGCATGCACGGAGAGAACATGCAAACCACCCAGAAAGGCCCCTGTACCAGGATTTGAACCAACACCCTTGGTCCAGCAACCTTCTGACTGAGAGGCAACAGCTCTACCAGCTGTGCCACCGTGCTGCCTAAGCTTAAACAGCTGCTGTGTTATAGCTGATGATGGTGCTGGAAATTTAAATCTGGAGGTTTTTTGTGGCAAACAGGAAAATTATCTAATCCTTTTTTTATTAATATAATTTTTATTTAACAGCAAAAATAATAGATTGCACTGTCATTATTTTTAATAAGAAATAAAGTTCAAAATCAGTTTGTGTAAAATAAGCTCCACCTGATTACCCAGAGTCTTGTAAAACCATCTTTAGCACCAGTATCACAGTATAAGACAGTATCACACATGGTCATGGGGGACTTTGGCCCATTCAAAAAACAGTATTGCATCATTTCTTTAAAAATACTATCAATTGTTAAAAAAGAAAAAAGAACTTGACACTGAAATTTGCATCATACTTTCAGTTTTATCTTACCAACCTCTATAACTGAATCATGAACATCTTAAAGTTGAATCTCCATATTGTCAGTAGTAGGTTTTCAGTAAAAGTAATAGAAATTAAATTTCACGTTCCCTCAAAATTCAGGTCAAACACCCTTTTTGTTTCATGTATATCATCTGTGATACTGTAGACCAGTAAAAAAATAAAAAAAGCAACTTTTCAGACTGTATGAAGGTCGCTGCTGTTCTATTTCACATTTCATCTTGGGATTATCTGCTTTGTGTGTGTCTGTGTTTGTGTGTGCATGCATTCACTTGTATGTGAATGTTTCTTCTCCGGTTGGTCTTCGTGCGTCATGCCACAGCTGGACTACACACGAGCACATCTGTCAGTGCCATGAAGTAGAACCTTTTCTAGTGAGGGCAGGCAATCTTTTCCATTTCCCTTGAGTTTTTCAGTGGTCTTTTTTATAACACTGCCTTCCTACAGAGAGCCAATAAAAATGTGCAATAAGATAGTGCTTTTTTTTAAGTAGCTATTACCGAGGTGTCCGTGGCAGCCTGCTGATATAAATGTGTCTTTTCTTTTCCAGAAACTGGAGTTGGATCGCTTCATGCTCTACGCTCACGGTCCCGACCTGTGCCGGGAGTCGGACCTGCGACACGCTATGGCCAACTGCTTCGAAGCTCTCATTGGTGAGATTCCCTCGAGATGCAGACACAGATGAGGAAGATCCTAGAAGAACAAGAGGAAATAAACATTTAGTAAACTACATGCAACACTATTATTCAAAGAAAAGATTCAAACTTAGATCTGTTTGTCAAATACATCAGCACATTCTCTACACCTATTTTATTTATATTTCTCTTAAGCAGCCAGACTTGTAATGTTAAAATGACTGTAATCAATAGTTTTTTAGGCTTTCTAAATGTCTTTTGAGGCTTTTCTTTGAGATTTGGCTGCTTTTTCTCTCATTTTCAGTCCAGTCCTTTTACCTGACATCATATTGTGCAGCTTAGAAAGAAAATGAGGACGGTGGACAAGTGAAGGACAAACATGCATCAGGCTTTAAAACCATAACAGCAAATGAACAGTGTCCTAAAATCATGTCTTAAAAAAAATAAAACCCGGGGAAAAACTTTTAAACAAAAACTGGACCCAGGTTCTGAGAGATGCCTCATCATTCAGCTGATTGTCTCGTGTATGCTAACTTTGCAGCTCATACGATGTTGGGTAGTGTCACACAGGACTGCAACTGTTGCACATTAGTGGGCAACTCCAAATTGCAAAAGCAATATGTAATGTTTTTGTTGCAGTCTCAATAACTTCTCAGTTTTTGTGACCCGTGAGCTGTGCAGTTGCATTTTAAGAGACTAGTGTTAGAAAATCACAACATATTTTTGTGTACACACAGAATTTGCATTTCAGGTCATGCACATGATTTTGCCGTCCACATATTAAACTACTTGGCCGACTTTGTACCCACCATGTCTGCCACCCCAACATCCATGATTTAATCCAGATAGAGTCCTTGCAGGTCACAAAATACAGCTCTTCCTCTCTTGAGATGGACTGGAGACACCGATGATGCCTTTGTGGTTATTTTGAGAGGAAACTTGTAGCACAATTTTTTGAATATGTTCAAAACTCAAGTGGCATGGCTGCACACCTCTGCAACTCAAGCAAAACTATATAGAACCCCTGGAAATGTCAAACGTGCTCTGGAGATGTTCTCATGAAGGCCATTCACCAACTAGTGAGATTCAAGTTCAGTTCAAGTTCAAGAATCTTTATTATCCCCATGGGGCAATTTGTTTCACAGTCAGTAGGCACAGAAAACATCCACACTACACCAGACATTGAGACATTAAAATAACAGAAATGATCACTGTTCATTGAGAAGACTGAGCTCTACAGGGATGAATGAGTTTTTCAGTCTGTTCATTCTAAATCTGGGCAGCAGATACCTGCGTCCACATGAAGCAACCTGAACTCACCATGGAGTGGATGATCAGGATCTGCCAGAATCAGCCTGATCTTGTTCACTGGCCTCGCCTTGTGTAGGTCAGTGAGGTTGTGTAGGTCAGTGAGGTTGTGTAGGTC
>NC_056517.1:3605580-3637390 GCF_014905685.2 Nematolebias whitei | reverse complement strand
TCAGTGAGGTTGTGTAGGTCAGTGAGGTTGTGTAGGTCAGTGAGGTTCTGTAGGTCAGTGAGGTTGTGTAGCAGTTTTACTGCACATCCTGACAATCCCTTAGTCTGTTCCTGTTTTTACATGTTAACAATCCAAACCAACAGATAAAGGTGAAAGTTGAAATACTCGATAAAACACGAGTAAAACATTCTCATGAAAGTTGAGTCAACATTAAAACCACAGTGTTTCTGATAAAAATACATTCTGTGGTGGGCCTTCTTACAAAGTGAGTTCACATGGGGTCAAATGTCAGTTTGTCATCGAGGACAGTTGCCAGATATTTATATTGATGCACCACCTCACCAGCTTCACCATTAATGACCACAGGAGCAGCAACTGAAGAGTCTTTTCTAAAATCAATGATCATCTCCTTTGTCTTAGAAACATTTAACTTTAAAAAGGAAGACTCACACCATTCAGTGAAGTCCCCGGCCACAGGTCCAGGGTCTGGATCATCACTGCTGAGAAGGGACAGAATGACAGAGTCATCAACAAACTTTAAAATGTGACGCTGTGGGAGCTGGCTGCAACAATCGTTTGTATATAAAATGAATAAAACTGGGGAAAGAACACAGCCCTGAGAGGAACTGGTTTTGGACAGAAGGACATCAGAGAGAAGCCACCAGATACCACCTTTTGGTCTTAAAAATGTCATGTTTCAGTACAACACTCGTTCAGCCTTTGAGTTAAGAAGCCAGTTTGTACACGTTTGACTCAGATCAGTAGTGGCTTGACAAACAAAAAAAATCCAATTCCTCAAAAAATGATCAGGCACCAGACTAATAAGTTGAAAACAGCAAAATTCTAAAGAACAACCCTGAAAAGAACTTAAAAAACTTGGAAAACTACCTGGATCAAGGCCACTATTTAAAAACTACAAAAATGGCATTCCAGAATTGCGCCGCTCAAGGTGGCTGCATGTTGGAGCAGCTCTCTTACATTCATTCTGCGATTTTTCTTTTGAAAACTTTAATTACTTATTTTTTCTGGATGTTAATCACTTTTTTCGGATGATTGTTTCCTCTGGTATCAGATGCTGTGCCGCTAGAAGGATTTTTACTGAAAACTTTTTTACTTTTGGACATTTTGTTACGATGCATAACCATGACAACAAGGTGGTTTTCTACAGCTGGGAGCTGCTGATTAACATCTCAAAATCTCAAATAATACCTTAACTACAGCCCCAAATCCCAAATGAGTTGAAAAGGAGGTGCCATGGATGCATTCCCATCTACCTGGAGGCAGTGTTTGCGTGCCTGACCCCAGAGATGTTGGAGGTAGCAGGCAACGCAGCTCTTGACAGCAGGAGGATCGAGATTGCTCCCCGGCACCTGCAGTTAAATCCGCAGCGATGAGGCACTCGGCAGGCTGCTGGGAGAAATGGCATCGCTCGGGGAGGAGTTCTGCCTGGCAGTCAGACAGTCCTGCTACCCAAGAGGACTGAGAGTTCTGCTGGGTCTGGGTGGACGGATCAGCATCTGCAGCCATTTTCTTCAGATCTGCTGTGGAATGGACTGCTGCAGATCCTTCCTGCCCAAAGCCATCAGCATCTAGAAGAACTCTTAATGAAACCAGGATGATGAGCTACAACAACAGTTAATTTCCCTTTGGGATCAATAAAGTATTATTTATTGAAAATTTTAATTGAAATGTCTGTCTGCTTGGAAAACATGCAAATAAATGAAGGGTATAGACACCATCACATACATGTGTGGGAGATTTAACGTTCTAGTTTTTGTTCAGTTGATTTTTTTTTCCTCAAAAAAGTGCTTTCATGCATGAAAGCGTAATTCTGGCTTGTGGGAGTTAATCTGTGTAAATAGCTTCAGTTGATCTCCCTTTAGGCCCCAGGAACATTATTGATCTCAGGAGAAGACGTCTGACCTCCTGCTTAGACACACATTCCCCAAAGCGCTGCCCTACTTTACCTCAAAGCGAGCACTGCTGATGGAGCCTCTGCACCAACTTCCACACAAACTGACAAATGTCTCGGTGTGGGACTTCTTCTCCCTGTCCTCATCCAACCCCATGGGCTCCACTAAGCCTGATCCTGGAGAGCTGCAGAGCTGGCAGCTTTTCTCTTCTTATCACCATCTTGATTGAAACAGTTCAGCCCTCTCTGTGCTCCCTCCTGATGAAAGATACAGAAACTGGGTGGCTTTAAGGAGATCATCTTTGCACCTCCCCTTTCCCCCTCTACTATTCTGCAAAAAACGGCAGAGAGCGACGCGCGAGCTGGGAATATGCTGACTGTGACCCCCTGTCGGCCCCGGGGGGCCCCGTACTTGTAACGGGTTCATTATTATCAGCACACACAAACTGGTAATCTGTTCAGTCCTGTAACTGTTGCTGCCTCAGCGTCTCTTCTCATCTTCTATCTTCAAATTTGAACTTCATAAAAGCGATGAATAAACTGGGTTCCTGTTCTTAAAGAATCTGCTGTCAGAGAGCACCCTGTGGTGATGCTTTTTATATTACCAACTCAAAAATATCACCACAAACTCTAAAGAGCTCATGTACGCCCAGATTTAAGACATTCAAAGAGACGTGTGTTGAGATTGCCGTCTGATGTTGATTTCTTTTCTCTTATTGCTCGATTTTGTCATCTTTTCATATTTTTTTTAGCTCATACGCCTCTTTTAAGACCTTGTTGTCAAAGCACTCTATCTGTCTCCACCCTCCGCTGTCTGACGAGCTCTTTATGTCCATTTTGCGTTCTGGCCCCCCCTCCCTTCCCTGTGATCTAGACTTTGGGTGTTATTAGGTGAAAGCTGCTTGTGATGAGTCATGCTGTCAGTCTGTCATCTCCTTCCTCCTCCTCTTTCTCCTCACCCACAACTCTTGCAGAGCATCATCTCCTTATAAGTCGTGCTCTTGCACGTGCCGCAGGATGTCATTTCATCCTCGCGCTCGGCGTTCCATCTGACAGAGACGTCAAACCACCACTTTCTCGAAAGCAGCTGCGCTTGCAAATGTGGCGCTGCCTTGTTTTCTGAAGTTAGCAGCCTTTTTTCCCCATCCTCCTTTTCCTTCATCGTGCACAAGCCTTGAATTCAAATGGACCTTGTGAAAGCTCCGTTGGAATATGACACGCTCATAATATTTCCAAGGCCCTGGCAGATAGCTTCAACGGCTTACAATACATGTTTTCTGACCTTTGTTTTATTTGTTTCCGTGCCATGGTGACTGTTGAACCTGGGCCGTGTTGAAAATGGCAGATAATCTCCTGCTTTGCATGGGCGAAGCTTTCTCTCTCCGCTGAGCTGAGAACGTGTCTATCTCCTAACCCTGAGGCAGGGCCATTCTCCTGCTCGAGACACAGAGGAAAAAGAAAGAAGAGAGGGAGAGAGAGCTGTGGAGGAATGGAAAGCAAAGGCATCTGCAATGCAAATAGGTGCCCTGCAACCCTGAATAATTCAAAGTGTTGAATGGAAATCTTGCTTTTCTGATCCCCTGTCATTAACTTCTGCCGGAGTGGGCCATTCTCATTCGGGCTCTTTTGGCCTCCCACTCTTCTTTTTCCCCGTTTTTTTTCCTCCTCTACTTTTCCTCCCCACTTCTGAAACCACTTTTCTTCCTCTGCGTTTTTCATAGAAAGTCTTGCCTGCCCTCCCGTTTCCCCTCTCAGGTCGCTGATAAGCGACATAGCTTCCTTCCTGACGAAGAGTTTGAAAGGAATTGCGAGAAGAAGAAAAGAAGCCTCCTCTGTTTTTATAGCCCTAATTTCCTTGTACAGTTGATCTGTGGATTATTCGCTGCCAGCAGCCGTGGGGGATACAGATGGTGAACCTTTGTGAGGCCCCTCTCTAAGCTCTTCCCTATTAAAAGAGCACAGAGAAAGGATTATCTCTCACTTGCTGAATATCAGATTCATACACAATGCACTCGGTGTATTCATTCAAAGACTACTGCTCCCATTGTTAATTGCTACAGTGAAGGTTTCTCCCTTTTTTCATTTTGTCTCTCTGTGCTGCTTCAAGCCGTATTTTTGAAAACAAAGATGTGTGATATCAAAATGCTGCTGCGTTGAAAATTCTATTTCTATGTTTTGTTTATTCCTTTTACCTCCAACGTGCTGGTTTCTGTGTTCGTCTTCTGCTTCAGCCCCCATCGACCCGAGAGGGAGCGGCTTAATATATTATTTGATGGATTAGAGTCTGAGCTTTTTTGAATAATTCATTCTTGGTTATTAATGTGACTGTCAGCCTCTGGTGTTTCATATGCCCCGGACTCTTGGTGTTTATTGGTCACTGAAAGCCTACAGACGGTGGAGTTCTTGTCCAAAACATAACCGCCTAAAGTGAGCATGGCTGTTTGACTTAGACCATGACAGATGTGGAGTCCATGGTCCTTGCTGGTCCTTACTGATGCTCTCTGCTCAGAACTGGATACAAACATCTCCTCTCTAACCTGTGTTACAATGTCAGGCCAAAGAGTTTAGATTTGGGTCTCTTATGATTCAGAACATACTGCTTTTAAAGTAAACGCCGAGCGATTCAACATTGTGTTGTGCCAACAAAATGTCTGGTGAACTGCACTGGACAATAATGACTTGGCTTGACTGACATCTCCAATATGAATCTGCTTCTTCTGAATATGACAGTCAAACGTTCTGCTCCATGAATCCTCTCTCAATAAACAACTATAGAACTCGCCACATGGGAACAGTGTTTTTGTGAATACGCATAAAAACGGTGTTCACGAGCCACAGAATGGTATTTTCTAACAAATTCTTGAAACATCCCTCTTTTCTTTTCATGCTAACAACCAAAATGTAATCTTTTGAAAATTATGTCAAAGTCCCACTTCTAATCTAACTTACAACCCCAAGTGCCAAGACGTAACAAAAAAAAAAAAAGGGACAAATTTCATGCTTGCATTTCTGCTACACTGCCATAAATTATTTCCAAAAATCTTATCAAAACATTTAATCTATAGACAAGGGCCATTCAACTGGCGGCCCGCAAGTCCGGCCCACCGATGACTTCCTTAATTAAAAAAATAAACTCTGAAAAAAATCACGAGTGAGACCTATTAAAACTTTGAATTGGTAAATATTTCAGTCAGAGAGGCAGTCCTGTTGTGTACCCATCTCAAATTACATTTTCATGAGTATACAGAAGTACACTTTAAAGTGAGCACCCTCCTCGTTGTAAGCGTTGTCTTGACACTTGACGCAAGGCCAGGCGTCATTCTGTGACCTCTTTCTTCAGTGGGGAGTTTCACTGTGACCAACTCGGTGCTTTCCCTCTTATATGTATCGAGAACACCCTCTAACTCGTGGCAGTGTTTCCCCTACTGTTATTCATAGACGACGCCCCGCTCTGTCAACAGAACCCAGCGCCCCACCCACGAAAATCGTCCTTCACCCCCTTGTCAACAAATGTTGGCACTGACGTAGCGTTAATCTAGCGGCACGCAATACAGATGTGCTAGCTAAAAGTTACAGATGTAGCGCTCTGCTTCTTTCGCACAGTCTCTCTGAGCCACTCTCATGGAGAGAACTTTATTTTAGTTTCCACCAAACTCACACAGTTTAACAGAGAGACACATCTTTGTTTTAATCTGGGGCATACAAATATCCATGTTTTGGTGTTGATAATGTTTAATTATAATAATGATGTTAGCAGAGACGCGAGTCGGAAGGCTGGCGCTCTTGCGGGGGCTTGCTCTTTCTCTTTCCCACTGAGCAGGGAGTTCTGATGAACTGATCATATCAGTGTTTGATTGCCCACGAGCCAGATTAAACAACAACAGATTTTTTAACTGGGGGGAATATTGATGATGACGCACAGCAGCTTTGTAGTTATTTTTAAAAGTTAACCACAAATACAATCGATCATGTGAGTTAGTTCATTTTAGTAAATGACACAAAGGAGATGTTCGACATAAATCTTGCTCACTTTCAGCCCAGCTGAGTTCTGCTCCGCCTCTTGGTTTCGCTCAAAGTTCACATTTAAGCGGGACGTGGACGCTTCACCTGTGATTTATGAACCGTTTGAGGAAGAATTGGTCTGTGCAGCCATTTTGTTGTAAATGAGAACTGGTTCTTAATGGACCCACCTGGTACAGCAACATGTTGGTCATTCAGGGAACATTACAAACCGTCAACATTATTTTATTTTGAAAAGTGTCAAGATTTGGCCAGTCAGAGATGGCAGAATAATATTTGTGTTGAATTGGAGGCACATTGTGTCATTGTTATATTGTTTCACTTTTAATGCAAGGACATAAATCTTTAAATGTAATTTCTTTGAATTACACTTTTGAGTTCTGTTTATTGCATTTATGATTGAATGCAGCAAAATGAACAATTTGAAAAGGTATCATTGTAATACTTGGTTTATTTAAATAATGACTTTAATTACTGGATGCCCGGCCCCTGAGCTGTTGACTTTCAGTAACGGTGGCCCCCTGAACAGTTTAGTTGAACAACTCTGCTAAAGACCCTTTTCCTTCATCTGGTCCAAACAATCTGTTGCCAGCAGCAAAAACAGAAATATGCGATGTCACTTTAAGGGATTTATTTTTTCTTGCCAAATGATGAAAAAAATCCTTGAAACTCTCCGAATGTTTTAACAAACTGAACTAAAGTTGTGAAAAAAATATTTAGTCAGCTAGTTAAAAAAAGCAATATTTAGTTATTTTATTTTATTTTGCATATTTCAAAGAATTTATACTCATTTTGGTTCCACTGACACACTCTTTTCTAATCCGACAGCAAAATCAACTAATTTACTACAGTAACTAACTACCGTATTTTCTGGCGTATAAGTCACATCAGCCAAAAAAAAAAAACATAATGAAAAGGAAGAAACCTATATAACACATTTTTCATCGAATAAGTTGCAGGTTTGTTTTTGTTGTTGTTGCATAATTTACATGCCCTGCGGCTTATAGGCCGAACAGACATATTTATGGATTTTTTCCCATATTTATAAATAATTTTTTGGCTGAGAGATGACCGTTTTCATTCATCCATCCATCCATTATCTTTTACCCGCTTCTTCCATTTTGGGTCACGGAGGTCGCTGGTGCCCATGTCCAGCAATCACTGTGCGAGGGGCGGGGTACACCCTGGACAGGTCTCCAGTCCATCACAGGGACACATAGAGACAAACAAGACAAACAACCATTCACTCTCTCACCTAGGGACAATTTAGAGTTACCAATCAGCCTAACATGCATGTTTTTGATCTGTGGGAGGAAACCGAAGTACCCAGAGAAAACCCACGCATGCACGGAGAGAACATGCAAACTCCACCCAGGAAGGCCCCTGGACCGGGATTTGAACCTGCAACCTTGTCACTGAGAGACAGCAGCTCTACCAGTTTGCTACCGTGCTGCCCCGTTTTCATTCATTCTGACTGAAAAAAAGAGCATTTCCACTTTCAGCCACTTGATGGCAGCAGGGTAGTAATAATAGTATGGCATGCTGTTGTATCATGTAATAAGAAAGTGTGGCTACAATGACAAATTCAAAAAAGTTCAAGACAAAAACAACTGGGCTTTATTTATTATACTTTACTTTATACTTTATTGTTTTTTTTTCTTGAACTTTTTTGAATTTACCATGTCCTGCAAGACTGAGAATCTTCACCAGCTTTTAATGATTCAATCGGCCTGCCATAACCTCCCCACCGTGGTTCTGCTTACTGTTTGGACCAACCGTCAATCCAGCTGCACTGCCCTGGCAAAATGCAGCTAATTTGACCATTAAAGTGCATTTATTTTAGACTGAGACACACCTTTGCTATAATTTTGAGCAAAAAAACCCAGTTTAGATGCAGTTATTGTTAATTTTTGTTGAAACGAGCTGCGTTCCTCCTTCCTTCTTTCTTCCTCTGCGTGTTCATGAGCACCGAAGCAGCAAACTTTTTTTTTTTTAATATAGCTGATTTGACCATTAAAGTACATTTATTAAGCAAATGTTAGACTGATGCATCCAAAAAAAGTTCAATCTGGTCCTCTGGACATTCAAAAAAACAAAACAAAATAAAACAAAGCAAAAAAATGTAGAAACGTTTCGTCTCTCATCCAAGAGACTTCCTCAGTCTGAGGTGCTGTATTCAGCTCAGTCTCTTAAATAGCACCTTCTCAGAGTGGATCAACCAGTTTTGCTGCTGACAACCAAAACCAACTGATCACATGCTCAAGAAGGACCATCAGCCTAACAATGGATCATTAGCACACTGATGGCTGTTTACTGTTCACAGAGGGCTGAGTGATACTAGCAATCACAGCATTGTAAGAGGGGGACAGTTGAACCCGGAGGCTCCACCCCTGTTTAATGATGGACGGTTTCTTTTCACAAAGATGGCCTCCTTTACTCCTCTCTCAAACCATCGTTCCTCTCCGTCCAGGATGGGAATATCTTCATCCCTGAAAGAGTGACCGCTGGCCTTGAGATGAGTGTAGACCGCAGAATCCTGGCCTGATGATGTTGATCTTCTGTGCTGGTCCATCCTTTTGGCCAGTGGCTGTTTAGTTTCCCCGATGTAAGACTGATCACCCTCCTGACACTGAACAGCATACACAATATTACTCTGTTTGTGCCGGGGGACTGGATCTTTGGGATGAAAACAGCATCATTTCACCTGGGCGGCATGGCACCATCCATCCATCCATCCGTCCGTACATCGTGTCCAGAGTTGCTAGCTCTCCAGCATTCCTCCGCCTGCACTAGCTGAGTGAAGCGAGCGCACATGGGAGGACTTGCTGTTGCAGTTCTTTGAAATTTAAAGTGTCAGTCAAAAGTTGCGTTGTGAATATGGAAAAAAGTATAAAAGTCGCTTTGTTGTAAAAGTTGCAGGACTGACAAATCTGCAAAAAACTGACTTAGACGCCGGAAAATATGGTAACTAACTAACTGAATACATAAATAAATAAATACGTTCATGCATTCATTCATTCATTTTCGTCCAGCAGCTTTTATTTGAATAGCCTCATTATTTATTAATAAAAAGCTCTTATTTAGTTGATTTTTCTAAATCTGTTTTTGCTTGAAGACTTTGAGCATGAGAATATTTTCCAAATGCTACTTCTGGCTATGATTACATATTTGATCCGTATTCACCTCTTTTTTTTCATTTAGTGGGACCAAGAGGTAACTCTGTATCAGGCGGGGGGGTAATGTTATCCCTGATTGGTGTTGGTTCTAAGCAAGTGTGTTTCAGTTGGAGCTTCTTTTTTTGACTTCACTGGCAGGAACCTCAACTTTTTGCTCTCAATCTGCCATAGTTGTGAGACTACAGAGCGATTTGGCCTGGGCATGATGCTACTGCTAGATGAGCTGTGGAGAGATCTATAATTACCAGTTGAGTTGGCTGTGTGTCTTCGTGTGTATTCAGGGCGTCAGCTGCAGTTTTGCAGGATGATGGGGTGGACTGAGAAGCAGCACAGATCTCCGTTTAATGATTGCAGCAAGTTGTGTGTTTGATTGGATTGCTTTGGGCTGCACTTTTTGCTCAGACAGCCTTCTTGTCAGGAGTTTTCTCGCTAGACTTCATCTCGGTTTCTTCATCCGCAGGCCTCTTTGATTGACACCAAAGGTGTTGCTTTTAGATTTTTAATACCTTTTTGAAACCTCTGGAGGCTCGCTTCGTTTCTCCCTACTCGCCTGCACATTTCACTCGGAACAAGTTTTGAAAATCTAATAAGAGCGACTCTGAATTTTAACAACTCCAGTTGATGAACTCGCCAAATTTGCTTTGTCATCGAAACATGAAGAAAACTTGCTCGCGGCCCCACCCGTTTCCTCCTAGTCTCCGTGATCACACACGTCTTTGCAGTTTGAGTGGAAGAAATTCAGAAGTTGGTTGTAGGAGGGCGTTTTTAATCCTCCCACAGCTGGTCTCCAGAGGGAACATCTGCTGAGGTCCACATTCTGGTGGAACCACAAATCTTATGCTGTTGCTCAGTGGGAGCACACTGTGAAGGACCGCTCCCGTCTCCTGAGCTGCTTGTGGTCAGCCTCAGCGAGACGTTTGCCCCCTCTTGTCGAGATTGCTTCTGATACACATCTGCAAGGGCTTTAGTGGCTTTCAGTGTTTGTGGGGCTAAAGACGCACAGCTATTGATTTACTGGCTCGTTCTTTTAGGCACAATTATGGCAGGAAATTACTTTTTTTTATAAAACCCACACAGCCTCCCACAATTTTCAAGCTGCCTTCATTATTTTGCCCCTAACTTTATTTTCAACACCAACCTTTGAAACGAGAAAAACAGGTGATAACATTTTTGTCTGTGTGTGTTTATGCGTATGCCTGCTTATTAGCAAAATATCCCATGAACCATTGGTTAAATGTAAATGCAACTTGCAGAAAGTAATCATTAGATGATCTATGTATCTGTTTACCTTTTGGAGTCAGTCTGATTCAAGATGGCTGCCACAGCAGCTGATCTATACAAACACAAAAAATGGCTTTAACATAGTGACAACCCATTTCCATGTAGTCGACCTTGACCAACATAAAAACGGCCACACAGAAGTCCCTCGATTACTGTGGGGGTTACGTTCCACACACGATAGGTGAAAAACTGTGAAGTAGGAACGCTATATTTATTTTAGTATTTATATATATATATATTATAAGGCTTTAGAAACCCTTCCCACACTCTTCGAGTACAACTTTAAGTTTTATTGTCTCATCACATGCGGTACATGAGGTGGGAAGAAATTATGTTCTCAAGGTCCCAGTTACACCCAAAAATAGCAAAAATGTAAAGTATTAAAATAAACAGTATATAAGGATCTAAGATATACACTAAATGAATGCTAGACAATTCACTAAAAGGTCTAAGATATACGCTAACACTAATTGTGTAAAATAATATGGTATATTAAACAGCAGACTGAACATGAGTCTGTAGTGAGTAGATGATTATGACTGAAAACTGCAGCGTGAGATCTCTTGCAAGGTTCTAAACTCTTAAACCCATGTAATTTTAACATAAATATATGTACTGCACAATACTGCAAAATTTGACTCACCAGCTCGGCAGAACAGCAGCTCTGTTCCAGTTGGGCTCGGTTCCGGTTCGGCAGACGTACCCTGCAGTGACGAAGCCCGCCGCCCCGTCCAGGTTGACGTGCGCGTGGATAATTGAGCTTCAGGAAGCTTCAGGATTATTTGCAACTTTCCTGCCAGTTCTGTGAACTTAGTGTAGATTGTTAATTCTGACTTTACGTTGCAAAACTTTCCCTCCATTTCGGCAGAAAGCAGTGTCTGGAAGCACTGTTGGCTTCTGGGTAGTGTAGTTGCTTTGACTGGCATTACAGTGTAGACTTGTTGAAAGAAAACAAAACGGCGGCGCCTGTCCAAAGTATTTTTTCATTAACTTTTAATCCCATACGATCCCAATCACGTGAGTAATATTAAAGTTGACGGTCATTGGAAAACTGCGAAAGAGCGAGTCCACGGAAGTCTAACTGCGAAGTAGCAACTACCGTAATTCGATCACCTATACAGGTACTGAGCTAAAGTCTGAAGTGATGGTAGCTAAAAGTCTGTCACAACACATACTCATGGTGTACATTCTCGTAATAATATGCATAACGTTTTCAAGGTTTGAAAAGTGGCTGCCATTTCTCAACTTAAGACAATTCTAGTCTAAAACAGTGGCGTGGAAGGTGAGGGGTAATAAGACTACTGAAGTCACAGAGAGTGTGTGGATGTTGTCAGACTTACTCAAATTTCATGAGCATTGTAGCTTTAGCTGTGAGTAATTTCCCATTCATCTGAAAAGAAAAGGACGGTGGAGGCAGGCAGAGTGGGAGTACATTTGTGTTTGTCTTTGTGTCAGGTAGTTTGTTTGTGTTTCTTTATGGTCATGGTTATGTAGGCTGCATCTTCACCATTCCTGTGTGTGTGCGCGTGTGTGTGTCTGTGTGTGGGTAAATAGCCTGTTAGCCATCTGAAAGCAGTTTCCCCTCCTCAGATGATGAATCCCTCATATGTTTTTGATGTCAGCCATGAAAGCAGTTTGCGCATTTAGACTGGCGACGGCACCGCGCCCCATTTCCACCGGCTCATTTATGCTCATAATAAAAACCAGTGCGCGATTGTATACCCAATTTGCCAGGTGGTTATTGCTTTCTAAATTGAATGAGCCACCCTAAGTGTGATGGTTTAGAAGTTGTGTGCAGCTTTAAGGTGCCATGATAGTTCCAGTGATTTTAGTGAAAACATAAGAAGAGCCAAACAACAAAAGGCACAAAGGACAGTCGACTTGTGAAACGAGCTTTAGAAGGCGGCGTATTATTCCCACACAGATATGATTTTGGAAGATTTCTTCCTTTGCCATGTTTCTTTTGCATGCATGTGTTGGTTTATGCACAATCTGTATAACACGTGTTCTCTTTCACCTTTCAATTCAAGCCTCGGCAAACATCTGTGCTGATCAGTCATGTCCGAGCGTGTAGGCGAGCAACAGAGAGGACGTTCTACTCGTTTCCAATATGTCTGAACACAAACCTGCTGCGTTTTCCTCATAGCTTGTATTACTTCAACATGATGCAGGCTCAATGTGTACCTTTTAATTCAGGCGTGAGCTTTATGTGACCTTAGCCACTTCCATCCATTGTATGATGCAACACCTCCTCCTCCTCTTCCTTTTACACTCCGATAAGAGGGAGGTGGATCTGCACAGAACCCCGAGGTCATTTCATCGTCAAAAAGCAATAAAAATGAACTCCTACTTTTAATAAAGCAATTATAACTCATTGCCGGGTTCAATTAATTTTAAGGTTTCCATTAGAAAAGGTCTGAAATTGCCTGAAAAGTGATAAATATTGTTTTTTTCACGAGTAGTGTAATGTTGTTTTCTATGTGTTGTAACACAATGTGGCAAACATCTGCCATAATATGTTCAGTAAATGCACTTAATATGTATAAATAGTGGCAGAGCTGCTTCATCCACTTTCTTTTATTCCTTCCAGGAGCTGTGTATTTAGAAGGTGGTTTAGAGGAGGCTCGGCATCTCTTTGGTAGGCTTCTGTTCAACGGTGGGGTAAGTTTGGTTTTATTTTTAAAATACGTATCGCTTTTATTTGTTTTTTGTTGTTTGTTTTTGTCCAACCGATTCAAGCTAGTGCCAAGTGCAGAAATAAAAACATCAAAGTAAAGAAAGGATGTTTTCTCCTCCTTTATCTGGCAAAATACAATAGGATGCACATCTTTGCTATAGATGTTTAACATTTGTTCTTTTATTTGTTTATTTGGTTTCCAGTCCATGAATACAACATAGTTAAGAGGCTAATTCGTGCTTGCAGTACTAGGTCTTTGTTTTCGAACAAGATGGGCAAAAGACTACTTAAAAACATTTTCCTACAGGAGTTTGCTGTTTTAGTGTTCAGAAGTTTCAAGGCTGCATTCCAAGTAAATGTGTTGTCTGATTTCTGAAGTGATGTTCTATCACTTAGTTATCTATGGTCAGTACTTTATGGGAGGTGATGTCAGTCAGAGAACATATATAAAGCTTAAAAGTTAGAATATTGGCTAGCCAAATTAAAGTCCCTTTTGTTGTTGTTTGTCTTTTAAAACAACTCCACAGTCCACTGGTTGTTTAGCAAACTTTTGGACTGACCAGAGCACATGGATCAGGCAGACTGACATGTTCAGCAGCCTTGGGACACCAACATTTGTAATAAGCATACAGTATAAGTACATTATCTCTCTCTCTCTATATATATATATATATATATATATATACACATACACACACAAGTGCTGGTCATAAAATTAGAATATCATAAAAAAAGTTGATTTATTTCAATAATTCCATTCAAAAAGAGAAACTTGTATATTATATTCATTCATTACACACAGACTGATATATTTCAAATGTTTATTTTATTGTTGATGATTATAACTGACAACTAATGAAAACCCCCAAATCCAGTATCTCAGAACATTAGAATATCGTGAAAAGGTTCAATATTGATTAGACCTGGGGCCACACTCTAATCAGCTAATTAACTCAAAACATATGCAAAGGCCTTTAAATGGTCTCTCAGTCTAGTTCTGTAGCTACACAGTCATGGGGAAGACTGCTGACTTGACAGTTGTCCAAAAGACAACCATTGACACCTTGCACAAGGAGGGCAAGGAATACTAAGAGCTCTGTGTCCAAGCACATTAATAGAGGCAAAGGGAAGGAAAAGATGTGGTAGAAAAAAGTGTACAAGCAAAAGGGATAACCGCACCCTTGAGAATATGGTGAAATAAAATCCATTCCAAAATGTGGGGGATATTCACAAAGAGTGGACTGTAACTGGTCAGCGCTTCAAGAACCACCACGCACAGATGTATGCAAGACATGGGTTTCAGCTGTCGCATTCCTTGTGTCAAGCCACTCTTGAACAAGAGAATGCGTCAGAAGCGTCTCGCCTGGGCTAAAGACAAAAAGGACTAGACTGCTGCTGAGTGGTCCAAAGTTATGTTCTCTGCTGAAAGTAAAATTTGCATTTCCTTTTGGAAATCAAGGTCCCAGAGTCTGGAGGAAGAGAGGAGAGGCACAGAATCCATGTTGCTTGAGGTCCAGTGTCAAGTTTCCACAGTTATTGATGGATTGGGATGCCATGTCATCTGCTGGTGTTGGTGCACTGTTTTTTTTCTGAGGTCCAAGGTCAACACAGCATCTACCAGGAAGTTTTAGAGCACTTCATGTTTCCTGCTGCTGACCAACTTTATGGAGATGCAGATTTCATTTTCCAACAGGACTTGGCACCTGCACACAGTGCCAAAGCTACCAGTACCTGGTTTAAGGACCATGGTATCCCTGTTCTTAATTGGCCAGCAAACTCGCCTGACCTTAACCGCATAGAGAATCTATGAGTTATTGTGAAGAGGAAGATGTGATACACCAGACCCAACAATTCAGAAGAGCTGAAGGCCACGATCAGAGCAACCTGTGCTCTCAGAACACCTGAGCAGAGACACAGACTGATCGACTCGATGCCACGCTGCATTGCTGCAGTAATAAAAATCCAGGCAAATTAAATAAATAAAATTAAATAAAAAATTGAAAAATAAATAAATTAACAATGGAAAATGGAATCAGACAAAAAACAATAAAAACCAACAGTAATCAGTGCATCAGCTACAAAGTGCAACACCTGAACACGTTATATTGAATACAACAAACTGTTTGAACAAACATGTTTTTCTGATTAAACAAAACCTCAACAAGAATCTACAACAGTTACGTTTTGCACATTTTAGTTGTTCCCTAATCACTCGTCTTACATTGTTTAGTTTTAGGAGCTGCCGATCTTCAAATTTAGAGTCCTGAATTTCAACGCTTCCGTTTTGTCTCTCCAACAGAATGAAGTGTGTTTTTAAAACTGCACAGTTTACAAACCAAAGAGCATGGATTACTAAACTGGGAGCACAGATTTCCTCTGAGCTCTTTTTTTTTTATTTCCAGCTGGCACGAGCCAGGCTCTGCAGGTTTTTACCGTTTGCCTCGTTGTAGTTTAATGCACACAATGTGTGCGTTTCTTTTAATGTTTTAGTCATGGAGCTGGAGCTGCAAACACTTGAAATGAGATTTTCTTCTTCCCGTCTGTGGAAGACGTTGCGTTCTCTTTTATTCCCTCAAACCCACACACTGTATGTTTTGGCGATGCACCACACATTAGACGACACAGAGGTCCTGCCAGGTTTTGAGTCTAAAATCTCTTAAATCTTGCTGTATTCTTCAAGCCTTTTAACTAGATGCTCATAAACATAACAATTATAAAGTAAAACAAAGATCTGGATGAAACCTGAGTATATGTAGGGGAAAGCCGGAGGTGTGGAACATTGTGCTTCACCACTCTTGAGCGGGACACCTGCTAGAGTTTGCATGAAGTCAGCAGGCATGAATTATTGATGAATGAATCAGTATTTGCATTTATCTTGGCCAAGAATGTTATGAATCAAGTAAATGACTTGCAGCTCGTCTAGTTGTGTCTAATTGGGGAGTGAGGTTGTTTGTTTGTGATTCAGTTTGACTCCCACATGATATTGTTCAACCTGTCGGAGTCTATCAAACACATCTGATCAGAATCATCACGATTCCAAACATCAGCATGCTTCAAGAAGTGCAGCACTTTCTGTTCTTCACTGTTCAAGATCATTCCATTTTATACTGTAGCTTTTGTTTTCAAGGTCAAGGTTTTTTGTCATTCTCATCACATGTGGTACATGTGGTGGAATGAAATTGTGTACACAGGGTCCCAGTTACATCCAATAAAAATATACATTGTAAAGAAAAACGGTAGTAAGATCTAAGATATGAAGTAAGAATATCCTAAGCACTAGTAGTGAAAAAACAATACGCCGAACAGCAGCAGCACGAACATGAGTCTGTGTGATCAGGTGAGTACGAATGAGCACAGCAGCATGAAAAGCTGAAACACCTCTGCTTTTCATTTACCGTCATCCTGTGGCCGTGAAAGCTGACAAGAAAACACATTGGGCTGTTGTAATCTGGAGGTGTGTGTTTGTATGAAGACAGAGTCCCTTGAAAAGATGCTTTCAGGGATGCCCAACCCATGTGAATAACAAGCTACTACATTAAATTTTGAGAGAAAAGTTCAGTATAATAAAAATAAGCAGATATTGACTGCGGTGTGGTATGACTTGAGTTCAAACCAGCAGTCATAAACAGAAACATGCAAAAAACATGAACAAATAAAATCTCAACAGTTTTGCCGCAGCAGGAGTTGTTCATGGTGGAAAACCAGTGACATTTGTTTTATCACAAAGGGTGGCAGCAGTTGAGAAAGAATCTCTGCGTGCTTATGAGCAAACTTCCAGATGGACCATCCGCTCCTTTCATGGAGACGAAAACAAGATGAGCAGACAAACAGTTTATGACCACACGAAGAATACGAAGTGTGTTCAGATTACGCTTTCCTTGTTCTATGTTTAATAGTCACCACAGCTCTGTACGTTTAGAACAAGACCTGAGATAACTAGAAAATACGGGCAAAATTAGAGCTCCACAATATTTTGACCATCAATATTGTTATCACTGCACACAGTGTCAATATGACAAAATGATTTCTAAAAGTTGCAAAATAATACAAAACTGGCAATTAGATGGTCCCTCCACCCTTTAACCACCCCCACCAGCTCAAGTAGAATTGTGAATATTGTGGGAGTGGTGGCACAGAGCTTAGAGAAGATGGGCCTGTAATTGGAAAGTTGCAGGTTCAACTCCCTGGACTGACAACATCAAAATGTGAGTGGGAAAGGTGAAGCACCCACACCTGCCTCCACATCATTTGCCCCACTCTGGGCCCTTGAGCAAGGCATTTAACCCCCACCACCTGCTCCCAAAACAGGTCTCTCTTGAAAATGAGTCCTCGTGAGTCAATGAGACTACCTGTATATATAAAGGGTAAATAAAATAAATAAATAAAAAATAAAGCTTGTGGGTTTATAGCAACCAATATCCTACATCATAAACGCAACACTAATATCACTAGCACATGTTGTCCTTATATTGTGCGTCCATATTCAAAATTATTGAGAATTTTCTTGTATTTTGTTTTGAAACCCTTGATACCACACACACACATACACACACACTAGGAGTTAAACAACTACATATTTTTTAAAGTCGACTTTAACGTGACAAAAAGTCGAGTCGACGCCGACTAGTCGATAGCGTCATAGAAACTCGAGATGCTATATTATATTCGCAAAATAACCCATAATTTATTATTAACAAAAAAAAAAGAATAACAAAACATTGGATGTATATTTATGCTCCTACCATTCATCATACTGCAAATAAGTCACAGGAAAACCAAAACTATTATTAAGCTGCAAAAGTGAAAGAAACGTGGGGAAATAAAAAAAACGATACTCCGATACTCCCCACGTAAAAAATAAGGCTAAGAACAGTGGGGCGTATGGACACCACCGCCCGCCCCACTGTTCTTAATTTTATTTTACTTAATCCTCCACGTGGATTGGGTGGACTAAGGCTGCAAACAGCGGGTCGGGCAGTGGTGACTGCGACTAGTCGACGTGAAATATAAAAACTCGTGAGATGTCCTAGAATTGATCAGTCGACTAGTCTATTCAACACCCATCTCACACAAATGCACGCACATGTTTGTCTACCTTCATGTGGACTTTGCATTGACTTTCATTCATTTTTCATTATTTTCTATAGCCCTAATCCTGACCATTACCAGTACATACATAACCCTAAACCTAACCATTACCAGTACATACATAACCCTAAACCTAACCATTACCAGTACACACCTAATCCCAAGCCTAACTATTACCAGTACATACATAACCCTAAACCTAACCCATCCCCAATTCACACCTTCGTCCTAAGCCTAACCCCTAACCCACTATTGACACTTGAACCTTAAAGGGACCAGGCTTTGGTCCCCATAAAGAGCAGTTGGTCCTCAACATTTAAAATATTATTTTTGGTTCGCTTGTGGCCAAAATCAGATGAATATTTAGCTTGACCAATAACTGAGCCAACATATTTTTTTTTAATTCCCTTTCTGCAGTCAATAAATGCACCATTGCTAAGTGTTTATTAACAAATAACATGCTTAGGTCTAGTTTACATTTTGAAACCTGTAAAATGCAACAAGGAGGCAAATGTAAATATATCTTTAATATTATCATTGATATGAATATTAAACTGATCACAAGCCCAGATTTTTATTTCTCCCACAGGGAACTCTGGTGCACTTTATTTTACATTGAGGGTTTATTTAAAAAATAATGCTGGTAATGATAAAGTAACTGCCCTATGAGATACAGTGCACTTATAGTGCAATCAATATGTATAGTATGTTTAAACTATCTGTAAAGCCTGCTGTTTTCAACATGCATATGTGCATGCAAAGAAACTTCTAGCAGGTACCTTTCTGAAATATAAGTTAGAGTTTAAATTGCTGTGCAAGCGACAACCGGTGTGTCACACTTGTTTGCATGTGACTTTTGATTTTCAAACTTGAGTTTGAAATTTTCTGATATTCAGACGCAGTATTGAAATAGGATGGCTTGTCACCCCCCCTGCTGAATCCTCCTGATGGCTGCTCTGTCAGAGAAAGCTGAGAGGAGACAGATGGACAAAGACCTGAAAGCCAAACACCAGCCGTGTGGAATGATGGGTACGGGGGTGGGGAATTGTGCGGCAGGCCAAAATGTGAGATCTGCACAACCACTCAGTTCCTTTTGTACTTCTAGTTTAACTTGTCAGAGTGGGTCTTTACACACTACATTACTAAACTAATGGGTCGCTGTGCAAAACTGAAGCACTTTACATTTTCCTCGAGTACTAAAAAAATGTTGTGCTGCTCCAGCAATTTTCTTTTTCCTCCCATCTTTTTTCTTATATATACTGTATATACAGACAAGACCCCTGAGATGCTTTACTGTATAGACGTCCTATCAAAACGAAGATCAAGCTGGTCAAAAATTACAATAGTCCCTCATTTATTGTGGGGGTTATGTTCCAGCCCCTCCAACCCCCGCAATAAGTGAAAATCTGCAAAGTAGCAACGTTATATTTATTTGAGTATTTTTATATATTTAAAACTTTAAAACCCCCTCCCACAGTCTTGCATTGTTCTAAACTCTTAAACCTACTAATGTTTACAACGTACGTATATATATCTACTAAATTTTACTCACCAGCTTGCAGAACAGCAGCGGCTCTCTCTTCTGCTCTGGTTCTGTGCAGACCTTGAGCACCAAAGCTCATTTTGTGGGGAGGCCAGACCTCAGGGTGGCCGGTGCAGGACCGGTGGTCCAATTGAGCGATCTGATAAAGAAAAAATGCCCCGGTGGGCTCCAGATAGCAGCCGGACCTACGGTATTGCCTCCCCGCTTGGAAGTCCTCATGGGCCGGCTACCAGCTTTCAGATTCACTGATGAGTCTGGAGGTTCAGTTCTACTCCAGTTCTGGTCCGGTTCCCGGTGGGTTCCGTACAGCTTTCTGCATCCACTGGGCGCCGAAGTCACTGTACAGTAATAAGCATCCAACGTTTTTCAATCATATCAAAACTTTCCCTCTAATATTTCAGTAGAGCGCAACGGGGCTTCTGGGCAGGGCACTGTTGGCTTCTGGGAAATGTAGTCCTTATGAGCAGGGATACAGTGTAGGGTTATTGAGAGAAAACTACAAAATGGTGGCGCTGGTCCAAAGTATTTTACTTTTTCGTTAACTTTTTGCTATAAATTATCCAGTACTGTCCCAATCACGTGAGTAATATTAAAGTTGACAATCATGGGTTGTGTATAATTTTATTTTCCTTGTTTTCAATCTTACTTTGAAAAACCTCAAAATATTAAGTCTGTGAAAGTCGAACCGCAAAGCAGTGAGGGGCAACTGTAAGAGCTTTGTTGAGGATGTCATTGTGGTGGTTTTAAGTGAAATTTTCACAGGGTTTTGTATATTACTTGGTTGTAGTCATTGTTTTACCTGCAGTAGAATAATCCAAATGTGGAGAATCAAAGATAAGTTGTTATAGAGGAGTCCAGCTAATCACTCTTCAAAGCAGGAGTCTTTTAGGAGTGAGTTTGCACTATCTCTATTGTTGGGAAAGATGCCTGGTGAGTTTCTTTTGTTCTTTCTATTATTTTTTTGTCTTCTTTTTTTTTTTTTTAGAATTTGGAGAAAACTTCATGTTGGGTTTTTTCACTCCATCATTTTTATTATTTCTCAAAGAAGCAGGTTTTGTTTAGCAAAAAGTAATTGTGTGAATGATACTCTGTGCATCTTTCTAATCAGTTAGCCGTTATATTACCGAGCTAAAATAAAAAACATCAACTGCAGACAATAAAATAAATAAAAATAATTAATGAAATCTACGACAATGGAATTCTTTCTGTATGAAAACGTCTGAGCCTGGATAGACAGAGTAAGAACTTCTTGTTAAATTTTGTTTCCCCTAATTTCTCTGTTTCTTTCCTAATTGGCATGGCGTTCAGAACTATTTCTGTCCGTGCTTTTCTCTCAGCACATCACCTTTACTGGCACTGGTTCCCAAACAGCAGGGCTTTTGCCTCAGATGGAATCTAGCTTCATTGCACACAGAAGCCTGGAGGAGACAATAGATGCTAATTTGCTAATAACATTACTGTGGAGGTTATTAAAGCGTCAGCAGAGAGGCAGGAGGCACCTTCTTCAGGGGAAGCTGCTCAATTGCTTCCAACCTGGACTCAACAGCAGTGCAATATAGCAGAGAAGAGATGTTAATGCCACTCTTCTGTCCTGAGGGGAGTGCCTCTTTTAGGAGCAATCACAATAATGATCTCTCTAGTTACCCATGGGCTAATCTGTTGGATTTTATTAACACCACCACACAGACATGCATGCTCAAAACACCAACAAAGGTTACCTTGACAACTATGACAGTCACCATGGTGCTGAGTTAATGACTTTTGGCAATATGGCAGCCTTCTTACCTTTGTCACTGTCTGGGTGCAACATATAAAAGGGTTTCCAAGCACAGATGGCAATGAATTTGAAATTTTCAGCCATAGTATTTAATTTTTTTAATCGATATTGAATGGATTAACAAAACAATGTGAATTCAATACGTGCATCTGTTCATGCTGCCACCTTGAACCCTTTAGACACCCCGCTGTTAATATTTTATGCTTTGTCCTGTAACAGCTGCAACTAATATTTTCATTTTGCAAGTGGTGACTTGCGTATATTCAGCCTTTTTACACTTTGCTAATAGTTTAATGAATAAATACATTTCCTCATTCACAATAAACACATTCTATTTCCATACGCAGTAACTGAAAGATGCTCTCCAACTCATCTATATACTTTGTGCTACTTTTCAGCAACAAATCAACAAAAGTTTTCCTCGAATTTGGAACATCTCCTCGTCTGTTTCCTGATAAAAGGCTCTTTGTTCTGCTTTTATGCTGCTATTGATCAGCAGTGCCATCTTCTATTGATCCTCCCACTACAATACCACATTTGATGGATTGATTGGCAGCCTGCAGCAAGAGACCAATTTGTCAGGGAGCACTGGACCTTGTCAAAGAAGACCAATATGCCCCAATCATGGATGGCCTACTTTCCCAGGGGTGGTTTGGCAGAAAGGGTATGGTTCTGCTGACTATTCACGGTTGGCTTGTGAGGCCCGGGCACGTGTAAAAGTGAGTTTGTGTCTGGATTCCCATGTGAATAGAGCAAGTCTGATGAAAGCCCACTTTAAAACAGATCACAGGTGATTTCACCAAGCTGCCTTTCATTTTGCGTTGAATTTGAGTTTTACTTTTAGGTAGACAGTTGACAGTCAAATAAACACATCTGTAGTTTTTCTTTCCCCCCGTTTGTACCACCAGTTACAGCTTCCAAATGGTTGTGCTTCAGCTGCTGCACATGATGGTTTCTGCCCTCAGTAATTACACCTTCCTTGTGCTGGGGGAGAAAAACTGAATAGGTAAGAGGGGGAAGCCGTTATTCTTAAATCTCCACTTGATACTGACTTAATCATTGCCTGCCTTGTCTTTGGAATGGGTGAAATTGAAACATTAGCTGTTCAGATCCATGTACAATATGTGGGTGGCTCGTTTGCACCCTGTGCCTGTTTTTAATCATAAACTTTGATCACAAGCTAACGCTACATTTACGTCTTTGTTTTCTTGCTTTGTATTGCTTTTGTGTTACTTTATCTCGACCTTTTTATCTTCCACCTGTGTTTGTGCTTCCCTGTTTGAGGTACATTACTCTCATGAGAGCAAATTGCAACATTGCTGTGATAACATGAGATCCATTAGCCACAGTTATTGACTGTCTATAAGTGATCTCCACCGCCAGCAACTTCTGTATTCACAAGCAATGCTGTGTACTTTCCAACTGCAGTCCCAGGCTTAGCTACAAGCAACCAAAAGGAAGCATTTACTCAAATGTATTGACCACTTTCATGAATTTTTCATTGGATGCTCAAGGCAATGGGCTGCCAACTTGGTGGGTTGAGAAAACGAGGCTCTTATTCGATGCCGCTGACCCCCCCCCCCCTCCCCCTGTGGGCTAACACTGCATTTGAAAGGTTTATCTCCTTGAACCTTTTAAACACCTGAGTGATACTGTACTTTAGAGGTCCTATCCACTTCTCTATACTACTGACTCACCCAACATTAGGCCCTATGCCTGAAGCTTCTTTTGGCTCTGTTGTCCTTGGCAACAACTTGAGAGCTTACTTTTTTTTCCTCTGCTACTATAGGCTTCTCAGAGTCTTTCTCTCTACAGTTTAATCTATGTGGCTACCTCAGAGCAGAGGATGAACAAACTTTTAACTGTTTTTTTCTTCTACGCTTTACCCTCAAGAAGCAAGGCAGGCAAAAGTTCAGCTCTGTCCACGTTTATCTCCAGAGACAACACACCTCCCAAAGCCACATTTCTCCAACACTCCATCAGCAACTCCCCCATGTTTTATGCTTAAATACACATCACAGCCTTCCTTTTCAACAACTCCACTGTCAATACAGACCTGACAGAGTCTGAACATCAGTTTCTGACTCATCTGCTCTTAATTCACTGACCTGCTCTGGGCCTGCTGATGGGACTTTCAAAGACATGCACAAAACAGTCTGCTGTCCCCAACATGGTGGCACATCACTACAGTTTTAAAGTATAACAAGGTTGAGTCGGGTCCTCCAGAAGGATTCTTCTTGATTCTTCTCAGAGGACCTGACTCAACCTTATTAAATGTATCTACCAGGATTATTGAGCATCCATCAGAGTTTTAAAGTTTTTTTTTCTCATTGCTAAATTAGAATTTAAAAGCTTATTGTTAAAGTGACTATAATGTGACAATATGTATGCAGCTTATCAAAGAAGGGTGATTTGTATTTAAACCTCATACTGAAGGCACACTTCTCCTGTTAGTTTATTACCTGTATGTATGAAACTTCACTATCTAGAGGAGGTACTAATTGTAACAATGCTTCTGACACATTCTTGGGTTCTTGGCCAACCGAACTTGCGTCACTTGACAAACATGTAGTGGTAGTTGTTGTAGTGGTTAGCATTGCGCTACGTTAGTGCCAGCATTTGTCGATGTGGGGGGGCACTATGTTTGTATTGTGCATGATTTGTGTGGTTTGGAGTCTGAGCTAAGCTGCTACAATCTCCGCTCCCTGTCCAGAAGTGGCAGAGCTGTGTGGAGGTTGGGGAATTTGGTAGGTGGGAAGCTCGGTTCTGTTGACAAGGCGGGGTGCCCTCCTTGAATAATAGTACATAAACCCTGCAATATCTCAAGAAAACTTATAGTAACAATAACAAAGTTATTGAATAAAAAATTGCTTTAGATAGCTAACTTTTATGTTTGTCGACGGTCTGATGTATTATGGTATAATCTCCAGTGTTTCGCTCATATCTTCCTTGATTCTTTGTCGACGTGGGGACAGACACGTCTGTGTTGCGCATCGTTTGTACTGTCGTTTATTGCGTGGGGTGGTGCAGGGTGGGGAGACGCCTCAGCCTCAGGGAGACAGAGCACTACCTCCATAGTCATAGCTTTTTAGCTAGTGTGTCTGTATTGTGCATCGCTAGCTTAGCGTGGGGGTGTCTGTAGGCAGGGCGCTCAGTTCTGTTGATGGGGCGGGGCGCCCTGGTTGTATAATTTTAGGGGAAACACTGATCCGTCTGTCTGTATGTACTGTATGTTGTATGTGGTACTCTAGTTGATTCACGTAACACTTACCCTACTGCTGTGTGTTCAAATGTTTTTTGTCTTTATGTTTAGTTGAAGTTACGGCAGTCGTTTGGAAACTTAGAACTGATGTTTTGTTACACGGTGATTGACAGTGGGGCAGCCAGTAAGTAAGCCTGTTTTCACTTCTGAACAACACGAGGAGGTGTAGACACTTTGCCCGTCTTTATTAATGTCTATGAGCATGAATCTGTTGCTACATGGACACTATTGTAGCAACCTTTGCTCCTTGCTCCCTTTAAAAGAAACAAAAAAAAAGTTTAGCGGCGAAACTACAGGACCCGCTGTACGAGCTGATGTTCGACAAAAAATAATACAAAAAAATGTCTACACAAAAGCCTTTCATCTGCTTTAAATCATAACCGCTTTAGGCTTTTAATTTTTTAATCCCACATTTTAACATACTTGCATTTAAAAGTGTGCTCCGTCGCTACTTCGTCCGCCATTACGGCCAGAATTTTCTGTGTGCCCGCAATGCATCATGGGATAGGGTGGACAGCGAAGGACACACGGGACCTGGCCTTGAAATCGGGGGGGGGAAAGGAGGCCGCATTCGTGGGCCGCATTGAAGGAGTGTTGGAATTGTGACAGGCCTCGGCGCGTTGTTGTGACGTGAGCGGCCTTCAAATGCGTTCTTGGAAGGACGCAGCCGTTGGATCGGGACACACCACTCGATTGTTACAGCAGAGATGATGATAAGTCAGATCCAAGCATCAAAGTATTCTAGGTCGTTTTCCAAGGGAATCTGTGCTAAAAGTATAACTTTACCACCTTGAAAATATGATTTGATTACTGCAGAGCTAAGTGTCATGTAGAAAATAATATTAAAGATGTAATAAAATAAATGTGGCGCAAACATTAATTTAATGTATTTGTTCTATTAACAATGAGTTCTAATTGCTGACGGTGTGTTTTTTTGTCATTGTGTTATTTATATTTTTGACCCTAGATGACCGTAAAGCCAATGGTTTCTTCTTCATCCTTTCTGTTTGTGTCTTCACAGGAGCTGCGGGAAGTCTGGCTCAACTACCCACCACACCCCCTGCAGGTTGGTTGACGAGTCTTCTCTTATTGATGTTTACTTTGTCTGGGTTGCCTCTCATTAAAACGCTCCTCATCCACCAGTACACAGAATTATTTCTCAGTGTTTGAAGCTCTCCGGCCTTGTAGTGAGTTGGTTTGTGTTTGTAACAGAGGTGGGGAAAGCTGTCGGTTATTTTTCTGCTGAGGCCGACTTACTTTTTTGTAGCTGTCACAAACCTTATTGTGCTGCTCTCCAGTTTGGCCAAGACCCTAATCCGCTTTCTGAGTTACTCCCCCACTCCACTTCTTCAGCAACATTTCCCTCTTATTTTTATTTTTTCCTCAGCATCTTTGCTTTTCATCCACTCGCTCCGTCTTCTCTTTCTTGCCTGCTCTTTGGGTTCCCTGATCAGCCCAGAAACACTGAACACGTCAACAGTGTTTGTTTGAAATTTGGATTTGGTAGAAGAGATCAAACGTGCCATAACAGGATTACGGTCCCAAATCATATGGTGGGGTCTCCAGGGACCGCCAGGCATCTTTTTTCCTCTGTTTTTGCGAGAAGAAAGTGTTTCTTTGTTTATTTAGTTAGTTTATTTTTGAGCATCTTGATGCATATGCAGGAGTGTTGCAGCATTTTCTCTTTCTTCCATACGTTTCTCCATGTCTGGACTAAACTAGCGTTCTGTTTGGGTACATCACGCCACCTCATCCCTTTATTTGCCATCCACAAATGTTGAAGATCCACAGAGAGCTGGGCTGTTTTTGTTGAGCTTGTAAGCGCTCGGGATAAACTGATGTCTTGGTGAGTTCCTCTGCTGAGGCCAGCACAGGCTTCAGTGGTGGTTCATGAACAGGGTGGAGGCCTGGGGTCCGCCGCACCACCAGCAGCAGACTGGTGGGAGTTCTGCTTCCATTAGCTCAGCTTCATTATGAAACACTGTGATTTGTTTTTTCTGGAGGGGCAGGTAAAAGGTTTCAGACGGTAAGACGTAATTTACAGTACTGCGCAAACATTTAAAACCACCTCCTGGTTTCTTTACACTCCTTCTAAGCAGCCAGACGTTCTAGTTCTTTGAGTTAAAGTTTTGAAAGAAAACAATACTCAACTGGAAAAACAGAAAAATATTAGTACATCACAATGGCTGGACCTTCTCACACAACAGATATCAATGGAACAACAATCAGCGATATATAAAGATAAATTTGAATGTTTCAATAAAATTGACTCCATAATTCTTGACACCATTCCATTGTCGGTGAGTTGGTACCACTGGAACCAAAGACCAGCGGGGACAGGTGAAGGGGAAGAACTTGATAACAAGGTCACATAAAGTGTCTCTTAGTTTCCTTTATCTATTTCATTTGTTTACTCTTGCTTTTGACATACAATTATATTTGTTTGTTTTATTTCTCTCTCTCTTCTCCACTTATTCCTAAACAAATCTAATCAAGGACTATTAAAAAAATAAAATAAAATAACAGTGCAAATAAGAAAATAACTTCCAAGATTAAAGGAAAGCAACGCATATGTTAAACAATTTCATTATTTTCTTTCTTTATATTTCTGTTGTTGTTTGTCTGTAATGTTTGTTTTATGTGCACAAATTGGTGAATAACATTTTATTAAAAAAAAAGAAGTTTTGAACCCTTGGCTACTTTTCCTCCTCTTTGTTTAGTTCTACCTGGCAATGACAGGATATCGTGCAATCTTCTTAAAAGATGAGGAAACTGGTAGAAGAAACGACGTGTCGAACTAAAGAACAGAAAAACAAACAGATCAGGGTTTCAAAGTCCTGCGCTCTGGAAATTATAACACAAATGTATATTAAAGATTTGATGCATGATCTTTGAGCAGAAACATCTTTAGCTGATCACGTCCAGCGGTGGCTTCAAGCTGGGGTTGGACCTTCACTGTGAGTTATGAAATACACATTTATGGGGGTTTTGGAAAAACTTAATAAGAGTCTATGAACTTTAAGTATGATTGTCAATAGCAAAATTAGCACGATCTGTTATATTTATATATATATATTTATTATGTAAATAACTATTAATTGTTTAACGTTTCATTACTGTCTGTGTGCTTCAACTGTGAACAGTTGGGCGGATGAGATTCATAAACTTTATGTGTTTGTGGTTAAAAAGCTGAAAAGTGAGTGAGTAGATGGTGATTTTTTGGGAATCCCTTTGGTAGTCCTAAAAATATGGAATATGTTTGAGACTGTTTGATATTTTGTCACAGAATAAATGATGTAAATGGGAACAGTATGTGTCTTTGTGGCAGGCTGTAACAGTGTTTAAAGATTTAATTTACATTTGGTTCCAAGTTGGTATGTGTCGATACAACTTTGGTTCATCTTTTGAGTTTGCATGTCTTTTTATGTTTGGATCAGTTTCTCATCATGTCATTTATTTATTAACATTTATTATATTGTCATCATGTTTGAAACAGGTCAGAATTATGCGGCTGAAAAACAACAAGTATCTGAAAATGATCAGAAAGTGGACTGAAACCAGCATACCTGCAAACTAGTTGCTTTTCAGCAAAATATGTTAATTTAAAACTAAAATATGTTATTTATGTGAATCGTCTAGATCATCCCTTCTGAGTTTTCTGGTATGAACTTAGTAAAAATCAAGCAAAGTCTAAAGAACAACCTTAAAAGACTTTATAAATATTAAAAACCGTTCTTGAAGTCAACCTTCTTGGAAGCAAAATAAGAAGAAGTGACGGAGGCTTTTGCAAATCCATCGAAGGCCCCAAGAGTTTGAACACTAAGCTCAAAATTATTGCTGAAAGGAAACAAGGTGTAACCTAATTCTCTTCCCCACCAACACGAGGGAGAAGACGTGAAAGAGGAGCTTCCCTAATGAGGTTTGAGCTGACGGCGATGGCAGCTCACCATGATATGTGTAATTATGCGTGCACCAGTTTTTGGCACACATTAGTCTTGCCACCGACTTGCCCTGCAGAGGGATGTGGAGCGCCTCGTGGTTTACGGCCCTTTCCCTGTTTTTTCTTGATTTTCACCAGCACATCATCATCGTCAGCCCTTCCCCCCAGCTCTCCAGGATAATTTAGCAGAGCGTCGTTTATGTTGAGTGTGGATTACGACATTCCTCCTTTAGTTTATCAGGGAGCTGCATGAGTGTCGAGCTTGTTGGGCCTCCGCTCTCATTCTGCTTCTGGTCTGGACTGAGCTAAAAGTGATGCTTTGAAGCCATTTCAAACATATTTATTTATTTTATTTTTTCATGGCTTCTGTTGATCCCCCCCCTCACTTCGTTTGAAGCCTTGCTGCTGGCCATTCCCCCTGAAGGATCGCTCGCTCCTGCGAGTGCTGAACTCGTCAGATGTTGTTAGTCGTGATTCATGACATTTAAACGCCTTCCGTTAATTAAGAGAGGAAAGAAAAAGGCAGGAATGAAATATTTCTTATTACACGCTGGAAGATGGAGCCATGACATTACCGGAAGCGCTCCAATTAAAATACTGAGTTTAAAAATACATCTCTGCGCCGCGCGCTGACTTGACACGGGAGACTTTGAAAAATGTGTTTACCAGTCGTTGCTTTGTGGGAGCGCAGACAAAAGAAATGCTGATAAAATAAAGGGAAGGGCCACCTTCCCCTCGGAGAGCCTTGGGTTTGGTCTTGTTTCATGTGCTCCGTGCACCTGACAGCGCCACGGAGCAGCCGTACAAGGTCAGCTGAATGTGTTTTAGTCTTTTTTGAATATCCTCATGAAACCACAAGTCTTAATGTTTGTATATTTGTGGAAAAAGATGTCTTGGTCAAGCTAGCATGTGCACCACGTAGAGACCAATTAGAAGATTCCAGCAGCCTAATTAATACACCCATAAGCATATCTCTTGATTCAACAAACACGCACACGTTTATTTTCTTAGCATAACATTTCCTCCTCTAATGAGCACAGTCTTAAGCAAATATTGTGGTTAAAGAGAGCAGCTCAAGCCACCTACCCTTCGAACCTTTCCTCGTGTTCATGCTTAAAGATTAATCTGGTGTTTTATCGCACGTAAAGAAAAAAAAAGTTGTTTTAAAGCTCACGGCGTTCGTCATCTCTGTTATAGTTTGCTAATAAACGAGCAAAGAAAAACTTCCAGCACTCCTGAGTCACCAGAGATAATAAGAGACTGCAGAAATGCCAGCTTTAGAAAGAGGTAGACGCCGTTTGACTTAAAAGTTAATGACGGAGAGGTTCCATCTGCCGCGGATCACTGTGAGTTTGTTTTACAGTCGGAGTAAAAATACACACCGAGCACAACAAACTGCAGCGACGCTCCGTTGTGGCGCTCGTGTTGAAGGACTCTGAGCAATCACAAATGTTGAGAGGAAACGTGCTCGTCAGAGCCGAGGGATGTATTTGGCCAAAAGATCACCCAGTTTGCAAACTCTGAATGAATAATGGGAATTCTTGACAAATGCTTCAGCGTTTCAAGGTCTGAAAAGATCTTGAAACGATCGCATTGCTTGTTGTTGCACTTTTCAATTAAAAGCATATAGAGAATCAGATTGCTTTCTGTTAGCTAAGAGAATTAAGGTGTTTGTTCAGCATTAAATGAGCTGGGTGCAAATGTTTTTTGTTGCAGTATAGTTTTAAAACTTCACAAGCCACATTGAAAACACACCAGCACAATTTCCTGTTTGTATCCATGTGCTAATGTGCCTGGTTTGGTACATCTGCCTCTGAACATCGACTGAAACCAGTTTCTGCTCACCTGGACCCGTGAGTTTTCCCACAGTCGTGCCTCTAACCCTTCGTTGTCTCGTGTTTTTCTAGGTGCAGGAACCTCAATCAGACAGGCAGCTGATTGAAACATCTCCAGTTCTTCAGAAACTGACCAGTTTTGAGGAGTCCATCGGTGTTCTGTTCACACACGTGCGCCTGTTGGCCAGAGCGTTCACCTTGAGGACTGTGGGCTTCAACCATCTTACTCTGTGAGTACTGTTGCTCCAAGTGCGTCTAGAGTTGTAACCTCATGCACGCTGCAGTTGGTCTGCATTAGAGGTGGGTACTTGTACAGTAATATACTGTACACAGAGGAAACAATACTGTATTCACACAGTGATTGGGTTGCTGCAGATGTTTTGGATGGGTTCAGTAAACTGATGACAGATCAGCAAGTCACAGTTTATCTCAGCTCCCAGAGTAGGTGCAGCCCGGACAGGAATGAAGCAGAGAAGTATACACTCTAAATGCTCTACATCAAAACTACGAGTGGTTTAAACAACAAACACCTGCCGCATTAATTCAAATCAGCTGTGTAAAAATAATAGTGGTTCTAGTGACAACGGACAGCTGCAGCAGAGAGATGAAAGGTGCACGTGTATGGCACGCAATTATATCTTGTCAGTGATGGATTTAAAAGTAACGTGGAACGTTATTAGTATAGTTAGTCAATATCCATCATACTAAGCACTAAGGGTGCAAATCTGTGTCTGCGATACGATTACATTTTGATTTTTGTTGCCACGGTTCACTTCAAAATCGATTTTTCCATTCAGAAACAATTTTTCTATTGAAATGGTCATAAATTTTCTTTAAATTATAATGTATATGTAACTGACGAGCTGAAAAGATTAAACAACAATGTAAACAAATACAACATTTATTTAAAACAATCATTTTAGGTTCTTTACTGTATCAAATCTTTTTTACATCGTTTTCTATTTATAACAAAAATATGAAAAAATATAGGAGTGCGTAAAATTCTGTAACTTAAATTACCGGTATCAGGTTAGCTTAGTTGCTTGGGTTTTTCTTAAAAATAAATAAATAAATTTTAAAAAATCTAGGAAGAAATCATTCATCCATCCATCATCTTTACCCACTTCTTCCTTTATGGGTCACTGGTATCACTGGTTCCCATATCAGCCATCACTGTGTGAGAGGCGGGGGACACCTGGACAGGTCTCCAGTCCATCACAGGGACACCTGGACAGGTCTCCAGTCCATCACAGGGACACCTGGACAGGTCTCCAGTCCATCACGGGGACACCTGGACAG
>NC_056517.1:3579835-3605570 GCF_014905685.2 Nematolebias whitei | reverse complement strand
CACGGGGACACCTGGACAGGTCTCCAGTCCATCACGGGGACACCTGGACAGGTCTCCAGTCCATCACAGATAAATAATTCTAAATATATAAATATAAAAATAAACAGACTTCAGCCTACCATACATATTACATTAACCTTTAACTCAAAATAAAATACAGACTTTGCAGTTTTTTTAAACCATATTGCACCAACAGTTGCTCTATTTTCAAAACTTAACCTAATCTGAAATAGACAGACTTCACAGTCTTAAACATATTAATTCATATTTGGTAAATCTGTAACACATTTTCAAAACCTGTGCAAGTTTGCACCAAACTCTTCTGAACCATAAATTATATCATTTAGAACTGTCTCCAGGTGATGTCTCATCTCTTCCACCTGTTAAAAAGACAACTTGCATTAAGTTTGAACAACTTGTCTATAAGTTTTAGTTTAATATGAGAAAAAACAGTTACGGTTCCTTTGATCTGCTGCTGCATCAGAGCTTCTCCCATTCGTTGTTTCATGGTGAAGTTGTGGAGCTGCTCATCACAGTTTTATTTATTTATTTTGTTGTTATTTTACAATACCAAACTGTGACCCTCGTGCAGAGGTTGGTATCATTCTGTGATCAAATGGAATTTAAAATAAACGTGTTGCACCCCTGACCTAAGAAAATAAGAATAACATCATGTATCAGACGGCATTAAAATGCCCTAAACTACCATCTTTATTACAAATAAGTCATTTTTACAGACCAATACTGTGCATCAAGGCAAAATTATATTAAAGTGCCATCCAACTCTAGTTTGTATGTTTTGTGTCCTTCATCCACAATCAAGCAAGTCTTCCATGTTTAAACCCAAGTTGACTCTACCATGAATGAGGCTCCTACTTTTGTATCGTTACCTCTCGAGACTTGTACGTGTCCTGGATTTAATGGAAGGAGAAAAATACCCAAGTTGTAAGTCCCTGTATCAGTAGTAGGGGTTGAACGAGTATATCATTTTTAAACTCGACATTAACAAAATAAAACCTGAGTAGAACTCGAGTATTTGATGATGTCATAGATCTCAAGATACAAAAATAAATAAGACAGCAAAAAAAGGTAAATATTTACAAACAAAAAGACCAACAAAACATTGGGAGTGTATATTATGCTCCTACCATTTATCATACTGCAAATAAGTCACAGGAAAAACTAAACCATTAGTTATTATTATTAAACTGAAAACGTGAAGAAACATGCAGCACGTCAACAACGAAACTTAAACCAAAACTGGTTCTGGTTCGGTGGATTGGACCCGGTGTTGCACCATACTCTGTGACCTGCAACAGTGCAACACCGCCCCCTACGGTCATACGGTGGTCACATAATATGACGTCACTACGGATACCCGACTTTACATTTTTAACCTCGATAGACGTCCTAGCAATCGATGTGTAGATTACTCGAGTACTCTGTTGATGCCCTAATCAGTAGTCTCCATGTAACCCCACCACTTCATGGGGAATCCAGTTTTAATCCCCAGAATTGTCCTGAATGGTTTCCCTCTTGTTGGCCACATCTCTCATTAGTCAGATTAGAACCACCGCCTAGTGATTTCTTCAAGGCTCGTTTTAAATCATTCTTTTTGATGCAGATTTAATTCAACTGTACATCTGATTGCTCAGTGCTCTGTTCAGAGAGATACACATGTGGTTTCTGCTATGGGTTTCTCTGTTAATTGCAGCATTTCACAGTAGTGCTGGCTTTGAAAGTCCCACCCCCCACCCCCCCATTCCTTACTCTGTTATGACGTTTGTTCAATAGTCAGGAAAGTTGCAAACTTCTGCAGAGGTAGCTTAAAATTGATCTAGGAAAGAGCAGTAACAAACATGCCATGGTTGTATACCTACCTACCTGGATTACTGAGCATGCATCAGGATATGTTGTATACCTTCCCTCGTTTAAACACAGGGATGCTGTTTTTTCTTTTTTCAGGAATGCAATTTTCATTAACCTGCACTCCAACTAATGAGGCTCGTATTTCCAGCTCGGTCTGTGTTTTTAATTCAGACCATGAGACAGTTATTTGCAATCGAAGCTCAACTCACTTCTGAGCTTTCCAACTCAACACAATAGTGAGTTTGACAGCTAAAGCAAATTAGCCCTGGCAGTGCACGTTTGATACCTTATTGGCAGGTTGCGCTCTGTAATTGCTTGCTTAGGTTTGCCACAAGGACACTGCTCTGTTCGAGTGTGTGTCCTGCACACACTCAGTCCTGAGCTCTCGCTAATCCATCACTTAAATGTCAAACTTCTCCCCACTCGGGGTCAGTCAAGTTGATTAGAGGTCCGGAGGTTTGTCTCTTACTGAACCTACTTTTTGAGGACTTTCCAACTCAAGGTTGATACTGGTGTTTTTCCAGCTTCACAACAACGAGGTCAAAGTTTAAATCAATGCATTTGATATATTATTGTTACCTTTCCTGGAGAAGAAGAAAAAATGACGTGAAATAATTTATATATTTATAAGGTAATTTATGTTCATTAGCTCGTTAGTAGCCAAAGGCATGTTGACCTAAATAAAGCAGACTGACTTGATAGCTGGAGCTGAGCAATGGCTGCCCACGAGGAGGAAAGGTTAGACCAAAGTAGGCCACATTGTCATATTAGAGTGAAGAACCAGGCCAGATAACGGGAAGGAAAGTCAGACAATAAGGAAGGAGATGGGGATGGGACCGCGCTGGGCCTTTTGGCCTTTCACTTGGAGAAGAAACAAGAGGACGAGCTGACCTAGATGATGAAGAAAGAAGCAAAAGACGAGAGGTGATCGTGGAAGGAAACCAGCCGACGGAGTGAATGGACATGTTTTCATTTTCAGGAGATTACAAGACTTTCACTGCGAGTGCAAAAGGATCATTTTAATCATTTGTTGAGGCCATTCTGTTTTATCAAACCGATTTAAATTATTGAAGTGAATAATTAAAGGAAAGTAAATAAAAACGTATTGGGTTATATTAAAAACGTTACTAGAACCTCCTTCTTCCACCTGCGTAATATCACTAACATTAGAAACATCTGATCTAAAGATGATGCAGAAAAACTGGTCCATGCATTTGTCACGTCTAGACTGGACTATTGCAATGGTTTATTATCTGGGTGTCCAAATACTTCTTTAAAACGTCTTCAGTTGATCCAAAATGCTGCTGCCAGAGTCTTAACTGGAGTTACTGGGAGAGATCATCTCTCTCCAGTTTTAGTTTCTCTCCATTGGCTCCCTGTCAAATCCAGAATATGATTCAAAATCTTACTTCTAACCTACAAAGCTCTCAACAACCTAGCTCCATCTTATATTACAGATCTTATTGTTCCATATTTTCCTGACAGAGCACTTCACTCTCAGACTGCAGGTTTACTCGTGGTTCCTAGAGTTTCCAAAAACAGAATGGGAGGAAGATCTTCCAGTTCTCAGGCTCCTCTCTTGTGGAACCAACTTCCAGTTTCTGTCCATGAGGCTGACACATTGTCCAGTTTTAAGACTTTCCTTTTTGATAAATCCTATAGTTAGGGTCGGCTTGTTATGCTGCTATAGACTTAGACTACTAGAGGACAAACTGACCTCAATTCCTTAAATGAATTGTTAAAACTGAATAGTTTTCATTTGATACTATTTTCTATCTTAACATGTGATTCTTGACCTGCCATTGTGTATCTGTTCTTACCAAACCCAGCCGGTCGAAGCAGATGGTCCTCTTGTCCTGATCCTGGTTCTGCTAAAGGTTTCTTCTTCATGAGGGAGTTTTTCTTTCCACTGTCGCCTTCATGCTTGTTCAAGATGACAGTTCAGTGATGGAGTTAAACTCAAAGCTGCTCCTCAGATCAATAATGTTCAATTATTGATTTATATTTGAATGTTTCTGTTCAGTCCCTGAGACGACTTGGTTGGTGCCATATTAATAAACTGAATTGAATGATGTCATGTCAATATTTACTGCACTGTTGCTGTTTGCTTCATAAAAACTAATCTGTGGGAGTTTTAGTGAGAATAAAAATACAAAGAAACCAAACTGTTGGCACATTTTAACATGGCCCGAGAAATAAATGTATTCAAGTTAGTCATTAAAAAGTTCATTTAATAGAATGTTGTACGATTCTAACACTTTTAAACTTGAGTCGCCTTTATTTATGTAGCACATTTAAAAGCAGCGGCTGTAAAAGCTGTAGATGTGATTAAAATTAGACGTTAAAGGAACAACAAAAGTCAAGGCGATATGTTTGTATCGGTGTTGATTCGGTGGCTGCACGTTGTTTGTTTGTTGCCGTTTCACAGAGCACTTCCTTCTTGACCAACAAATAACCAGAAGTAGTTGCAGGTCGCTCGTTTGAGCAGTTCCCGTGTGTTCATGTGGGACCGGAACATCGTTTTTTCAAGAACCAAGAGGTAAATGGTTTTAAAATAAAAATGGAGCGCACTTGTCTTCTGGAGCCGCCTGCTCACAAGTGCTGTAAAAGGTATTTTAGATCAAATTCAAAGGTGAATAAAGACCTCGGCTCCACACTTTACTTCAATTTCCCCCACCTTCCTGGAGCATTGTAGCTCCGCGGCTGAAGTGAATAACCGAGGCCTCTTTTGTGCACACGTTCATCTCTGACCCGCTCCATCTCTTCTTTTTCTCTTCCATCTATTCCCGTTATTCATTTCCTTTCTCGCTGTCACCCTGCTGTTTCCTCTCTTCCTCCGCCTCCTGGTAGAAGTGAAATTAGCCCACTTTACACCTTTTCACTCCAATCTTATTTCCTTTTTCGTTTTTAGCTCTCTAGCTGTAGATTTGTGAAGGAATCAGGTGCTCAGATGTACAGTGAAGAGGTGGGGGATGATTTCTCCTGAGCCTCCCTCGTCCTGAATGTAGCTCTTCACGCTCTCATACGCTGTGGCAGGGCCTTGTCTTTAAGAAGCCCTCTGATCGTTTTAAATGTGGCCGTCAGGTACTGTTCCTTCTTCCCCTCATCCTGTACCTTAAAGACAGTTTAAAAACAGTTTTAAGGTAATGCTTATTTTCTGCCTGCTTTGAAACTTCATCTGCAGTCCTAAAATTAAAAATGAGCATCTTTGTTTTGTTTGTTTAATAACATAAATCCCAGAACAGCATCATAGTCTGCAGTTAACTCTTAAATGTATAAAGTCACCCTGGTAAATACTGAATAAATGTTCAACTGTGTCCGTACACGTGCTGGAAATCATTGGACGTGCTTGAGTTTTCAAAGCTGGTGAAGCGTTAAAATATTTATTAACATTTTAAAACGGCTTGAAACATTTTTATTAAACATTTTTACTTAGCAGTTTGCCTTTTTATATAAATAAATATGTAGTTTTGCCACAGCGAGCTTTGTTCTTTGTCTGAATCAGTTCCTGTATTTGATTCTGCGTGTTCAGTTTGTCGCAAAGTTTTGAACAAGATTCATCAGTCTGATAAAAATACTTCCTCTAGGTTTGATGAACCTATACTTTAGACTTGAATCAAAGGAATTACAGCTACATCTTTAAAATAAATCAAGTCAAGCCACCCCTGAACCAGAGACGATGTCTTACCTGAGTACTGGAATTCAGAAAACCCAGTGGACCAGCACCAGCAGAGGACATGGCACCAAACCATCACTCACTGTGGAAACTTCTCTCTGGACTTGAGCAACATGGATCCTGGTCCTCTCCTCTCATCCTGCAGACTCTCAGACCTTGATTTACAAATGACATGAAACATTTACTTTCACCTGAAAAGAGGACGTTGGACGACTGAGCAACAGTCCAGTTCTTTGTGTCCTCAGCAGGTAAGACGCTTCTAATGTTGTCTCTGGTTCTAGAGTGGCTTAACTTGAAGAATGCAACATTTTTAGCTCATGTCCAGGAGTTAATCAGCTGATTAGGGTGTGACACCAGGAGTTTACAATGTTGAGTCTCTTCACAATATTCTAATTTTCTGACACACTGAAATTTGTGTTTTTATTATTTTTAAACCAAAATCATCTAAATTACAAGAAATAAAGGCTTGAAATATTTCACTCTCTAATGATATGTTTCTTATATTTATATATAATGTATGAGTTTTACTTTCTGAAATGACAAAAAAAGGCAAAAAAATAAAGAATTATTTCCACAATATTCAAATGTTTGAGATACACCTGTATAAAAATGCCAGTCAGTTGTAATCTATTTTTATCAGAACTGAAACATTTTAAACTTTGCTGTGTTTACATTTAATATCACTATAATTTTATTGGTTTTCAAAATGTGGTCGTTGGTACTCGGGCCAAAAGATTTTGTCATTGCAGAAAATGCAACATTAGTATTGCAAACGCAAACCAGATGCCAGCGCCGTGTTTGACAGTCCAAATGCCCACAGCTCATTTTGGAGGATGCAGCTAAAATGCTAAAGCTTAAAGCTAACGCAGTATTCAAGAGTATCACATTGACTGTAGACATGGAGATGAAGAAGGAAAATGGAGGTTTAATAATTATACATTTTTATAATATCTAATGACTAGGCCTGTCACAATAACACATTTTGCTAGGCGATTAATTGTCTCAGAAATTATTACGATAAACAATAATATTATTTGACTATACTTAAAAATTGTTGTCAAATTTCAGAAGAAAGTTTGGTTAATTTGTGTGTAGTACCTTTTAATGACCACTGGATGGCAGTATAAGACTGAACTGAAACTGAAGGATGGATAGTGAGGGAGCGAACAGCGTGGCTCTTTAATAAAAAATGAGAGGGATGCCCCTTGACGTGACATGGGCTGTCTCTCGTTCCTGTTTTTCTGTTCTCAAAATGGCGGACGCTCGGTGTGGTGTGAGCTCTTTAGCATTTGTCACACAAAGCTTTTAATAAAAAATCAGTAATCAAGTTCTCAGCTTCTTTTTGCAGAGAAAAGCAACTTTTTAAACGAAGGCGCTGGTTTCGACCGTGAATTTTGGAGCTTTGACAAGACGGAGGTTTTTTTGTCCCGAAGTCGGCCTGTTAGCTTAGATCGTAGCTTAGCTTAGCTGCTTTTAACAATCCAAAAACATGATTTTGGACGGTTAAAACAGATTTTAAAGAGAAAAGGAGGGGTCAGTGAAGAGCACCGGAGTTGAGCCTTATCATCAATTATCATGCGATTAATTGATTTATTGTTTATCTCAACAGGCCTACCAACGACTAATCTTAACAATAGAAAATGTAATGGTTGTTGATACATTGTTATCAAAATACTCGTTTAGTTTGACCTTATGGTGAATACATCTGTGCATTTCAACCAGAAATAGTTTGAGTTGTAAATTTGTTCCACTGTAATTAGTTGGTCAAGCTTTGAAAACAAACTGGGAACCAAAGTGACCGATAACATCACAAAATGTTATTGTAGCTTCATGTGATAACAGCGAAACAATAATTTTGAGTATTTATGAATTGCTTGACTTTATTTTTTAATTTTTTTGTTTTGTAAGCATCAGAAGGACAAGCACAGATTGATATCAGTGTAGACTGGAAATGTGTAATGGATTTATTACCAAAGACAGAACGGGCTAAAGTTCTGCCTTTTCTTCCTTTCTTCTTGCGCAGCAAGTGGTCTTCTATCAGTGAACAGTGGGCTTAACCAATTAATTAATCAAAAGAGAATTGATTGAAAACACTTTGATAATCAACCGACTGTCTTAACATGCTTTGCAGATTAAAACTCGCCTGTGTTCAGTTAGTTTTCAATCAGAATCAGGCTGCCAGAGAGTTGTTTTGAACTTTTAAATTGTTTGTGGAACAGACAAGTCCACATATATAACTTGTTTTCCCAGTGACAAAAATGGCGGAACATTTGACAGTAGTGGAGGAGCTGAATAATGTAGCAGCTTGTTAATGTTAACCAGAGCATCCGGTAAATTGGAAGACAAGAGGCTTGGAGGCAATCAGAGTGAAGTCCTCACAGCAGCAGCTGTCTGACAAGACAAAACATATTAAATATAGACTCTTTCATAAAGGTTATTCTGTGGATTGTCCCAGTTGTTTGAAAGCATAAACAAAAGGTTTTTGATATATGTATGCATCAGTTTTGTGCTTCTATTTTATTTTTTATTTGAGCTCCTTTTCAAGAAATATTTGTATTTTTTTACATTTACAAATTTTAGAACTAAATCTTTACTAAAAACATTTACCCTATCAAACTATTTTAATATACCGTAGTTATAACAGATGCTAAATGTACTGGTACCAAATCCAAAGACTACGGGTGGTTTACGTAGTCGTAACCACTACAGGGGAATAAAGTTGATGAGTCATACAGTGAAGATCTGGGAGATAGATGTGGAAGCAAGACTTAGATGAGACTTATCTGTGAGCAGCAGTATGGTTTCATGCCAAGAAAGAGCACCACAGATCCATCTTTGTTTTGAGGATGCTGATGGAGAAGAACAGAGAGGGTCAGAAAGAACTCCATTGTGTCTTTGTGGATTTAGAAAAACATCTGACAGGGTGCCGAGGGAGGAGGTGTGGTATGGCATGAGGAAATCTGGAGTGGCAGAGCAGTATGTTAGAATGGTACATGACATGTATGAGGAGAGCAGGACATGTATGAGGAGAGCAGGACATGTATGAGGAGAGCAGGACATGAATGAGGAGAGCATGACATGAATGAGGACAGCAGGACATGAATGAGGACAGCAGGACAGTGTTGAGATGTGCTGTAGGAGTGACAGATAGCTTCAAGGTGGAGGTGGGAGTGCATCAAGGATCGGCTCTGAGCCCTTTTTTGTTTGCTCTGGTGATGGACCGACTAACGGATGAGGTCAGGCAGGAATCTCCGTAAACTATGTTTGCAGATGACATTGTGATCTGTGGTGAGAGCAGGGAACAGGTGGAAGAGAACTTGGAGAGGTGGAGGTATGCACTTGAAAGAAGAGGAATGAAAGTCAGCCGTAGTAAGACAGAGTCCATGTGTGTGAATGAGAGGGAGGAGGTGGAATAATGAGACTACAAGAAGCAGGGGTCACAAAGGTGCAGGACTTCAAATACTTGTGGTCCACTGTCCAGAAACATGGGGAATGTGGTAAAGAAGTGAAGAAGAGAGTCCAGGCAGGATGGGGTGGATGAAGAAAAGTCAGGAGTGATTTGTGACAAAAGGGTGTCAATAAATGTCAAAAGAAAAGTTTACAAGACAGTGGTGAGACCAGCTATGCTGTATGGTCTGGAGACAGACATGGACAAAAAGACAGGAGACAGAACTGGAAGCGGCAGAAATGAAGATGTTGAGGTTCTCCTTAGGAGAGATAAGGTTGGAGAAGATTTGGAACAAGATCATCAGAGGTACAGCACAGGTTGAACAACTGGGAGATAAAGTTGGAGAGGACACACTGAGATGGTTTGGACATGTCCAGAGGAGGGACAGTGGTTTGGACATGTCCAGAGGAGGGACAGTGGGTATATTGGTAGAAGGACGTTAGAAATGCAGCTGCCAGGAAAAAGACAGAGGAGATTCAGTTAGAGAGGACATGGAGGTAGTTGGAGTGAGGACAGAGGATGCAGAGGACGGAGTGAGATGGAGGAGGATGACTCACTGTGGAGACCCCTGAAGAGGGAAAAGCCAAAAGAAGAAAAATAAGATTTACAAATTTCTTGTATATTAAAAAATATATATTTTTTAAAAAGCTACTGATCCAGTCAAAAGTTTCAGGCTTCACTCTGTCTAGCTCACAGAATACCAGAGGGTCTATGTTCTAAAAGAAATCTGAAAACAGTTTTGCATGTCATCATAATATATATATATATATATATATATATATACATAGGTAAAAAAAAAAAAATAAAAACGTAGCTTAAAAAATGTATTAAACTTGCATATAAAATAACACAAGTAAAGATTACCACAACATGAGAGCGTTTGATGTTAACAATAGAAAAGCTCCAGTTTGTAGAGAACTGACAACGTGCTTCTTTTATATGGGTTCAAATGGTAAATTACAACCTGGACCTTCATGTGCTCCCTGTGATACGGTTACTTTTTGTTTCAGTGTGCTCTACAGTAGTGTTGTTATCATTGTACCATGTTTTAGTCCACAGCCCAGATTGTTTGATGGGCACAAAGCAGCTCAGAACCATCTGTTTTCTTTACATGGACCTTAGATCTTCTGAAGTGAGGTTTTGCCAAAAAGTATAAAGAATTAATGTATTGGTTATAGGTCAGCTTTGAATGACCTCAGTTTAGATTAATGTTTAATTGTGAACAGGTTGATGAGCTAACGGCTTGTCTGACCAGTACCAAAATCCAAGTGGATTATTGTCATTTTAAAACTTTATAGCAGATTAAGATGTGCAAGCTAAAAAAAAAAAAACTGTTATTACTGTTGCCAGTTTTACTTTGAACAATTATTGAAACAGAAACACTGAGATTCATTTTGGAAATACACCAAAGGTATAGCTAGTAGCAGCTGACACTACTTACACGTTCAAATAGCTACAGAACTGTATGTAAAACAAAAAAAAGTAATGTATAAGTCATTGTGATATAAAAGATTTGTTAAATTAAAAATGAAAAGGTGTTTAATTGTACTGCTATGATTTTTTTCTTCTTTGTTTATTGTAGTTCATTCAGGTGGTAACAGTCCGCTTTGGTGTTGACCGTTGGTTTTCAGTCTGGTCATTTATACCTTTGTAAACCTCAAGCCTTTCAGTTTCCTCTAGCTTTTTAAGTAGGACCTCAAAGACTTGAAACAAAAAACAAAAAAACAGCTTCTTCTTTTTTTTGTGCAATTAGTCGTTCAAAAATACAAAAAAAAATAAAAGTAAAAGTTAGGTAGGTATCCTTGAATAAAGACAACAGGTCTATTTTGAACAAAATTAAATTACATGTGCACAAAATGTGCCAATGCCCCCGGGGTCTGAGGACATGGGTCTCAGGATGTGAAGTTCTTCCACTCCAAAAGTCAGTTTCTCTCTGAGCTGAGACAGGTGGAGGCTGTTTGTCTGACAGTTGTACTCAATGTACTACAGTGGGTGGTCCCCAAGCTTTTATTCATTATGGACATCATGGACCAGTTTTATACAAGACAACTGTCCCACAGACTTGTGGGGGAAATATTATTTATTTTTATTATACTTTAAGGTTTGTTTAGAAGAGAGGTGAACAGAAGTGTTCATTTCTCTGACTAAATTACCCTGCAGTACCAATTAATAAAAAAATACATCATTTTATATTTATATACGTATGTATGACTGTATGCATTCTGAATTATGTGCATGCTTGCCTGCTTGTTTGTTTGTTTGTTTATTTGTTTACTGGTGATTAAGGACAACAGCTTTTATAGAATAAGTCATTAACATGGGGGTTAGGGTTGGTGAAAGTGGATACAATGTGGGTGGAGGTAGGCAACACAATTATGTGCACAACCTAGAATATGTACAAGGGTGCACATCACTTTTTTTCCTGTGGGCTCCTCAGATGAGCACCAGGAGATGGTGTTTGGTGCTCACCCCATATGCAGCTTTGTCTGAATAAGTGCCACATTCCTCACTGTCCTCCTCAGTGTCACTCCCACTATCTGCTTCAGCTTCCTGCGTGGGAGATGATGCAGATGCTGCAGATGTACTTTTTTGTCCTTGGTATTTTTTATAGTTTTCATTATTTTGTAAACCCCCTTTTTTGTGAAATGTAGTTATGACGCCCTTCACAAGTTAGTATTTGTATCCTGTTACATTGCTCTGTTTTGTGTTGTTAATAAAGTTCTAGAAAAAAAAACTGATGGGCTGCATATATCTACAGGTAAGGGGTGTTTACCTTCGGGACAAATTGAGTTCGTCGAGTGGTCAGTTGCTGACACGCCTACTGGATTGATTGACAGGTTGCGTCGCTGATCCGACTCATGCAAAAATAAATAAATGCTGCCGCCGCCCGCTAGCTTTGGGTGGAGGCGGGGCAGCCCAGGTGCAGCGGTATCGGTGTTGTGAGTTTTAATGTTAATTTATTTATTTAGTCAAAAACAGGGAGTGCCGGCCCTGCAGGCCACATATCAGACCAGCCCACGGGGAAATACTGTGGTAATAAATTGATGGTCAAGTACACAAAGGCGTGTGGTAACGCAGGTGATGCTACACATTCCTGATTTTTGTTGCGCATGCGTACCTGCGTACCAGTTATGTGCACCCCTGAATGCGTATTTGCGGGCCATGTTCACAACAATAAAGTATGCACTTTTTTTAATTGATCATTCAAAACACGGTTGCACAGCTCACTGGTTGCTTGGTCACAAAAACTCTAAATTCAGTGAAACTCCAACAGAAACTGTGTTTATTTTCTTACAATTCTGAGTCATCAACTGGTCTCCACCAGTTGCAGCCCAGTAAAAAATAAAAAATGTCTAAACGTAGGTGGTTCAGGGAGCTAGCTAACACAGGTACAATATTAAATGTTAATACTTTCCACAGTACTACACTTTAAACAAAAACAGTGTCAAAGCTAAACAGCTTACCCTAGTATCTAGTGATGTCATTTTAAAACAAATTCTTACTCATGAAATATTTTTTTTTCCTCATGCTCACCCTAATAACTCTGTACCTTTTGGTTTTTGTGTTTTTTGTTTGGTGGAAAAATCAACTCTTGGGGAAACTGTGGGCATTTTTTAAAATTACAGCAGTAAATTAGTGAGCAGAAAAGTCTAATTAAAGCCATTTATCAAAAGTCAGAATAATTGATCGTTGCAGCCCTTCAGATGAAATTTTCCCCTCAGATCTATTTGGTTTAAAAACACAGGATCTCATGAAAATTAGAGACCCCGAAAGCTGGTCATTAAACTTTGAGACTTTTTCTCTCTTTGTAGCCGACGCTCTCTTCGTCTTCTACCTCCCCATCATCATATTAAGACTCCTGCCAAGAGCTGGTAGTTATAGATGGATATGTGCTCTGCTGCTGAATATACCTCCCTGCATGCACGCTGCTCCCCCCACTGCCAACGCTCCCTGCCAGTCTGGCCTGGCTCCAGCCCACATCTGCAATGCTAATCTATAATTCTGTTTAATTAATGACCATTACAGCAGCAGCAGTTGCATGTCCCCACCCCCCAACCCCCTTCCCCAGCCCTGTCTAACACCACGCAGCGAGTTACAGCACACCCTGCTCTCCACTGATGGGAAGCTGAGGTACACAATCACAGCGTAGCCATGAGCATTTTCTGGAAAATGAACTTAAAAGACGTTCTCAGCCTGCACACTTAGTTGCTGCTTTTGCTGACAGGCTCTCCTGCAGGTGTTATTTTTTGTTAAGCGCTCTTCTTTTTGTACTTTTTTGTGTTTGAGCCGCGCTCAGATCCTCCGAGTTGTCACTCTCTGTCAGAGCAGCTGCTCCCAGCGGCTACACATGAAACGCACATCAGCCGGCTTGCCGTTTCTGTTAAAACTCTAAAAGCCTGGTAGATTTACTGAGTGAGTGATGCCAAATGACCTCAGATATCCCCTTTATTTTATCTCCGTTTCTGTCTTTCTTGTATCTGTTTGTAACCTTTTCTTTCCCTGTTGTTGTCCCTGTTTCTATGCAGGGGTCACAATCAGAGGATGGAGTTCCTGGGAGACTCTATCATGCAGCTTGTTGCCACCGAATATCTATTCATCCACTTCCCTGACCACCATGAAGGACACTTAACAGTAAGATCAGTCCACAAAATAATTGTCATCACCCAAATCCCTCACACGGTTATTTTTTCAACCCTGCACATGCATTTTTCCTCATTTACTTCAGCTTTTTACGTGTTTACCAGAAGTTGCAGGTGTGTTTTTATGCCCTTTTTAATTCTTTCTTCTACATTTTCCTTCCTGTCAGTCTGTGAGTCATCAAGTCTGTGGTCCGCCTCAGTTTCTCACTTGTTTACACACACACACAAAACAAAAAAATCTGTTCTCCTTCCCTCCCCGCTGCACCTGTGTGCTTATCATACTCCGTGTGATGGGAATTGTCATGAGACCAAATTGTTCAGTGGTTTTCAATAACAAACACATCTTTCTGTGCACATTTCTTTTTGTAGAACCTGTCAACTGTCTGAAAAAATAAAGTTGTGTTCAAGAGAAATATTTATCCTTAAAGGGATATTTTGACCAGTTTGAAATGATATTCTGTCCGATAGTTATCAGTAGTTGGTACCGTATCTGTTGTGACATCAGTCGTAGACCTCTTTCACAACTGACATCTGTTTTAATCTATTGGATTGCTTCTGATAACACTAAATACAGATGTGTATGGCTTTGTTGTGCATTTACTCTTCACTCAGACCACCGTTGTAGGTGGACCATCTTCAGTCCAGACCCCCTCCAAAAGTGGTCTGAACCCCTTTTATTCACAAACATTTGATAATCTGAATGCAACTCATCATGAGACCAGCTTTAGGACATGCAGTACTACTAAACTGACACGACCCCACACAAGCAACAGACCTATGATGTATATATCCCAAGGTATAAAAAGTCTGCTTAAGTTTCTAACCAATTAAAGATGATTAAACAGCCAATCATACACATCCACACACACACACAATCACATACATACATACATACATACATACATACATACATACATACATACATACATACATACATACATACATACATACATACATACATACATACATACATACATATTTCCTTTCATTCATCCATCAATCCATCTGTTATCTTCCACTCATTCCGAAGTCGGGTTGCAGCTTGAGGAAAGACGCTCAGACATCTCTTTCCACAGCCACCTCTTTGAGCTCTTCTGGAAGGTTTCCAAGGCGTTCACAAGCCAACCGAAAGACATATCCTTTCCAGCATGTCCTGGGTCTTCCCCGTTGTCTCCTCCCAGTCGGACATGCCCGAAAAACCTCCCTAGGGAAGCGTCCAGGGAGCATCCTTACCAGATGCCCAAACCACCTCAACTGGCTCCTCTCGATGTGTAGGAGTAGCTGCTCTAGTCCAAGTTTCTCCCAGATAACTGAACTTTTCACCTTACCTCAAAGGGAGAGTCCAGCTACCCTTTGGAGCAAACTCATTTCAACTGCCTTTATCCACAGTCTTGTTCTTTTGATCACTACCCAAAGTTTTTGGCTATAGGTGAGGCTAGGAACGTAGACTGACCAGAAGACAGAGAACTTCACCTTATTGCTCAGCTCCCTCTTTACTACAGCAAACCAGCACAGAGTCCACAATACTACAGACACTGCATCAATCCATCTGTCAATCTCACATTCTTCCCTCACTCATGAATAAAACCCCAAGATACTTGAACTCCTCCACTTGAGGCAGAACCTCACCCTTGATCCAATCCACCCTTTTCCAACTGAGGACCATGGCCTCCAATTTGGAGGTGCTGATTCTCAACCCAGCCACTTCACACTAAAAAACACTGCAGAGCTGAAGATCATGGCATGATGATGCCAACATGACCACATCATCCATAAATAGCAGGGATGGAATCCTGAGGCCACCGAACCAGACTCCTTCCACCCACTGGCTGCAGCAAAAAATTATGTCCATGAAAGTTATTAACATAATCTGAGACTATGGGCAGCCCTGGCTGAGTCCAACTCCAACCTTGTAGGAGTCCAACTTAGTGTTGGCAATGTGACCCAAACTCTAGCACCGTTCACATAGGGATCGAACAGCTCATATCAATGGGCACCCATACTTGCAGAGCACTCTCACAGTTTACCCTTAGAAACATGGTCAAACGCCTTCACCAAGTCCACACAACACATGTAGACTGGATGGGCAAACTCCCATTACCCCTCAAGGACCTAGTGAGGGTAAAGAGCTGGTCCAGTGTTCCACGTCCAGGATAGAACCCGCATTGTTCCTCCAGGTTCTGAGGGTTGACCATCAATCAGACTCGCTTCTCCAGTACCCCTGAATAGACCTTACCAGGGAGGCTAAGGAGAGTGATGCCACTATAATTGGAGCACACTCTCTGGTCCCCCTTTTTGAAGAGGGGAACCACTGGTCAGCCAGTCCAGTGCCTCTGCCCCCGATGTCCATGCGATGTTGCAAGGTGTGTCAACCAAGACAGCTCCACAACATCGAGTCTTAAGGAAATCAGGGCGGATCTCATCCACCCCTGGAGCCCTGGAGCCGCAGAGCTTTTTAACTGTGACCTCAACCACGGTTATGGACAGATCAACCACAAAGTCCCCCTGACTCAAATTCCTCCATGGAAGACATGTTGGTGGGATTAAGAAGGCCTGAGAAGTATTCTTTCCACCTCCTGACCACATTACTGGTTGAAGTCAACATCACCCCATCTTTAGTGGACACAGTGTTAGTAAAACGCTGCTTTCCTCTCCTCAGCTGCATGACGGTTTGAAATCTTCTCCCCGGAGCCAATCAAAAGTCTCTATTCAAGGCCTCACCAAACTCCTCTCACATGTGAGCTTTTTTTTTTTTTAATAGCCAAGGCTGTGGCTTGCTTGGCCTTCTGGTACTTACTCTGGAGTCCCATCAGCCAGTAAGGTAAGCTAAGACTCCTTCTTCAACTTGACAGCCCATGATCCAATGGACTACTGCTTGATGTTTGCAAATGGCATTGTGATCAGTGGTAAAAACAGGGAACAGGTAGAAGATAACTTAAAGAGGTGGAGGTTTGCACTTGACAGATGATGAATGAAAGTCAGTCATAGTAAAACAGAGTACGTGTGTGTGAATGAGAGGGAGGCAGGTGGAATAATGAGACTACAAGAAGCAGGGGTCACAAAGGTGCAGGACTTCAAGTACTTGGGATTCCACTGTCTAGGAAAATGGGAAGTGTGGTAAAGAGGTAAAAAAGAGAGTCCATGCAGGGTAGATTTGATGAAGAAAAGTTTTTGGGTGTGATTTGCGACAGAAAGGTGGCAGTAAAGGTCAAAGGAAAAGTTTACAAGACAGTGGTGAGACCAGCTATGTTTTATGGTTTAGAGACAGGGCACTGACAAAAAGATAGAGAAACAACTGAAATGGTCAGCAATGAAGATGTTGGGGTTCTCCTCAGGAGTGACAAGGATGGATAAAATTGGGAATGAGATCATCAGAGGTACAGCACAGGATGAACAACTGGGAGATAAAGTTAGAGAGGACACACTGAGATGGTTTGGACATGTCCAGAAGAGGGACAGTGTGTATATCAGTAGAAGAATATTAGAGATGCAGCTGCCAGGAAAAAAGACAAAGAGGAGATAAATGGATGCAATTAGAGAGGACATGGAGGTAGTTGGAGTGAGGACAGAGTGAGATGGAGGAGGATGACTCACAGAGGGATTAGCCGAAAGAATAAATATGACATGTTTGAGCAAGAGTTATTTTGTCTTAAAAAGAAAACAGTAGCAAAGAGGCACCAATCTGAATCCAATAGAACCTCCTTTTCAACATTACTTCATTCTCTATGAGTTATGTCACAGCTGATAAATTACCATCTAGCGATAACCTTTTGCTTTAACATCTCTTCAAAGTGGCAAAACCATCCCTTCAAGATTCACGTTGCCTTTTTTGGTTTTGTTTTGCCATCTTAGCACCAGTTAAAAATGAACAGACTGAAACAGTCTAAAACAGAACAATAACGTTTTAGATATGTATTTGGAGATAATTTCTAGTAGTTGGAAGCTTTACCCTCACTTGTAAAGCTTCTGTAGAGACGAGAAGCTCTAGCAATGTTCAGGAGTCAACATGGGCCACATCTGAAATGGATTTCAGATCCAAATAAAAAGTGCCCATTCAACTGGTGTTTGTGTGAGTTCAGTCATGACTGTGTGCGTGCTGTAAAAGAGGGCATATCACAGCAAGAAGTATTCTGACGGTCTTGTTGCATTCCATTTGCTTCTTTCTTGCATCTTGTAGCTATATTTACCATTTCTGTATTTTCCTTTTAGAGACTTAAATGTACCCTAACAAGTCGAACATGTTGTCATCCGCCCAGCTCCGAGTCACAATGTAATATTTAACAGACTGATGTGAAACCTCCCTAAAACATTTTCTTTGCGCAACTCTTTCTGGCTTTGATGAATTATTCCTCATTCCACTCCATTTTCCTGTTTTTTTTTTTTTCAACTTCTGTTTATTTCTGTTTTGCTTCATGTTCACCTTGCAGCTCAAGACGGAGCATAAAAACATTTCTCTTTGTGTTTGCAGCTTCTACGCAGCTCGTTGGTGAACAATCGAACCCAAGCCAAAGTGGCAGAGGAGTTGGGGATGCAGGAATTTGCCATAACCAATGACAAAACCAAAAGGCCTGTTGCGCTGCGGACCAAGACTCTGGCTGACTTGTTGGAGTGTACGTTTACATACCTTTCACTTGCTGCTATGGATGTACAATGAATAGCAATGCAATCCTTAAAGACCGTTTGTAGACCTTTTTTATTTTATTTTTATTTCTCTCTTTCAAAAATGCACGGTCTAAGCTAACAGCATGTTATTGGAGTCTTTGTTCTCTTTGTGTTCAATGTCAAATGCAGTCACTTCTCTCCTGAAAAGACTGAAAAATGCTCCTTATGTGTTTAGCATGACTGAAGTATTCATTGATGTTTTTACTTTTCACCAGCCACAGCTGCCACATCTCCTTCAGTTAATTACCTAATAATAATGTTGTGCTTTTCCTGCAGTCTAACACATATTTTCACATTTATAGAACCTTCAAAGAAGTAAAATGAGAGTATTTGGCTGCTAAAGAAGGGAACAAAGTAAACTTATGTTTGAGTTAAGTCGTTGTCATTTCTGAATTTCGTAAATTAGAATAAACAGAATGTTACACTCAGTTTTCCAAAAGTGAAGCAAAATATATATGAAAAGGACACTGCTTTAGTTTGGTGAGGGAACAACATTGTATTAAGTGGGAAATAAATTGGTAATTTTTTTAGATGTCTAAGCTTAAATTGGGCAAAAGTTTTTTTTGTTTTTTTCTAGAATTCCTGGTTTTCTTGACATCAAGGCTTGGTTGTAAGCATTGATAAAATGTAAAATGTTCTAATATTTCACCAGGATTGACAATAATAAGTAATTTTTTAAGACAACTATTTGATTCAGGTTAAATCCACTAAATACACAAAAAAATACGTTCCCTGAAACTCTACAGTTTTTGACCGAGAAAATTGGAAAATTTACAGATCACACTAAAACTAATGTTTCTTTTTAACCATATTGGGTTGATTCCCATTATTTTGTGGAACTCTTCATTTACTGTGGTGTAAAACTATTATTTTTCTGGAAAATTTCTAAACCCTTCAAGGAGGACAGCTGTCGTTTTCAATTCAGATATCCGACGAGTAGCCCAGGATTTTACAAGAAGAAAGACTTGATATACCGTAGGGGTCCAAGATGGGGAGGAGGTAGGGCAGCCGACCTGAGACCAGAAAATTGTGGTTCGACTCCCCGCCCTTCCCACATGTCGTGGTGTCCCGGAGCAAGACATCCAATCCCTAATTGCTCCCCGGGCGCTTACGTAGCTGCCCGCTGCTCCACCTGGGTCTATCCCAGGTGGAATGGGTTAAATGTAGAGAACTAACACACTTTATACTTCTTGGCTTTACTCCTTGACTTTACCTCTGTTTTGTTTTATTTTGTTTGTTTGACTTTAAGTGTTTGCCGTGACTTACATGTATTTGTGGTCACTTACATGGTCTGTAAAATTGAACTCCAGGCCGTGCACATTATTTTATCACCAGCATCATACCTGCCTCAACACAACTTGTACATAACTGAGCAGCAGCAGCCTTCACACTTGTGATTTAATCTACTGGAGCACATGATTGGAATAAGAAAATGCATTTAGACCAGTTTTTTTATATATTCATTATTTGGCATGTTTTTTTTATATATATATATATATATATATATATGTGTGTTTACCTTGACATGCTTTCTGTCAAAGAAGAGCTTTCATGCAGGCGTCAAAGCACAACTCTTCTGCTCTTGTAACATGTTGGCGCTGCTTGGGACAAAATCGAGAGGGTTCGAACACTTCCAGGCACTTGTGATGATAATTTTAGGAGAAAATTACATACATGTTGTTCATAATTCAACCAATAGGCTGCGAGCCTGTGCATCTCTGTTTGTGAACGTCACAAGACAGCCAGGAGGATATCAGTGATTGCTGTTCACCAACTAGTCGCCAGCAGGCATTGCCCTGTTGGCAAGTCCCTCAACAAGTAGTTGTTTATTGTTTAGTGATGTGAAGAAAAATGGTGGGTCTAATCTTACTCAACAAATAATGGCATACAAGTGTTTTACTGTCACAGTAGCAAATAACATGTTTTTTTAACCGTTGCTTTAGTTCTTAAAAGGTTTTTAGCCAAGAACATGCTTACATTAGTGAGTTTGCTAGCATTTGCTAATTACCAAACTCTTGGGTAATTATCAAATGCCAGTAAATGTTAAATAAAGTTTTCTATTTTCTTGGTTATCAACATTTAATAGTGACAACCGCTGATTTAATGTGTCGTTTGATATTATAACATAGTTTGCTATCATGGTCTTTATTTAGCTGAACAAAACAGTTGTCGTTGTCTGTAACAAGCGTGTTGTAGCATGTTCTAACTCAACATTACAATAATAGTGGAACCAACAAACTAACTCTAATAACTTTGACTAAAACATGCCACATATGTTTATGCGAGACGACTAAGCACATTTGTATTATTTTCTTCTTGCAGTGGTGTCCCATTGCCTTGGATAATATTTATCCTTTATCCCTTTTAACTTCAAATTAAGGGTCAGGGATACATTTGAACTTTAGAGGTTGGGGGAACACTGGGAAATGAGATTAAGTTTTATCTCGCTATGAATATATAGATGAACAAGTGTAAAATATCACTGTCTTCATAAAAATTAATCCATCATATTAAAATCTGGAGGGTAAATATGATTAGCTCATGGTACCTCATATCAAATGCAGCATGTGTAAATGGTCCTTTAGACTCTTACTAAATCAAGATGATGAAATCCCTTTCTTTTGCCAGTTCCAGCATGTTTAACTTCAGTGTGCTGAAACAAGCTGAACTAGACTTCCATGCAGTGACTACTAATACCTCCCAGGTGATAACTTTGCGGGGCATAACATTAAGGAACATTACAGTGTGTCCTGCAGGCCATGTTGGACCACAGGTTCTGATAATCACAAGTTTCTGGGATCATTAGGCTACTATATTATATTTGACGGAGCTGCTGAAGTCAGCCCACACAGCAGGACATGGAGCGCGCTGCCAGCTGCCTCACAGACAGGTGAAATCGATCAATCTCTCCCTCTTTCTGTCCTCCAGTTATTGCTGTCAGTTTCGGGGCCTACAGTCAGTGAAACAAAGGAAAATTACAGGAAAAAATTAGAAGCCATGAACCTATTCTACAATATATTTCATGAAAATATCACACTTAGTGGAAATAGATACTTTACTACCTAATTTTTTTTTATATATATATTGTGCTTTATCAGCAAAAAACATATTTGTTCAACATTATTTCTCAACAGCTCACTATTGATGACCAATAGTGAGTTTTTCCTTTAAAATCTAGTAGAACTTGTGGAGTATATTCTACCTGCCCCCGTTAAATTAATTAAACATTTAGCTCTTGCCATGTATTTTTGATATTAAGCCTGAATTGAAAAGCCCATGTCCTTGGCCTGATTAAACATATCTAAAGCCTATGATCTGATTCAGCCTCGGAAATTATGGTTAGTTCAATCTCGTACTATATTCAGCTTTGAGTATGTGTTGAGGGTGACGCTTATCTACTACCACATCAAACTGGAGCACAGTATCTCTAAATCTCACTAAGTTAAAGCCAGTTTTGTGTCGGCTAAGGTCATTTAGCTGTGGTGCCATTTTGAATAGGGGTGCCTCCAAATGTTACCGTGTTTTTCGGACTATAAGGCGCACTTAAAATCCTTGAATTTTCTCAAATATTAACAGTGAGCCTTATAATCAGGTGCACCTTATGTTTTAATTGTGGTTGTGCTCACTGACCTCGAACTGATTTTATGTTTGTTATTGTGAATGAGTTGAATAAAGTTTGACTTATCTGACTGTTTTGTTTCGCTTAATGAACCTGCCTTATAATCCGGTGCGCCTTATAGTCCGAAAAGTACAGTAATCAATTGTATGTTTATCTGAAATCTCTGTTGAAATTGATCCAGGTGTTTTGTTTATACACCAACTTATACACACGGAGAGTTGGACAAAAGAATTTGACAGCAGGCGACAAACGTAATTTATTGGAGAAATAAACACCTTAGAGACAATCAAGAGAGAGAACGGGGACTGCAGAGTAGGAAATAAGCTGCCCCAGAAAGATAGAATAGGAAGGACAAAATGAGGAAATGCAAATAAAAAAGAGAAACGAGACCAGTGTCCTTCAGGTTAGCTTTCAATCAACAAACCTTGATGCATAAATCCCAAAACAACGCGGCGCTTCATATCATTTGCCTTTCAAATCATTCCTGAGAGTCTGGGTCAGAGCAGAGTTGATGACACAGGAAGAAGACAAGGGGGCAGCGCTGGAAACGAGTGCAGCTTCTCTGTATATGAACCGCCATGCCCTGCGGCTACAGCAGGCCCTCACTGGCCTCCTGAAATATTACCTATCATTTCCCTTCGTGTCCCGTCGTCTTAGCCACCGAGATGAGTAAATGCAGCGGCGACTAATGGAGGAAACAAAGAGCCCGCAGAGAGATGAAGATGACACTCAGCAACCTGTGCTTACATTTCAAATCTTTTTCAGCTCACTTAGACTGCGGCTACCCTAAATGCAGCTTGACGTACATTTTTATTTTCTATGGGGCATAAAAGTAGCTGCGAACTTTGTGTGGCCCTCGCTGGATTTATTTCCTGTTAGAATGAAAAAAAAGAGGCGGGTTTTTGTTACAACGCCTTGCTGTGAAAAGCCGCTGCTTTCGGGTTTTTAAAGTTTTATTTATCTCAGAAGTAGAGAGAGATTTTAAGAACAAGCGCCTAATCATCCTTTGAGCCGCTTATAAAATAAATAAGTGCTCTCTTTGTCGTTGCAGCTTTCATCGCCGCTCTCTACATTGACAAAGACCTGGAGTACGTTCACACCTTCATGAACGTCTGCTTTTTTCCTCGGCTGAAGGTGAGCTCCTATTGATGGCTATTCACTGCCTGCGCTTGATCAATGAGCTGCCGAGCAGGGCACCTAAGGAGAGAAAAGGACCAAGGAGATGATGAGGAGGGAGCTAATGGTCGGACCCTGATCGATACAGTGCCTGAAGTGGTGCTTGGCTCCTGAATGCTTCTCATAATGGTGACTCGGCCTGCTATTTTAGTCATCTTTAATAGCAGCGGTGCAGGGACGCATGCATTGGGCTGCTAATGCTGCTCATCAGTGTTTGGGTATTGATTGAAAAAGTGCTGCCGATGACTTCCACTTCACATGTGTTGCAGGAGTATGGTCAATTGTATTTCAGAACTCCTGTGGCCAGATGTGCGCTTGGAACCACAAGCATTTTATCCACAAGTGCCTTAGTCCAAATTTAAAGAGAAAACACCCAAGATGGCTGTTTCCCTGCTTATGCACTTGCTTGCAAACTATCACCCACATGCACGTGGCCACGTACCCGCACAGAGAGGACCTGTCCTTGTGAAGCTGCTGCAGTGGTCTGATATGCCATGCTAATTGCTGTCTTGGTGTGCCTCTCCAGGGAGAATCCTCAGCTCTGGAGGAGCTGAGCTTTGCGTCATGGTCGCTGCAAGAGAGCACCTCATTTCCACTTCCAAGAGAAAAGTTGTGAAACAGCCAGCACGTCTCCTTACGTAGCCTTCTGGAAAGACAGCGTTGCACACTGTGCTGCTTCATCCAATTTAGATGGAAATAGAGAGCGAAAAACCAGGGACATGAACGCTCCCATTTCCTTATGTTTGCGCTTTTTGCTCTGTGTGATGACGCATATCAACGGGTTAGCATCTGTGTGCAATTGGAGAGGCTTGTTTTACTGTAGCGGTGGGCTGTATGCTCTTCTCGAAACATCAAAATTCCTCTGCTTTAGGTTGAAGGAGTGTGGATGCCCACTCCCCCCTGGAGACAGAGAAAGTGGGATGGAGGCAACAAAAAGGAAAGTAGAGATAAAGAGTTTGGAGGCAGTAAAGCGAGAGCAGGGGAGCACGAGCAGCAGAAGCACTCTTTGTAGAAAATTAATAGGAGCAGACAGTTCTGGATTCAAAGTCTGCCGTTTTATGACAAGGCTGCTTCCCTGTTAATGGAAGGGCTTTTAGAAGTCCCCCTTGGATAAAAGAAATGTATCAGGGCTACACACCTGGGAGACTCCCAGACGCTCTTTATTTCTGGCCCGGAATTGGCTTTTGTCTTAAGTAGCCTGTGATTTGTACTCACCGTGAAGACACAGATGGAGAGCAAGTCTGAGAGTGACCAAATAAGTGATTCTGAAAGGAGAACATAAAAAGCATGGGGATGGCAAGAATGAAATAAAAGCAAAAGTGGCTGAAGGAGAGGGGTTATAACAGCAGCTGATTTTTATTTCACGTCTGATTTCTTCAAAGAAATGTGTTTTTTATCAGAGGGGAATTTAAAAGAGATGTTCTTTGAATTGCAGGAGTTCATTTTGAACCAGGACTGGAATGACCCCAAATCTCAGCTGCAGCAGTGCTGTCTGACCCTGAGAACTGAGGGCAAGGAGCCCGATATCCCGCTGTACAAGTAAGAGCTCTGAGAGACGGAGGGCCGCGTAGATTCTACTCGTTTAAGGCGACCAGTGGTTTTAAGTTTCAAGTCAGCGGCTGCTAAACTCTGGACAAAACAAAACCTGCAAACAGTCGTCCTAAAGTCTAAATTGGAAGTGGTAACAGTTACATTAAAATATGGAACTCATGAGTTCATTTTAAATTAGAAAAAAGTTACCCGTAAAACTTGGGCACATTTTTTTCTTTTAATTTTATGCAAGATCCTCGCCAGGTCAGTGCAATCAAATGGATCTATAGGGTCATAGACAGATGGTGCAAGTTGATTTGAGGTAAAGCTCAGGAGTTGGTAAATGCTAATTAAAGTTTTAATCCCAGTTAATCCACGCCTTTTTCATGCTTTATGTTTTTAAACCATTTTAAACTGTTTTATAGGTAAGTGCTGATCAAGATTTTAGAACAACATATTAATGTATTTAAAAATAATTTTAGTCATATAAAGTCATTTAAATTACGAGAAAATTAGCTTAAAGAACAATTTATTACTGTGTACAGTTTGTGGTATTCTTTTAATATCTCATACAGTTTTTATAAACTAATTAAAGTTAGTTTCAACATCTTAGATGTTTAGTTAATTTTCTTCAACCCGATCTTTCTCTCTAACGAAGGTTACATCCATACATACATATGCATAAAGCCTCATGCTTGTTACAGCACATTCTGTTGTTTAAATAAAAATACAAAATCTGAATTTTGTTTTAGTGTAATCTAATCGTATGAACTTTCACACCTGTATGCATTTCCTTTTTTTTTACTCTTTGTCACAGGATGCTAAATGCTTTAAATAGCTGTGTAAAGGTCAATGTTGTTGTGATGAATAACACCTCTACTGAGACCTATTTCACAAGAAGTCAAGGAGCAAGTGTCATTTGATAAAATGCAAGCTGCCATGATGCAGTGTTTGTTGCCATGGAAACTTTCAAACAACCTTTACTTAGAATAAAAAAAGGAGGTCAGTCAGGAACACAAAAGCAACTGGAAATGGAGCTTTTGTGTTCACAATGATATCCCACACCCCAGCTTTAGTCTTTCTCATTTTGTGTTCATATATATATATATATATAT
>NC_056517.1:3546225-3579435 GCF_014905685.2 Nematolebias whitei | reverse complement strand
TATATATATATATATATAAGTGATGCAGGCTTCTGAACGGAGCGTATGTTATACGTTCCGCTTCAATGGAGAGCTGACACAAAATGAGTCTGTGGCTTTGACCAGAGGGTCTCGCAGTAAAATCACACAGCGTTCTTTTCACAGATCAGAGAGCAGGTTTCTCTAAAGCTGACCAACGCTGACTTTAACTTTCGACGAAAAAAAAAACAACTTTCGACGGAACACAGCGTTTTGCGCACATGTCTGAATATTGCAACACTACGGCAACACAACGGCAAGCCGGGCGTAGTTAGGTTGTAGCTTCGCTTCTTAGCTCTCGAAGAAAAGACTTAAACGCCACCTGCGCACAGTTTTCAACCCAAAAACTAACGATTAAACTGACAACTCTGATTTTATATCAGACACAGCGTTACTGCGAGTGGCCGGTAGAAGACAGATCTCTATCGTAGGCTAAATTTCTATCGTTTCTACCATGTACCGTTTGTATCGCGCATTCCTAGTCCCTGGTGTCCTTAGAAGCTCTTTAGTGTTGGCCATGGTGGGGAGGTTGGAGTGTGATTGATTGAGTGTGTGGACAGGTAACTTTTATACAGGTCAAAGTTCAAACAGGTGCAATTAATACAGGTAATGAGTTCAGAATAGGAGGGCTGCTGAAAAAAACTAGCATTTCTGTGAGAGATATAATTCTTTCTGGTTGGTAAGAGATTATGTCATGCAAATCAATAGTTTAAAATCATACAATGTGATTTTCTGGACTTTTTTCCTTATATTTTGTCTCTCACAGTTGAAGTGTACCAACTATAAAAATTACAGACCTCTTCATTCTTTGTAGGTGGAAAATCTTTCCACACTGGTACTGTATCAAATACGTATATGCACAACTGTCATGCAGGTAACTCTCCTCTAAACCCTGTTGCCTGTATGAATCAAACAGAGCTCCTGGTGAACTGAATCTCGAAGGATTCAAGCAGCACGTCCCCTGAATGTTCAGAGAAGTGGATGTAAGCGTACAATCAGCTTATTACTGATTAATGTGAGGGTTTTGCTGCGCCCTCAAGTGTAGTTACCGCTCGAGTTGCTCCTCGTCAATGAGTATTCAATAGATGCCAATAAACTCAAGCTCCTCGTTGACCCCCACACGAGATTCTCTGACCCCTGTAAGTCGATAAGTCAAAATCATGCAACTTTTATAGCTTCTCACGCAGCAGTTGTTGGCGTCGGACCTATCAGGCAGTCTCCGAGGTCCGTTTCAATTTGTTTACAAGTGTTAAGGCAGCAAAACCCTGAGTGAGACCAGAGTGTGAGTCAGACAGAGGCCATCTAAATGACCGAGGGAGGCAGGAAGGACACGCAAAGTGAGGAGGGAAAGGAGTTAATGTACCGAGCCCCCCCTACTAAAGGTTCCCTGGTGGATTTGTCTGGCTGATGACAGATCTGCACCTCCACCCCAGCACCATCACTTTACTGTACATCTCATCTGGCCAGAACACACCAGGGAGCAGAGTCAAAGACGCTTTCACGTCTCGGGGAGGGGTCCTCTAAGTAGCTGCTTTTAACACGAGCGTTCAAACTGGCCTCTTTTTTTTTTTGTCAGTGCAACTTAACTCTCAGATTTTTCATTCGGTCTCGCTTCGCTTTACTTTAGCAGTGGGATAATTCCAAGCGACACGCTTTCCCTGCTGAGGTTTGGCTCAAACGACGCGCGCAGGAGTCTTATTTACTCGTCGCGCCTTTTGCGCTCCTTCGTTTGTAAGTGAGAGCGCGGCTGCATTATTGATAAAGCGTCATAAGTGACCACGTTGCATTAAAAATGGATTGCTCTCATGAAATAAGTAAATTGTCCGTGAATAATTTAGGTGAGTCGCAGCTTGGAGATGTGATGTTTATGCTAATGTTAGCATTTCATACAACTGTCTTGTACATATGTTCCTGCAGGAATGAAACAGTTGACACTTGCTTTTTTATTTTTAAAGAAGGGACTTATTTTAATTAACGTTGTGATCTAAGACACGTTTCCATCATTCCTTTAAGATTTCTATTTCCCTCTGTGTTATTTATTTTTTTATTTTTTACCCTTCTAGTGCACCAAATACTTGTGGGCCCCTCAAAGACTATTGTCATTCGTTTATTTCAAGTTCCCTCCCAACATGTCACTTTTCTTTTTTCTTCTACCAAGCGCAGCTCTGTGCATCTGAAGATGAGTGCAGGGACTTGGGGAGGCTTTAAAAGTTGTTTTTGCGTCCCTCAGATGCTCGCTCACAAAATGTGCCAGTGAATCAAAGCACCTTCGCCTCTCAACCCTTTGCTTTAGATGAATTTTATTGTCTGTCAATTGACGACTTGTTTTAACCTCCTTTTCTTCTCATTATTTCCCTGAGTGTCCCCACTTTCCCCCTGCCTCTGTTGTGTTATTTTTCAACCCCGTGCTGTTTTTTTAAATCTATTTATCCTGTTGAATTTGCAGGACATTGCAAACGGTGGGGCCCTCGCACGCTCGCACGTACACGGTGGCTGTATATTTCAAAGGGGAGCGAATTGGCTGTGGCAAAGGCCCAAGGTGAGTAAGACAGTAGAACATATTAAGACCCAACAAGACGAGGTGCTTTCCCTTTCAGTGCACCACTAATGGGATGAGAATAATGGCTCCACCTTATTGATGGTGTTTATTATAGCAATTAAGCTCCGTTCTATTGGGAGAGACATTATGCAGAATGAAAATGAATCGATTCTATATTGATTTGACATCAATTTTGTTATGAAAGCTTCACTTTACAGCTGAGGAGCACATTGCCGAGGTGACACTGCAGCAGGAAATTATCACCTGACGTTGAAATGAAATAATGTTTTTGCCAGTGGTTTTATATTTGTATTCACCACAGATCAGGAAACCTTGGAAACACAAAAATGACAAAAACTTTGTGAATTTTCCAGATACAGTAACCCCTCGTTCATCGTGGGAGTTAAATTCCAGTCCCCCTCCCCCCCCAAACTGAAGTAGAAACACTATATTTATGTTAGTATTTATTTATATTTTAAGGTTTTATAAACCCTTCCCACACTCTTGCTATGTTCTAAACTCTTAAACCTATGTAATTTGTACATGTATGTACTGTAGAGTAGCAACTGCAAATTTTATATGAGTACCCACCAACCTTGGTCCCAGTTCTGGTCCAGTTCTGATCGGCTCTCTGCAGCCCTTGAGCACCAAGATGCTTTTAGAGAGAGCCGGACCTTTGGCTAGCCAGCGCAAAACCACACAGTCTTCCTGATCGAGTCCAAATCCGATGGAAAAACGTCCCGTTGAGCTCCGGAGAAAACACAGGACCTCCCAGCAACGCCTCCCCACTCCAGAGGGGTCGGCAAGCAGCACTCAGACTGACCGGTGAGGCTGGAAGTAGTCCTGGTCCGGTTCTGGTTTGGTTCTGAGCGCTCTGCATCCACTTAGCACCGAAGTCACTATGAATAAGGACCGAACTTTTTTGGATCGGCTCAAAACTTTCTCTCCATTTCAGCAGAAGGCAACAGCTCGAAGCACTGATTGCTTCTGGGTAATGTAGTCCTTCTGAGTAGCAATCCAGTGTAGACTTATTGAGAGAAAACTACAAAATGACGGCGCCTGTCCGAAGTTTTTTTTTGTTGTTAACTTTTTGCTGTTTGTTTTAATATTAAAGTTGACCATCGTGTGTCGTGTACAATCTTTTTTTTCTTTTTTAATCTTGTACAGTTTTACTTTGAAAATCCACGAAAGAACGAGTTTTCAAAAGTCGAACCACAAAGTGAGGGACTGCTGTACTGAGCTGATGTTTGGTGTGGTGGTAACAGAGAGTCACTCTCAGCTCTACACAATACCTGACATCTTTGTGTAAATTTTAGGCTGTGAATTTTGGCGTCAATCTTATTTGTTGGTCAGCAACATATTTCATAAACCACCAGAGAAGGTTTATTGGAACTCTCAGAAAGTGATCACTGGACGTGCACCTTCCACAGAATACTCTAAGCTGTCCACCACGCTCGCTGATATTTGCAAAAACAAAAGCTACATTTTGATGTTGCAGTGCCTGACAGTCGTTCCAAACTTGTGCCCAGAGTGCTGCACATGTTGGTAAATCTTCTCGACATGGTGCAGAAGGTCATGCACAAGGTTAAACCCAAATGGCTATGACTCTATCCCATCTCATCAAAGGTTGATCTCAGTTTAAAACTCTGACATGAAAGGCTCGATATGTATTATTTCAGGAAATGCTGGGCCTTTAAATCACATGGAAGTGTTGGGCTGCAGATCTTTTATGTGCCGTCACATGCTGTATTCATGAAGAGGGAAGAATCTTTACACGAGGGCCTTTTTTAGAGCTGGAGGGGTATATATACGATAAAGCTGCAGCTGAGCCTGCGAGAAATGAAACGTAAATCCAACAAACATCTCTCATCCCCTCCGTGCACATGTGAAAATCCCCTCCACGGCCCCCCTCCACTCGAAAGCGGTCCCTTTTTGCTCTGAGCTGGCGATAAGTTTGTCCCCTTTGCAGAATCTCTGACAGCTTGGTGTTTTTGTATTTACATGATTAAAGCTCCCCGCCACCTCTACGATCACACGCCACATAATGTACAGCTGAGAGACGTCAGGTACGGCTGTAAACAGCACCCAGCTCGGAACCACCGAGAGCCTTTCTAAATGTTACCTGCAATTGTTAGGCAAACTGATGCATTAATATTAAACATAATGCACTTTTCATAATCCTCCTTTTTCTTGTTTGACTGAATTTCAAACAGGCGCACTTTAAATACGCTAAAACCCTTTTCCCTTCTGTCTCCCTCTTTTAAAATACTTGTAGCATTCAGCAAGCAGAAATGGGAGCTGCGATGGATGCCCTTGAAAAATGTGAGTTCAGCATCACAAACCACTAACTTTTACTCACATAGTACTGTGTAATAGTTTTAAACCAACCGTCATATCCAACAAAGTTCAGTCGGGTCATCTGGACAGTTTCTTTTTTTTTTAGATGTTTTGTCCTTCATCCAAAGGACTTCATCAGTCCTTTGTGGGCAGTCCATCAGTGGTCCACTGGTTGGTCCACTATGGGAGTGTGCTGCTTGTATGACTCAGTTTGTTGTGGCTCCTCGGACTGATGAAGTCCTTTGGATGAAGGACGAAACGTCTCAACAAAAAAAGAAACCATCCAGATGACCTGACTGAGCTTTGGTGGATTGTTTTACCTGGATTATTGTGCATGAAATTTGATGTTTTCAACCGTCATATGTTCACGCTTTCCAAATGTTTTTTGTAATATTTTAATGTGGTCTGGAAGATGGTTCCTCAGGGTGTCTGGTTCTTTCTGAATTTTCTTTTGTTTTAGAACTTTGGTTGTTTCCTCCTATTTTCAGCCTCGAACCTGAAGGCAGCGTATCGTGTGCTTTAAAAAGACTGTCAAACAGAGACTTAAGGATCAGTTTACACAGAAGTCAGGAAGTGAATTTAATGAGATGCTTCCTTGTGATGTGGCGTTTAGACAACAATTTATTAGTGTCAAACGTTATTGCAAGAAAATGTGGAACAAAGAGAAGCTATATGAGATTTTAGATGAGCTAATCACAAAATAACCAATATTATAAGGAGCTAAGACGGGGGAGAGAAATGACAGAGGTTCTAGTTTGTGTGACTGTAATTGTGTACACGTACAGTATGTACATACAGATACTGACCCTGCTGATTCAGTCTGAAAGAGCTGGAATGATCTGTGGACTTAGAAACTGCAACAAAAAGTTTTTCTTGTGCTTGCCTGTACGACATCACTGTGCTTCACTTCACTTAATTATGAGCCTACAATTTAAAAATAACAATAAATGAGTAAAGCTGACAAGCTAAGGACAAAAGGTAACTTGAGAGGTACATATCTAATGACAAGCATGCTGGAGGATTGAAGAGAATTTATTATTGTTGGTTTGTTTCACAGCTCACTTAAAGTTTGCTCTGGTCATTAAAATATGCGCCGCAGTATTGCTCCCTGCTTCGACTGTGCTGAAAGTGAAACTTAATATGAACGGCAATGACTTGGAAGTAGCCTCCATGCGCCCTCTACTGGGTAATTGTACAATTACGTCTGGTTCTCAGTATTTTAGGGGTGAAAATGAGAAGTTTTTATATCAGTGCATAATGGGACAATTATGTTCCCAAACGCTTATGTTGGCTCTATCGATAGATCGGCCTGGCATTACGTAAAAGCTAAAAGTCCAATTAAAATCTTTATTTTATTTTATTTCATTATGTATTTTGCTTATTTGTCTGTTATGTTCAGAGATTCAGAGATTATTGTCATTCACACCACATGTGGCACATGTGGTGTGAATGAAGTTATGTATGCAGGGTCTCCGTTACATCCAACAATAAAATGTAAAAGACAAACAGTAATAAGATCTAAGATATGAACTAAGAAAAACATCAGCTAAAAATATGATAAGCACTAATGGCATAAAAACAATAAACACAATACGCCGATACACGATACGTCAATATATTATGTCAATACACCTCTAATTTGTCTTTTTATCTTTGGTGTTTAGGAGCCTTTGTTGCCTAAAGAGTTCATAAGTCAGAGTTAAGTTGCTTCAAAACACTGAAAATGATCAGGTACAGGGATGAAAAGAAGTCAAAAACAACCAAGTCCTAACAAAACTCAGAAAAACGTTCAGGAAGCCAGAACAAAAACTTGATTTACATCACTTTAAACGACCACACGGGCGTCTGGCTCAGTGGAATGTAAAGAAAGTAGGTCTAGATCATTTCTTGCACTTTTTTCTCACTTTTTAAGCCTTTCCCTTTCTTTGCCCTGGTGTTGAATACAAGCCTTGGCTGTACAGTATGGAGGATGGCTGGCAGAGAGCTGCTTCCTGACCAGCAGGTTGGCTGCAACATATAGGACGTTGGTCTATTTGAAGTGTTAGCCCAGAGCACAGGCACGAGGCCCAGAAAACCAAGCATCCTCCACCATGTCAGTCATCACAGGATGTTTCAGCTGAGAACCATAAAAAAGTTGGTGCTTTATTTTTGTTGCGCTTTCAAGCCCTTCTCCTAACAACAAGCGCGAGGCTTCACACCCTGATCGACGCTTGTGTGCTCAGCGCTCCTCTTCAGATTTGAAGGAGTGCGCCTGATGTGTCCCCGATGTGCCGCCTGGCTGTTTTTCATCTTGTTATTGTCTTTTCATCAACCAGCACTTAAGGAGAATAGATGGTGGTTTTTACAACGTCTCATTCACTGCCAAGTAAAATACAATTACAGAGCTCTCAGAAACACGTCCACCAGTCGCTCTCGTCGTCTCCCAGTCGCTTCATAGTCTCCATGCACGTGTGTGTGGCTCCATTACATCTAGCGTGTTCAGAAGTGAAATTTTGGACCGGATTTTCTATCCGCCACTTCATTAATCAAATGTAGATTTTTTTTTTTACTCTGATTATCTGGAGGTGAATACAAATGGCTTTGTCGGATCCTTCCAGGGGAACTGTCCGAGGGCTGGAAGGTCATCCTTTCATTTTATTTGGCTCTAAATGAGGCCGCCATCCACTTGTGATTGATACTGTTTGTGCTCTCAGGCTTCAGCGTTTTTTATGTTATTTGTAAAGGTGTTATAATTTAAAGCACTCCTCTGTCTGTTTTAGGCTGGTTGTGCCCCTCGCCCCCCTCCCTCCTTATCAGGGGGCGTAGTTCAGCGCACACACTCCATCTCCTGTGTCTTCCTCCCTCCCCTAATTCCACCCGTTTCCTCTCCCCAGTGTACTCCTCTGTCACCAAGATTGATAGATGCTCATTGCTAGTAAATGAACATTTCCCCCCTCATAAATTGCTGTTTCATGTGACTAGATTAGCGATGCCTTTTAAAAGGTCAGTTAATTTAAAATCATCTCAAGTACTCCCTTGTTCAGTGCAAAGTGCCTCCAGTTGAACGGCTTTGTTTGACTTTGTATCCACGCCTAATTCAAATCCAACAATCTAACAACCAGTCAGCTTAATGAACTCTTTTTCACCTGATATGTTTAGGATGAGCTGTGTGATTTTGAACTAGATTCAGTGTGTTATTGATGCAGTCTCTTGGCAGAAATGGAGAAAACATCTCAAAATGAATCATTGATTTCTAAATGTTGCTTACACTGTTTTTATAGCGGATAAATAAATGCTTTTTTCAGGCTCATGTAGCACCAACATGTTACCGCAGTAAATTAGAGAGAACAAAAGCAAACACTGGCTCTAAAAACAGATTATTTAAAAGTAATTTTGTGTTCTGAACTCCCAGTTCCACTTGCTTGGAAAGAAATTATTTGTGTTTAGTTGCATTCTATGATTTAAACACTAGATGGCACTAAATCCTAACATCTCTCATCTAAAACTACCAATTGTTCAGCCTATAAGTTGTGTTTTTTTGCATAATTTGCATTCCCTGCGACTTGTGCATGGATTTTTTTCCCATATTTATGAACCAATTTTTGGCTGAGATATGACCTCATGATTCATTCTGAGCGAAAATACTGAACACTTCCGTTTTCAGCCACTAGATGGCACTTGAGTAGTATGGCAAGCCGTTGTCATGTAATAGGTAAAAGTGGCTATTAATGACACAGTCGGCTTGCCATAGCCTGCCACCTTCGTCCAGCTCGCATGGAGCAAACATCCAATCAGCTTAATTTCACTGCGCCGCCCCGGTGAAATGCAGCTAATTTGACCATTGACGTGCATTTATTAAGGAAAAGTTAAAATGAGACACACCTTTACTAAAATTATGAGCAAACAAATAATTGTTTTTAAGTTTTAATCTTGTTAAATTCATGTTAAAGTCCTCCCGTGCACGCTCCCGCGGCCACCAGTTGGCAGCCAATCGATTTTTGACACAACACCGCCCACATTTCCGGGTTGTCAGCGGTGACGCGTAGTAGATGTGACTTATACGGCGAAGCGACCTATTTATGGATTTTTCCGGTTTTTTTAGACATATTGGACTGATGTGATTTATAGGGCGGTGAGACGTGTATGGAGGAAAATACGATACTTATAAGTTGAAGCACACAGTTTGCTGAAAATCTTAAATGTAGTGTTTTAGAGACAAAAAATACACTAAACTGCTTTTGACAACCAGCAGCAGTCAAATACCCCCAGTCGTCTCTCCTCGTCTCCCCATCTGGAGAAAAAAAAAATCAAGATTTTAAAGACTGAAAAGATTTCAGCTTTAACATGTTTTGCCAAAACTAATGTACAAAACAACTTCAGCAGCAACAAAGATAAAGTTTTCACCTCTTTTTTTTATTGTTGCTCACGTTAGCGTTTGACTTTAGACTCATTTAAAACTGTGTTCAGAGGTAAAACTATAAAAGTTAGTTGAGTCAACTTGTGATTTTACTAAGCATTCAGACTTAAAAATAAATGAACTAGTAAAGAAACACTTTGATGTTAAAATGACACGTTTTGAAGACTATGTAATGCAAAGATGTTTTGCTTGGGAGATTCAATCTTCAGTGAATGAATTTACGTTTTATTAGTTGATGTCCGGGCGGCACGGTGGCTCAGTTGGTAGAGCTGTTGCCTCTCAGCGAGAAGGTCGCCAGTTCAAATCCCAGCCCAGGACCTTTCTGGGTGGAGTTTGCATGTTCTCTCCGTGCATGTGTGGGTTTTCTCCGTGTACTCCGGTTTCCTCCCACAGACCAAAAACATGCATGTTAGACTGATGGTAACTCTAAATTATCTCTTGGTGAGAATGAGAGAGTGAATGTTCGTCTCATTTGTCTCTGTGTGTCCCTGTGATGGACTGGAGACCTGTCCAGCGTGTCCCCCACCTCTCACACAGTGATGGCTGGATATGGGCACCAGTGCCCCCCCCCCCCCCCCCCCCCAATAGGTAGAAATGGGTAAAAGTGGATGGATGGATGATTAAACTGAATATTTGCTCAAATAATTTATATGGCATAATTAATAAACACATGTTTTTGTTTTAGGTTCACTTTAATAATTGTAAGAACAAAGCAATTAGAAGAAAAAAAAACAAGAATAGAGACAACAGTGACTTAAAGGATAAAACTGGTAAACTGCAAAAGAGAAAATTGATCTCCATCTACTCTAAACATTTTTACTGCAGCTACTAAAATATAAATACTGAAGTAAATTCTAGAGCACATCTAAATGTTTGTTTTGCTTTTATTTTGTATTTTTACAGAATTACCAATATCATAAAATACAAAGAACATTTGCAAAAGATTTGTTCAATACTCTTTTTGTATATCAGTTACAGTTTTTCCTCAATTATTATCTTTTTAGCACATTATGCAACAGGATTGAAAAAGAAGGTCAAACGCAGAAAACTGTAAAATTGCTCTATGTTTGTTTGTTTCTATGGCATGCGCTAAATTAGCATTAAAGTTTGTGCTCAGTAATTCAAGTAAAAAGTCCAACAAAGTTCAGTCAGGTTGTCTGGACGGTTTCTTTGTTGGGAACAAATGAAGCGAGGCCCTTGACAGGTTCTGATGAAGTCCTTTGGATAAAGGACGAAACGTCTCAACAAAAAGAAAAGAAAGAAACCATCCAGATGACTTGACTGAACTATGTTGGGTAAAAGTAGCATTGTTTCTGAAAAGCTTCATATCTCCAGTCCTTTTTTTATTATTATTATTATTATTCTCACCCAAACGTCCATTTGTTGTGAACAGTCCAGCTCAACACGGTCCTGTCTACAATTCACAACAATCCAACTTTTAAACTCGTGCCTCAGTCGTGAGAACAAATTTAGACAAATTAGAGGATATTATTAACAGGGAAAGAGATGTTGGATATGGTCTGATAAGCTCCATCTCCAACAAATATGTTCATTATTTAAAGGTCTTAATCTTTTTTTGATTTTTCAGATTTTATTTTTTTTTTTCATCATTTAAGCACAGATTAATCGCTTTGGAACAGGACATTTCACTGAGAATGCTTTTGTTCCATTGTCAAGCCTTTTTTCTTCTTTCATATTGAAATAAGCAAGCAAGGCCAGCGAGCAGGATTCAAAGATGTTTTTAAAGGATGCGTGTGTCTCCTGACCATGAGTTGGTATAATGAGACCTGAGCTCATGTGCTGTAGAACCGCCTAGCACATCAACTCCTCTTGGAGCCGCATTGTCTCTAGTGTGATTGTCAAGGGCCTCGCTTCATTTGTTCGCATAGCAAGACTAATCAAGGACATTAGCCCTGGTGTCATGTAATTCATCATTGATTGTCTTATTGGCCCTCGGTGCAGTACTGGCTGCACCATCACTCCTCTTGTATAACAGCCTTACCTTGTGTTGCTCTCTGATCGAAAACACCTCCCCACAACGTGTCAGGATTCATTTCCATGTTTTATTTAAAGCCTGCTCGAGTATCAGCAGCGCTTTGAGCAGGATTGAACTTTCTGTTTCTGCTGCAGAGTTGCTTCCTGGCTGACAGGATCCGCGGCTCCGGTGATGCAGAGAGGTGAAGAGACGTGTCTGTGTGTTCTCTCCGACAGCTCAGGGCTCATTAAAGAGACCGAGGCCCCCTGATATTTTGGAGCGCTTGTCTGAGGCCAGTCCGCCGGTGGCTCAGGCTAGTTCACGTTTTGCTGTTTGATGGTTCGGGTTTTGACAGTCTCCTGCCTGTATCTGTCGAGGCAGAATTAAATGTTAACTAAGGCGCAGACCGGGGGAAACATGAGTGCAAACAAATTGAGCCGAGAGCAGCCAGGTAGGCGTGTAAAGTCGACGGAAGGAAGGAGTAGGCAGAGTTTGAGCCTCCAGAAGCTCCGTACACCGATCGAGCCAAGGAGACATCAAATATACATGGAAACGGCTTAACCATTCATCATTCATCTTTACAGGAAAAATAAAAATAAATCAGATCTCCCTCTCTCTCTCTCTAAGCCCCCCCCCCCCCCCCCCCCCCCCACTCCCCTTGTCATTTTTCCACCAGCTTTCTTTTAGCCGCTTGTTTCTCAAACAACACATTATGTGGTGAATAGAAGGAGCCTCTGTCTGGCTTGTTGCTGTAGGGAAACTAAATTCTTTACTCAGTTTTCTCTAAACCCCTTAATCTCTGAATAAAAGCACCAGACAGATCAAGGGAAAGTAACGAACAGTTTGCAGAGTCTCATCCAGTGGCTTGAGGGTGCTGTTTGCTCTTTGGCGTGGCAAGAAAATCCCCTCATCAGCAGCGGTATACAGTCGCACCACTGCTCTGCCGGTGCGCGTGAGCTCCGGTGGATGGACTCAGCTGACTGTTGCTTCAAGCCGAACACCGTATGCATGAATGAAAGGACACGGCGTGTTTGTGAGCCTCTAAAAAGTGGAGCTGATCCCTAATCAGCGATTCCACATCTAGCCGTCGTGTGACGATGCATTTCAGCACAACAGGACGCGTTGTCGCCTGGGGTGGTTCGACGTCTGCGGCCGATCCAAAACCAGATCCAACTTTTCGACGTTTGTCCTTGAGAGGAGATACAGCTTTGCCAATAGATGAGCAGGAAACGATAAGAACGACAGGGCGTTGTGTGAGTGAACACGTTAACAGAAGGCGATCAGTATTCAAAGTGAAACGCCCCTCAAAGGTTCTTTTCTGCAGAGCGCCGAGAACTCTCAATATGCTCTGCGAGGCCCAACACCGACTCAAATCAAAGTGCTTGTGTATGCCGGTGCAACCTTATTCTTTTGTCAATTGCTCTTGTGCTGCATGTTAAACAATGCAAATGGCCTAAGCTTTAGTTTTTTCCTCTCTTGAGTGGGTTATTCTCAAGTCATCTCCCAGGGAAGAAGAAAAATAAAACTGGTTATTTCCATATTTTAACTGCAGCATGTAGTTTTCTCTGCAAGGCCTCACGGACAAAGGTAATCATGTAGTCATGTTTATTTTTCCTTCACCTGGATTTTTTTTTTCTTTTGATGCCTTTTCGTTTTGAATAGGATTTTACTTTTTATCACACACTTTATTGTCTCTGTTGCTTTAATGACAAATTGTAGTCACACACACACACGTCTTTTTTGGGGAAAGTCAAATGCATATTATATGTAAATTGGTCTTTTTGGTGGTGGTTCATATACCGTAGGAGGCACTTGAATTTTCAATACAAGCTTGTTGCAGGCAAACCAACCACTTTATGGCTGCTGGTGGAAAATTCAGCAGTAAATATGTGTTTCGCACATGTGCAATCCTCTCCCTAAAAACAAGCATAAAATAGCAACGAAAATAGTTCATAACATCTTAGAGCTCAAGCTGACATCAGAAAGCTGTTTATCACGGTTAAAGGCGGGGATGTTAAAATAAATTACAGATTTACTGCTGAAGATGAAGAGTTGGACATGATGAGTCCGTCTGTACAACTCCCCATGTGTCAGTCAAACACATCAGATGCATTTTAAAATCATTAAAATGTCGAAGTCTACGCTACTTTTTGCACTTTAAATTGGATGTTTTTAAACGAGCGGTTTGTTCGCTGAGTTCGTTTAGCGCCTGAGGGGAGATTAAACACAAACCATATGGATAATATGCTGCTCCAACACGACTCTGCATCTGCTGCTGCGAAACACAACATTCTCATATTATCTGGTTTAAATCTGCTGTCTGGGTGAGACATTGTTAATGCAATTCATCTTTTTTATCAAAGGATGCCAAGAACAACGATTTGAATATTTCTGAAGACGTTCTGAAGTGAGCAGCTGCTGCCTAAAATTCCAATAAACAGCATCTTCACTTTATAAAGCTCAAAACTAATGTGGGGTTTACTTTTGCAATAATCTTAAAATATATAAGAACAGTAAAAGAGTGAAACGGCTCATTAGGGTCACCATGGTAACCACACACCTGTGCCTGTCACTCCCTAACAGCACTTTGAATAAGACGATGGTTAACTGAATGCCCTGAGACAAGGACTGAGGAGTGAACGAGCTTCCAGACAGAGAAAACATTTAAAGAGGTTTTATTTGCAGTGGGTAGTAAACCACACCGGGAACCCTGAGGAGCAAGGACTCAAGTTAGATACTTTCCAAGAGGAGGATGATACTGGTGGTAGATTTCAGATCTCACTGTAGGTTGGGCATGTGGTTGGAAGGTGAGGAAGGCAGCTGAGGAGATACAATATATTTCCAGGGGTTCTTCAAAGAAGTCCAGGCATAAGTAGTTCACGAGCAGAGATACTGTAAATATCAAAAGGAACACAGGTAAGTCTTTCTCAAGGATCATAGAATACAAAAGGGCACGACAACCTGAGGCAGGTAATGCTCCAGCGGCGAGGAGAAGTCATCTACTACCTTTTATACTCCTTTCATTCATTCAACCTTTATTTGTACAGGCTAATCCCATTGAGGCTCGGGGACTCATTTACAAGAGAGACCTGGTTTTAACAGAGTGATGACAACAGGGGAACAACAACGACAACAAGACGATCGTAAAGGATGCGCACAAATTGAGATTTTGTTTTTAACAAGTGGAAATAAAATGGTATTTAAGAGAAAAGGTAACCAAAAAACAGCTAGGTTGTAAGGTGATGTTGAAAACTAAAAACAGGAACATGTCTGCATTGGGTTTTCCCATAAACTTAACAGATGTTTGAAGCCACTTAGAGACATTAAGGTCGAGAGCTTCAGATCTTTTTGCAAGATATTCCAGGAAACAGGAGCAGAGTAGGAGAAGGCCGTTTTGCCCAGTTCAGTCCTCACTGAGGGAACACTGCTGGTGTCTCGTTAAGATTATCTTCAGGTGTGGAAAAGATGCCATGATCTAATGTCTTCAGAGCAGCAGGAAAAACAGGAACTCCCACAAAGACAGGGAGACAGAAATGCAGAGCAGGAGTTAAACTTCACACACAGTCTCTGTGCAGAAACCATAAGTTGTACTGAAAAGATTCCTGAGCGGTAAGCTGCAGAAGCGTTTGGTCATCACACAATGTAAAGACAAGGTAAAAAGATCCTGCATTTCAATCCATGAAGAAAATAATGTATATATTCATGTCAGTATGTTGTGCTCTTCAGTTTTTATCTCCTGTTTTCAACAACATTTTTATTTCTGTTCTTGTATTGTTGATACAGATAACTCTTTAATTTTCCCATCACACACACACACACACACACACACACACACACACACACACACACATACGTACACAGTCACACAAAGTTGTTAGTGAAGGGCATTAGGACTCTTTATTTGCACTTAGTTTGAATGGTCATGGTTTGTGACTGGGGAACTGCACAGTCAAATGTGAGTCAGTGAATGGACTCAAAGCACGGGGCAGCTGTCATGCGTGCCGTCTCAGATTAGGCCGTGCTCCGTGTGAGCACAGTCATGGAAACACTCGGAGGGAAATTACCTGAAAACTACTAACGGAGCTGCTTCTGCACAGTCCAAACTAAAACAAGTTGGTGTTTAATGGAAGGCACATTTCACACACGTTTCAACATCTTTTAAACATTTACGCTTTCTGTTTGTGTGAGATTCATCAGTTCTTTCTTCCATTATAAACACATGAGCCTAGACTCAAACACCCAGTCCCACTGGATTCTTTGTAATGGTGTGGGGGGTGGATAAAGTGGCAGAGACATGTCACTCTTTTAAACCGATTGTTTTAAGTGAATACCTCAAAGTGTTGAGTAAACCCACAGCAGATAAAAACACTTATCATGCATGCTACTAGCGATTAGCTTGTAAAATGCTTTTTGTTCAACAATTCTCAATCTACTGCTTTACTCACCTTGAAGGGTGCGAGTTAGCGTGCTGTATAATAACCCAGTTATAGTTTACTGCTCTTTTATCTCATCTTTGACAGTTACAATAGCAAAACACAGAAGCTTAATAAAAACATGTGTGAAAAAACCCATTCCTCAGTGGATTCAGTAAATGTCTGCGTACAACTTCCGGCCAGTATGTGACGACATTTATTCAATTCATATTTATGAACATTTTTTTTTTCTTCTGTCAAACAGTGGAGGCTGTTGATCGACGGTGATACTAAATAAATAGTTGCCAAACAAGCCTTTACTCTTTAAACACCTAAAAGTTTCAAATAAATACTTTATTTTATTTATTAGCACGGTGGAACAGTTGGTAGAGCTGTTGCCTCTCAGTGAGAAGGTCGCTGGATTGAATGCCGGCCAGGGGCCTTTCTGGGTGGAGTTTACATGTTCTCTCCGTGTGTGTGTGGGTTTTCTCCAGGTACTCCAGTTTCCTCCCACAGATCAAAAACATGCATGTTAGACTGACTGGTAACTCTAAATTGTCTCTAGGAGAGAGAGAGTGGTTGGTTGTTTGTCTTGTTTGTCTCCACGTGTCCCTGTGATGGACTGGAGACCTGTCCAGGGTGTCCCCCGCCTCTCACACATTGACTGCTGGATGTGGGCACCAGTGACCCCCTCGTCCTGAAAAGATGGATGGATTGATCGATCTTCTTAGCAAACCCTCTAGAATTTGCATTTACTGTCAGTCTACCTGCTAATTAATACTTAGCATCTCACACGCAAACTGGCATTTTTGAGCTATATAAACTGGGTAGCATGTGGCTAACTGGACCAATATTTGTATGCAGCCTTTTTTATGTGTAAACTGATCCACTAGCCTTTCTATATGTGTACGTGGTAAATAGGTGGTACTTGTATAGCGTCTTTCTATCTATACATCTTTACAAAGCTAATCTGAATCTAGAGACAAATCGGTGCTTTAGATCACATTCGTACACCAATGGGACACACAATGAGGGGTTCAGTGTCTTGCCCAAGGACACTTTGACATGTGACTGCTGGTGGAATCGAGCCCCCAACTCTCCCATTGGAGGACGACTGCTCTCACCACAGTTGGCCCCAGGAGATCTTAGTTCTCTACCTGTTCTCTTTGGCCTCAGACAACACGGATGCTAGCCCACAAATTGGGGACGATTTTGAAAATACATGTAAATTCAGTTCAAACCTGTTGCAATTGAGCAACATCTGTTGACGCACCAACTTTGTTGAAGGCTGTCCCATTGTGTAGGGAACTTTTTGAACCCCCTCCATTTGTAACTTAGAATTAAGGGCCCAACAGGATGCTCAAAACTTATATTTTAGAGGAATCATTGAAATTATATTGAGCCCAATTGATATTTGCATCCAAAAGAATTTATCAATTGATGCACAGACATGACATCAGTTTTATTAGTTTTATTATATTGTCAGTGTTCTTTTGTCATAAAGCTAAAACTGTTTTAAGTGTAAAATTAGTTCACTCACTTTAGTACCTGCACTATTTAAATACATTTGGCTGTAAAGCATGAAGAGTTGCATTTGAAGGCTTAACGCCAATAAGTGCGCTGAGAAAGACCCATTACAAGATTATGTTGCTGTAAAACCAGGAGTGTATCGTTCAGGATTAATGGTGCCTTCACACGTGCAAATAACCCACTAATGCACCTCCACACTGCTCCTTGTGTCCAGTTTTGAACGGAGTGCTGATATGCTTCCTGTTATCTAATCTTTTCATTATTTCCCGGATGTTTCTGCTTCCAGAATTTCCAAATAAAATGTAAAAAATTAAACGTATACTTCAGGATGGTTTTCAACTACACCACCGTCCATCTTAATGCCTTTATAGGCTAAAAATACCAGGTATGTTTATAAATGTTTTTAAAGAGGTGTTTGGAGGCATTGAAGGTGACAAATTAAAATAAATTGTCTTTTCTCTAATGAAATGCAAATCAAAAGACTGTTTCACAGAGAAACGGCAGAAAAATGCTGAGTGACGATGCCGAACCAAAAGACAAAAGAATTTGACATTGGGATGTTTTGAAAGTGTTTGCTCGGTGTCAAAGCTACGGTGGCCCTGAGGTGTAAATGAACAACATTAGAAAAAACTGAATCATTCAAAAATTATATAAATTCATTTTTTTCTAATGTGATTCCATTTTTTTGTAATGTTTTTCATTTGCACCTTAGGGGCCACCGTACATCGCCTCCCTAAACGAAGCTCTGAATGTTACTTCCACCTTGTAGAGACCGCTGCGCTGACGGGTTTGATCATGTTCTCAAGCCAGTGCAAAGATTTCCTGGACAGACTGTGTTTCTGACCCTCTGTTGATACATTTAATGCTTTCTTTTAATCACTCAAAACCAAACATGATGAAATCTCTATCGGCTTTCTCGTTTGAGCACGGCACTCTTCTTTTTTTGTTTTGCTCAATTATGTCTGTGACTTCTATTTAGATAAATCAAATTAATGGTCCCCTACTTTGCTTCCCCCATTCAAAATTAGACAATATTATACATTTATCAGCTCTAACCCTCAATATGTTGCCGCAGTTTGTTTTCTAATTAAGCGTCGAGTCGAGATGATTTGAATTCATCTCACTTTGTGACTCTTGATGAGACAGAACAAGCTGGTTTAAGATGCCAGCTGCCACTTTACTGCAGCTTAGTGAGTGTTTTTCAGTGTTATCCAGCATTATTAAGACCTTCTGAAAAGCTTCTGAACCATCTGAAAAATGCAAAGCTTGAAAAAGCAGGGCTGTTGCTTCTGTTCATTAAAATGTGACATTTTGGAGACGTGTGCTTTTCACAGGACAGCGAGCGGCGAAGTCTCTTCACCTGCCTGACCGTGACTTTTTTCATGCTTCATATTCTGTTTTTCCTCGATCTGTGTGTTTTTTCTTCTTCTAATAATTATTAATGCTGCAGTTAGCCCTTTAGCACATCCTCTTGAGAATGCCACCCCCACATTTCACTGCACCTAATGAGAACCAGTGACAAGTTTTGTTTCAATAAAAACTCTTCAACGTGGTTCAGAAGGTGTTTCTATGCTTCACACTGGTTGTAACCTGGAGTGTTTTTTTTTTTTTTTTGTGCTTTCCATTTGTCATTTCTCGCAGATTTATAATGAGTTGATAAGATTTGGAAACGACCACAGCCAAGTTGGCAGCCAGCAGCAAACCCAAATTGAGGCTTTCAGAACTTTTCTTTGGAAACTAATGGCTGGTGTAGCCAAAACTGTGCCCTTGTTTTTCTGCGTCTGAAAGCCAAGTAGAAACATTTGTCAGCTTGGAAAGAAGGTCTGAAAATGAGCAGTCATTGGTGTAAAATCAATGCAAGACGGTGCATTTAACTTCTGAACGTTAACGCCGCAGAAACGAGCAGGTTCTTTGATTTCTCTGCCTCAAACAACCTGTAAGCAGATTGTTTTTAGTGTCGCATATCTTTTCTACAGATCTCATTTAAAGTGTTTACTTGTAATTGTGCTATCAGATCTCATAGTCGTTGGGCTGAAACCAAACAAGTCCCCATTAATGTTTTGTTACTTCGTCTTTATTAATGAAATAACAACATGTGGGCAATTTAATCACAACATTTTACCTCATTTGACCAAGGTAACAGCACGACACCTGCTTTGAAAGCTATCATCGCCGCTATCCCAGGCCTAAATTGCCGTCCTCGCCCAGTTGGAAACTGACCTCTCCTCGTTATGTGCTCTTCCTCTTTATCTGTTCTTGTTGGTTGACTTCTCCGTTTCCCACTCTGCCCTTTCCCCTCTCCAGATAACTTCCCACAGATGGCTCATCAGAAGCGCTTCATCGAGCGGAAATACAGGCAGGAGCTGAAGGAGATGAGACGGGAGCGCGAGCGGCAGGAGAAGGACACCGACGAGGTGGAGGAGGGCAGGAAGTGACGGCACCTGGACCCACCGGGAGCGGCTAGTTGCAGAAGCTCAGGCAAAGAAGAGCCGCGACAGACTGACAGGGAGGTGGAGATGGAGATGGATTAAAATTAAATGTTGCCTTTTTCACACAAGTTTGAGATGAGGATCAATGACCAGTATGGAACAAAACAGTCAGATAACAGAAAGAGTTGTTGGTGCAGTTGTTGTTTTTACTTTGTAATAGTGACAAATGGCTGATAATAAATCTAGAGGACGTCACAGTGCTACAAAATCACAAAAAGGCACTTTTTTTTTTTAAATAAGTGGAACATAAAGTGTTAAATAAACTTTGATTTTACTCTAACTAGTTGTTAATTAGTTTGCTTTTATTTGCTTTCATGGTAATAATTGTCACCCTTCTGATAAGAAGCCTAAACCCCTAAAAAGGGTCGAGTCAATTATACTCCGTCATAACAGCGTCGCCATCTGTCTTGCATCTGCCACTCACTTTTTAATAATCAAAATATCGTGTTTTTTTCCTCTTCCCCCTCCGTTCCTGTTACCCTCTCGCTAAAACACAATTGGCTGTCTAACAGATCTTAATTATAGATTGTCTAATTAATAATTTCCTCAGCTCTGTAGCCTCTGGATCCAGCTATTTAACAACAGCAGACATATTAATAACTATCTGTCATAGAGTTGAGTCTTCTATATTGAGATTCATTGTAGATAATATATACATACCTGTGAGGGTGAAGAGCGTGTTAGCCTGTGGCTGCCGTCACGTTTCAAATTAAAGTTTCATTCTCAACTCTGAGGAAACGAGGGCCTCCAGGGCTGTCTGTTAGTTTGGAAGAAGACTTCGCAAAGACCGGCTGATTTTAAACATGTTTAATTGTGTCATATAAATATTCAGTACAAAATATCACGGTTTACAAAGCAGAGTGATGAATGGCCAGTGATGTTGGGCTCCTTAGACTACCACTATATCTCTCCAATTGTTTCTACATCAATAAAACTACTCAACCACGTTGCCACCGACATATAGCACAGCAGAGGCTCGAGCCCCAAGACCGACCTGCACATCAACAATCACAGATCTACTGTATCTGGAGCGAGGAGACTGCAGCTTCTTCGAGTTCCCTTAACAGACTCGCGCACAGAAAAAAGAAAAATGGTGAATGGCAACCTTGTTGGAGGCAGTCGCACCCCTTATCGAACACAGTTTTAAATAATGACGATATGATCACAGCCCATGTAAAAACAGTAGAATGCCAACACTCAAGAAGAAAACGTGTTGATTTCAATTAGAGCCCTCACACGGCACAGCAAAACAGACACATTTAGGACAGTGGAGCAGTTGGCCAAAGGTACTGGTGTTTTCCATTTGTACTTGAAAGGAAATGCCCCCTAAAGTTACAATTCTGGCTTGGAAATTTAAAAGTGCCTCACCAGCCCCGACCTTGAAATCCAACCAGCTTGCCTCACACAAAATGTAGAAATACCTGCACAAGTTTGACATACCAACAATACTGTAACATGTTACAGTGCAGATTGCATAAATGCAGATTAATTCTTTGCCATCACCTTATTTTGCCAAACACTATAATAAGCAAATCCCGCTAATTTTGTTAGCCACCAACATGGCTAACGTTGCTGATAACTGGGTGATTATTGGTCACTTCTGGCAAGACAGCCATTCCTTCCACCTGAACAGGAAATCAATATGAAACAGCCACTCACTGAACAGTTCTCACATTCCTCACGATTAGCTCTAAAGTCCTAGTCGCTAAATCAAATGATTTATTAGGTTATCGGTCTTGAAATGTGAGCTAATCGGTAGCATTTTGACGCTGATGTGCTAGATATGCTAGTCATCAGGATCGCTTTGCTAATACCATTGAAGGCAGTAAATGATTACACAATATTAGTGACACGGGATGATGTAATGTGTAAATTGTCCATATAGTTTAGGTGATACTTTGCTCACAAACCAAAATAAATGATAGATAAGTTTATTTCTACAAGTATGAATACTTTGTAGGTTTGAGGCTGCCTTATTTGGGTACCTCATAGTGCATTCTATCATTCAGCGCAAACCTAGAAGTGTGAGCTCCCAAGTTTCCTGCTGAGAAATGAACTGGAATGTCCAAAAAAATAAATAAAAAAATCCAAATTGGAATATCGTTTTGAGGGTATATTGGAGACTTTGCTGCTTATGCTGTTCACCAACTTGTCTTCCAACAGTGGCAGTCCAGTGAGATTTTGGCTTAAATTTAAATACACAACAACCTCTTAGTTAAAGGATTATTCACCGTGTCATCGGCTAGTCACTCAGTTATTGAAGCTGCTCAATCTTGAACCTGAGACGTATCTGATTTGGGCAGATATGTAGTTTATTGTTGGTATCTAGCCTCGGGAGTGTTCAGTATTCGTAGTTTTGTTCCTTTTGTTTTGCCACACATGTTGTACCTTGAGGCAGATATGCAGCTTTCTAGTAAAGATTTTCTGAGCCCATTAAATGCTTATCATAGCAACGCTGCAGCAGTCTGAAATGGCTACTCGCACAATAGGAGCTCTAGCAGCAAGCTAATAAACAAAACAAGAGAACACATGTATACAATAGCTGCTCATAGAGTTGTCCGGCTACTCTATAATCAGGCGGCTTGTTTAATGGTCTGCACCATTACTGATGGAGAGAAGAAAGTAGCACAGCGGCAATTATGCCATTGTGTTGTGTTATTTCTGTTCCAAATGTCTGACAAATGTCAGCCTCTTCACACGTTGGCCTTTTGTTAAAGTGAGGGCAGAGCATGTAGCTGCCGTGTTTTTTCTGTTGATATCACTTTGCTCTTTCCGTTCAACCTCCTTGCTTCTGAAAGCTTTTTACACAAATTTAGGAGGTCTTAAACCAATTTGAAAATACTGCTGCTTAAGGATCATTTTCTTTTGTTTTCTAAGTCACATTTAAGCCAAAACCCACGTGTGCTTGTCAATGCACTGACCTTCTCTCCAAGCGGAGGACAATCTTCTGGGTTTAAAAGCCTAATACGGCTCAGCTCAAAGGTCAGGTGCCCCTCGATAAACATCTTTATGGAAGAGGCTGACGGTCCCACAGGAAATCAGCTGGGTAAAGCCTGAACATTTGGTTTGGCTTCGACATAGAATACAGTGCATGTAATGAGAAGAAGGGAACGGACTGCAACAATCAGAGGCCTTTAAAAAGGAAAATACTGGTGTTCTTTGCTTTTTGGCACATTTCTGTTACCCAGCTGTTTCTTCATTAGACATTCTTCAGGGCAGGTCTTAGCCACTTTCAGGACACCATGTAGATTTTCTCTTAACGGTAAGAAAAACCATTATGTCTAATTGCTTTTTAATGTACTGAACCCCATGTGATACATTTAGACTTATTTTCTTCCACTTGAAAATATTCTGATCCCAAAGTCCAGGACGTCCAATCAGCAACTCAATCCGTGCTTGAAACATGGAATCACTTTAATAAAACTAAAAGTGAAATGAACAATTTAGAGAAATAAACAAAGAATTGTCTAAGTTTGGATAGTAGCTAACCGTAGGAGAGATGAATCTGGTTTTATTCAGTATTGGGACCCAGTGGAGATTAAAATTTTCACATTTATTTATATTTCATTAAAAAAAAGAACAAGTTCAACAAAACCAGTATTTTCCTTATCAGAGCTGTCAGTCGTTAAAATTAAAAACAATAAGATGCGCACCTCATTTTTCAGTGTCCAACGAAAAAAGTGGTTCTGGCAACATTCACCACAGCAGGGAAGTATTTGGTATTTCAGCGCACCTCACAGCAAATGCTCAGAGCTGTATGAATATACCAGTTAAACAAAGAAAAACTGTGTTTGAGTGTTTTTTTTTTCTGGCTGCAAATCTCACAGTCCTTTTAAAGAACATTAGCAGAATAACACAAAGTTGCCTCAAAATCCATTTGAGCTCAAGCTTTACTGTTGAAAAGTGGTTACCGTGAGTGAGGCAAACGTCACTGAGGAGTAGGGATTGTTTTAAAGATAGAAATCCCTTGGGAGAACGAAACGGAACAAAAAAAATAACTGTACAGCGTATTGTTTCATATTACCGTACATACACAAGCTAAGATAGAACTCTTAATATGCAGCATGTTTTTGTCCCAGAAACACTGAAAAATACATCGGCATATCTGTTGGTTTACAAAACTGCATGTAGAGGGTCCGTCACAGGCAGCTTTGGAAAAACAAATCAAAAAAATAGTTTAGATATATTTTGGCTTTATTTTGATCCCCCAAAAACACACACGAAAAAAAAAAGAAAAAAGTTTTTTCTGCGTCCCTGCAAAAACGCAACTAACACTGACTGGACACACAAAGCCTACATCTGGTCACCGGAGGGACAACTGAAAGGCGACAGCGGTGAAGGAGCGCCAACGGTGCTCGTCTCTTCTCAAACACGCCACGTTTCCGTCGGAACGGCCGACGGGAAAGTTTAACGTCATGTTTTATCTCCTTGTCTCTGTGCCAGGGTCGTTAGGAATCCCTGTCGCTCTCATCCCCACCGTACATGTCCGCCAGTTTCTTAAAGCGTGGCCCCCACTCGCTCAGGTAGTTGTAGTCCTGGTCCCCCTCGGTGGTCACCGACTCCAGCGAGCTGAGGGACTCGGCTACGGAGCCATTTCCCTCATAAGCGTAGGTCGCCAAGGAATCGTAAGGCGGCGCCGTTGGGTCGCTGTCGTTATCTTGGAGCTTCTGGTTGATAAAGTCTCTCACGTCCCCGTTATTGTCCCGGCTCGGGGGCAACACAGGCCGTCTCACCGGAGGGTAGAACGTCTCAGGGATGATGTCCCTCCTCTGTTTGCTCTCCTCGATGGCCTCCGGGTTGCGCAGCGTGCCGATATCAAAGGCCTGGGTGTCCTCCTCTCCTCCCCCCTCGTCGTTGTAGCTGACAACATTGTCCCTGACATCCTCTTTGGAGATGATCAGAGGCTCCTTCTTCCTCTGCCTCCTCAGGGCAGCAAACAGCACCACAATCACTGCAGAAAGAACAAAGACAAAGAGAACAAATAAGAGACTTTGGAGACTTCTGCTGGTGTTTCTTTGCTTGATCTCCTTGTTGTGAAGGCCAGTGACCATCCAGGAAGAACTGTTGATGTTGCATGAGTGTTCACTGATTTTCAGGCTCTTTAAAGAACTGAATTTGAGAGCAGAAAGATGCATTATGCATTTCTGCAGGCACTGGGCCACCGCTGCTACAGAACAATGGACCCAGCGCATTGTTTGCTACTACCACAATGACGTTTGATGATGTGCAGCTGGTTTAACCTCTTTGAATTTAGTCAAACATTAAATCAATCATGCTTTACTTAAGCAGCCCAAATCAAATGGTAAATGGTAAACGAACTGTACTTACATAGCTCCTTTCTATCTTATCAAGATACTCAAAGTGCTTTACAACACAATCTGTCCTCATTTACCCATTCACGCAGCACTCTACTAGATCTCTACAACAACTTATCAGTGCTTTAGATCACATTCATACACCGATGGGACACGCATCATAGACAATGAGGGGTTCAGTGTCTTGCCCAGGGACACTTCAGCATGTGACTGCTGGTGGAGCCGAACTCCCAACTCACCCATAGAGCTTTAGAATGTGACATCACTGTGTCTGTGGCGTGGTGGCCAGAGGGGTATGTGCACCATCTTTGCTGTCCTTAATCATAACTGTCGAAAACAAAGTTTCTCGCTGACTTTTTAAAAGTCTAAGTAGGTTAAAACAATTTAGCAATGGTCCGAACTTGTTGCATTATTGGAAATAATGTCCGGTCACATGACCAGAATGGTAAAAAGATCAAAAACGGACTTTCATTTCATTTTCTCGCCTGGAAACAACGCGAGGGACCAAACTAAAAGGGGGCGAATGGCTTGGAAATGAGTGGTGACGTCCTGATATAACTTTCTCCAGCGTCCCAAGATACCTGCACGCTTGTTCCAGACATTTCCATTCTGGTGTCTAAATCTGGTTCGTTGGTGTTGCGCTATAAATTTCTGCCATGATTTTGTCCAGGTATACTCGTGTTTGGAGGGCGACTGCTCTAACCACTCAGCCACAGCTGCCCAACAAAGATCAAGAGCACATTGATGAGGTCACTGTGGGAGTACCTTGGACTGTAGCAACAAAGTCTTTGGGTTGCTGAATAAGAATACATATTTCAGTCAGTTTTACAGATATTGAATTAAAATGTATTTTAGTAGTAGCTATGTGTTATTCCCAGCAGTTCAAGTACTTCAACAATGGCCTTGTTGCTGTTTTAAGTGTTTTATAAATAAAGTGGTATGGTATGATATGGTAAGTACTGACAAATGGCCTAAATTCTGTCATAATTGCAGGAATGTATGCATAATGTTATTTTTGAGGTTAGCCCAAACACTAACTTCAATATTTCTTAACAAAAGAAGATCTTAGTTTTAAACTTTGGAAAGCAACAGGCAATTTAAATTATTTCAAGAAATGCTAGGCCTTTAATTGATTAAATACATTTGATGTGCTGCTGGTTTAAAACCCAGTCAGAGCATTTCCAGAGAATATCACAAGATTCAGGACACTGAAAAAAATTGCTGCTGTTTCTCACCCCCGGCTCTAAACCAATCTTCAAATCTGTGACGCCAACGCTTCACTCAATAAACAATATTACTGTTGTAGTCTCTGATCGTCACGTCCATTATTTATCCCAAAGGGGATCTGACTCATCTGCTCTCGTCTTTTTTGGAACGCTAAAGAACCATCTACAACAAAGAAAAACTATAACAGCAGGAAATGGGTTGTGGAAAATCACAAATGGCATTCTTTAATAATCAGGGCATCTGATTGTTAAAGTTTAATATTGGTACACATTATGTCTGCTATGTTTAGAAGAAAAAAACTTTAACATGTTGAACACTTTGATCGTTCTGTCAGTAGTGGGGAAGACAATGGGTTCAGAATCTCATGGAGTTCCTCCTAAAGGCAATCGTCAAAGTGAAGTTGGCAACAGTGGAGCTTATTAATAAAACAATATTTTAAAATCATTTTCATAATTTACTGTGGAACTTGTTGCTGAGATTATAGAATTATCCACATAAATACCATTTCATGACTAACTGAGTAAATGCAGCTCTTTAAAATACGAATAAAGTTTGATATTTTCCATGGGAGGTGGGTAAGGTTCGTAATCCTTGGAGATACTATACATCTAGTTGATTCAGTTTTGAATGGATTCAACCCAGTTCATCATAGCTGCTACAGCTAATCAACTTTAGAAGATGCACTAATGCCGTTAACAAAGTCAATTTGTACAGATGTTGAGGTAAGATTTGGTGTAGGAGTGGCAGCGAGTCATCCCAAACACATCGAGCACAAACTGATCACTAAGATCTTTGTTAAAAACTTTGGCACTAACTGTTGGAGTCGATCACACCAGTGGTGTAGTCTTGATACGCTGGTATACGCCATATACCCACTAGAAAAGCTGGGGAATTTCCGTATACCCACTTCAAAGTGCCCAGTGTTACGTGACATATATGGTAATTGGGTAATTGGTATATTGAAAGATAAGCGTCGGGGCCAGTGGTCGGTGTGAAATAAATGATCTCAGAGAACAGCGGTGTCGGGGGTGGGGCCGGGGGAGAGGAGACTGTCTGTTTGTTGCCAGGCGCGTGTGCCACCGCGAGCCACTCCAGTGAAGCTAGTGGAAGTGACGCAGAGCATCACCGGAACAAGGGCGAGGGGCTTTTCAGAATAAAAGTTTAGACCAGATATTTATATTTTGTCATAAGTGTTAGTAACTTTTGAAACCACCGGCGTGAAGTTTTGAGAGCAATAAACAGCAAAACCCTTATTAAACAACAATTATTGGTCAGATTACATTAAATTTATTTTTTAAACATCACAAATTATTTATTTAAAAAAAAACTTCATTTAAACATTCATATTTATATGTGCCACTTAAAGCCTAAAGAACTTTCACATTTTGTCCAATTTACTTTGGGAATCTGAACTAAAAAGAAAATAACTTGTAACAATAAATAGGATGTGTGTGTATTTATGTAACATTTATCCATCCATTATCTTCTGCTTCCTAGGGAGGTGCTTCGGGAAGATCAAAATAAATTGACGATTACTTTGTACCACAGTACTTTGGTTTCTAAGCACAGTATACCCACTACAAGCATGTAGACTACACCACTGAATCACACCCTAATGCGAGCAGGTCGCCACAAGCAATTTAACCTTAGCAAACTCAAAAATGGCCATAACTAAGGTAGTTTTAGAGATACTGGGCTAAAATCTGGTGTGATAAGAATTTGAGAATCATTCACAACGTTGAGGATGCATGTATTCCGTTACGATTCAAAAACAACTGGACTTTATTTGTAACAGAAGACCTTGCGCTTCTCGTCCGAGGAGCTTTCTCAGTTCACAGAACAGTGTGTGGGGTTTGAGTTATAAAGCTAGATACATATGCAGATTGCCCTGTCAATCCTCACAATAGGGGTTTGTTAGGGTTCCGTTAAGATATTCCATTAAGATATGCAGTTTTTTATTAGTTTTAAAGTTTAGTTTAATATTCTGGTCATCGTATGCCTCTGTCATGAAAGGCTGTGAAAGTGCATTGAAACAAAACTGTAGTGTCACGTGCTGGCCATAGATCTGCCTGCCTTTTAAATTAGCTTTGTACGCTCGTGTGACTGATCCAAATAATTTAGAAAAATGGCAACAATTAGTCTAATAATTGGTCAACCATTCAATTGATCCATCTCTAATAGGTACTTAACATTATTCTGGTTTGAATACGTCCCATAGTACAAATAATCAGGCATCTATAGTGAAACAAATATGAATGGAATCACTTCTGATGCCGTTTAATGAATAAAAATTACATTTTCAGCCAATCAACACACACGTTTACTCCAGTCCTAAAACAATAGACTCTTCCAACATAGAGCTTGGTTTTACATTTTAATTTAAAGGTTACATGAAAGCCTTTCCTGTTTGTGGTTTCATGCCTCTCTTATGAGTTTACAGACAGCAGTGGCTGTCTTAACTAGACTTTTTGAGCTTCAAATTAATGTGACATAAAACTAGAAATGACATTTGAGAAACTGCCAAATGGCCACGACACACTCCAGACTGATCCTTTGCAGTGATTTGGTTGCTGAAGGTTTTGTTATTTACTGATATTCTTTGAAAAGGTTAGCAGATCATCAAACCTGATGGTAAATCATAGAAAACCCATGAATAAAATGTGACCTAAAAAGAGCTGCTGTAAAATGGTAGATTCTTTCAAATGTGCTTTTGGCTCATTTTCCCACTGAATAAAAAGCATTGCGACTGGGAACAGTTTAAGTCATGACGGCATCGTCTTCCTTTTATCAACAGTCGGTAGTTTTCAGTTTTTCTGTGGTTCTGGTTTTGGATTTTGGAGATTTTCAAGTTGCAGTGAAGTGCGTTTTCTCTCAGTTGGTTCAGATGCCGTCAGTCTTTGCTGTTCAAACTGAATTATGATTCCAGCTGTTGATACTGTCACAACAATCCACCCACCGGAGGAGATTAATCAAATGAAGGAGTGAAATATAAAACCTCGTCTCGAACACCTGCGAAAGCCTCAACTTCAGTTTAGATTAAAGGCCTAGTGCAGATTTTCTTCCTAATTTCACGTCAGAGTTTTAGACGCGAGATCAATTTATGTTGAGAAACAACAGAGTTTGGTCAAATCTTGAAAATAGCATTATGCACAATCTCACACAATTTGGCCAAGTAACACAGTCTGTTAGCCTTCAGGGCGTGTGTTACAGATGCCTCTCGGCTACTACTACACCAACTTTTAGCTCAATATCTGGACAGTTGGTTGTTTTAGAGCCACAGTTGTGTTGACTAAGGTCAATTAGTTTTGGCAGCCATCTTAAAGCAGACTGACCCTTAACATTGATCAGGTGTAGATGTACCGGCACATCCAAGGGTTGCTGTTTAAGAGTTTCATTAAAATCCATTCAATGCTTAATGAGATATTTTGCTAACAAACATACAACTCCAACAGTTATTACCAAAGTTTTGAGCATAAACTTGTGCACGATGTTACACTCGGAGTATGTGTTTGAAATGATGCTCAGCTACAGCCACAAGATTTTGGATCAGTCAGGAAAAATTGTTGCGTTAGTGTTTTGAACCAAACTGAAACATGTTCATGAACTTACTGAGCAGAATGAGGACGCAGAGTAAAATGGCCACCAGGGCTCCAGTGCTAAGCCCCGCCCTTGCCGTCAGTGCCTCGGGGTTGCATTGCTTCATGTTGCCTTCGCGGTCGCAGGTGCACACCCTGATGGTGAGCGTGTTGGTGCTGCTCTGCATGGGGAACTCCCCATCAGAAATGACCACGGGGACGTGGTAGATGCTCTTCTGGAGGCTGTTGTAGCTGTTCCTCCGAGTTAGGATCCATGCGGTGTTGTCTGACAATAGACGGACATACAGGAGTCATCGACAACTTGCTTGGATTTTGAACAAGATCTGTCGACCACGATGTTCAGCGTACCTTTGTTATCCCGGACAGAGAAGTTGGCCTTCCCCGCAGCCTCCGGTGCTAGGCTGAACATAAAGCGATGTCCTCCGAGGGGCTCGTCAGGATCTATGGCGCTCACTGTCTGTATCCTCTGGAACAAGAAGCAGAACGATGAGGACCAGGACATTTTAAAATATGATACAAATAATTAAGCTGAACACTTCTTTTGTTGTTGCTTCAGAAATGTTTCATTCATACCCATCTACTCTGCTCACTACAGACTCATGTTCGGGCTGCTGTTTAATATACCGTGTTTACATTATTAGTGTTTAGCATATATCTTAGATCTTTTAGTGTGTCGTTTACTGTTCGTTCAGCGTAAATCTTAGATCCTTGGATAATGTTTCTTTTTATAATTTATATTTTTGCTATTTTTTGGTGTAACTGGGACCTTGAGTACACAATTTTATTCCACCTCATGTACCACGTGTGATGCGAATGATAATAAAGAAAGTTGAACCTTGAATTTTGAGAAGTGGTCAGTGGTGGATGGATAATTCAAAACCAATTGAAATAGAAGTTGAATATTTTTCTCTTTATTCCATAACTTGTAAAACCTTATAAATCTCACTTTCCAACTTCAAACTCATTTTTTATTGGATTGAATCAGAGTAAAGCTTCAACACGCCTCGGTAGGAGAAAAAGATGTATGAAGTTTGTAAAGTTGCAAACAATCACACATCTAAAATTAAAAACCTCTTCTTTTAAAGAATGCATGTCGTCCACTTCTTCTCATGCCTGAGTTTTGGACTAAGATCATCTTATGTTAAGAAATGACTCAGCTGAAGCTATTTTGGTCAAATACTGAAAGTAACCGCTTTATTTTGAGCAATCTCACATAATCTATTGACACTCAACGTATGTACTGAGAAAAACTCTTAGTTACAACTACATCAAACATTATTCAATATATTGTGTTTAGTGTAGTTTAGTAAATTGTATTTAATGTTGTAGCCATATTGTCCTAATTAGGGTCAGTTTGTTGTAAATGTTCATCCAGTGATTACTTAATTGTAAATGGACTGTACATACTGGTTTATATCACCTCTCTATCTTATCAAGACACTCTAAGATCTTTACAACAATCTGTGTCCTCATTTACCCATTCATACAGCTCTATACTAGATCTCTACAAAGAATAATCAGAGCTTTATCACATTCATACACCGATGGGACACACGTCGAAGGCAATGATGGGTTCAGTGTCTTACCCAGAGACACTTCAGCATGTGACTGATGGTGGAGTTGAACCCACAACTCTTGCATTGAAGGATGACTGCTCTAACCACTCAGCCACAAACACCCGCTTAATTCAATCAACCTTAATTTAGACAGGTTATTCTCTTAGAGACCCATTTTAGACTTAATGACAAATTCATTAAAATTGTTCCCTTTTTTTGTGAGATATTTTGCTAACAGACAGCCAAAACATCATTTCCCCATTTGCCTTGGGAAGAAAAAACAAAAACCCTCAGGGAACGTGCAGTGGATTTCCATCATCAGCAGGATTTATTGGTTGTCCAGGATGGTGTCATTAAAACAAAAGCAGATGTGCAGGAACATTTTCCGAACTTTTCCTAAAACCAAACTGATGAAAGTGTCAAGGTGGAGCCTTGGCTGGGAGTCGGCTGCTTTAAAGACCATTTCTGGGACAAAACGGGGTTTGCCTTTTCTTACAAAGGAGCATGTTTTCTCCAGGACTGACTTTTTCAAAGAGGATGTAAATTCTCGTTTCTGGAGTAAAAGTTTGAGTTGAAATTTTAGCTTTGAAAATAAACTCTGCACCTTAACGGAATATAAAGTCTTACAAGAGGCATAAATGGTGTTTAAAAAAGTTTCAAACTTTTAAGTTTGGCTGAAGATAACAGGTCTGTCATTTGCTTCAAGGACAGATGAAATAAGAGATAGCAGATGGGGGAGAAGTAACAGGACGATTTGGAAAAATAATAAATAAATCTCCAAAACCTGCTGCTGATTGTTGGAAGGCACTTTAGCTCTGCAGCGTTCAATAAGGCCTTGATTTATCTGCAGGGCCATCCATCATCCAGGAAAGGCCTCAAAGGTGTCCTAAAAATGCCTCTCCCTTATCAGACTTAAAGAGTACACGTTCTCCTCATTTACAAGGTCATCATTTTATTTTGAGCTTGACTCACTGAGAGGTTTGCACGCTTTGAAAATTCAAAACATCTTTTCATGTCAGAACATGTCTGAAGCATTTTATTTTTAGCTCCTGTCACTTTAAAAAACCTCATCTAAAAGGTCCAGACTGTTTCTTGTTCTTTATTTGAGGCGTTGCAGATCACGTTCCAGTGAACTTTGTAACTCTTCAGTACTTTAGCGTTCACAAATTTTCATTCAACCTTTATTTCTACAGGTTAGTCTCATTGAGCCTCGAGGTCTCGTTTACAAGAGAGACCTGGTTTTGACAAAGAAAGATGACAACGGTAGACAATCATAAAATAAAGCATATGAGTTGCAAAAATAAATGGAAGAAAATTGTATATATAAATAAAACAAAACAAAAACAGCTACATTGTAAAGTGATATATAAAAAAACCTAAAAACAGGAACATGTCTGCTTTGGTTTTTGCCATGAACTTAGCAGATGTTTGAAGCCACTTAGAGAGGTCAAAGGTCGAGAGCTTCAGATCTTTTTACAAGATATTCCAGGAAACAGGAGCGGAGTAGGAGAAGGTCCTTTTATCTAGTTCAGTCCTCACTGAGGGAACACTGCAGGTAATGATGTCCTGAGAGCGCACGCTGTAGCTGCACTCACGCAGAGACATGTAGGAGGAGATGTATGAAGGCAGCAGACCAAGAAGTGATTTAAAGATGAAAATGTACCAGTGAGAGTGTGCATGAAGTTAATGGTGACCAGTTAACCAGTGAATACTGAGTGCAGTGGTGGGTAAGATAATCACAGCCAGTTCTGAATCTTAGTGCACCATGATAGACAGCATCCAACATCTGCAGCATCCAACATCTGCAGCATCCAACATCT
>NC_056517.1:3525389-3541225 GCF_014905685.2 Nematolebias whitei | reverse complement strand
ACAGAACAGGATTATGAGGAACTATTACCAAGTCCTTAATCTCTATACCACAGGTCAGAACTAAATCAAGAGTGTGATGATAAGAATGAGTAGATGTGCGGACGTTTTGGGTAAAACCAAATGAGTCTATTAAATTATTAAAGGCTATGATTAAACTATCACTCTTAACATCCACATGAATATTGAAATCACCCATTATGATGATTTTATTAAGTTAATAATTCTGAGAATTCAGACAAAAACTGAGAGTCAGCGCCTGGTGGACGATATATAACAACTAGTAAAAGTGGCTTTTCTGATTTCCATTTTGGATGAGAAAGACTGAGGGACAGCGATTCAAAAGAATCATAACTGGTTTGGCATTAATCAATAATCCTGACTGAAAAATAGAACCTACTCCTCCACCTCGGCCAGTTGTTCTAGGAACATGAAAAATGAAATAATTAACAGGAGTGGATTCATTTATACCAACAAAATCCTCCTGTTGTAGCCAAGTTTCTGTCAGACAGAATAAATCAATATGATGATCAGTTATCAGTTCATTAACTAACAGGGATTTAGAGGAAAGAGATCTGATGTTCAATAATCCACATTTAATGATTTTGCTCTGGTAAAGTAACTGTTTATTTTAATCAGATTTTGATGGTTTATATTTTAGAGCTGATTTTTGGTTTATTTAATTTGAGCCGTGGGCGAGTTGACACTTCTCCGTGGTCTTGCTTTGTTTCTCCTTGGTAGCTTTGTGTTCAACATCTTTTGTCCAAACTATCTATCGCCCTCCTCTGCACGTGTCCAAACAATCTCAGCCTTGGCTCTCTGACTGTCTCTGAACCTGAGCTGCCTCAGATGTGATCATTTCCAACCCTGTCCATTGTGGTGAAGATCTGAACATCTTCATATCTGACACTTGTGGCCCCTCTGGTCTTTTCATTAGTGCCGCTGTCTACAAACCAAACGTAATAGCAGGTCTTTCCTTGTAAACCTTCCTTTTCACCCTTGCAGCACTCCTTCTGTCACAAACCAGCCATAACACTTGTCTCCATCCACTCCAGTGGGCCTTGACCCTGTGTACCTAAATACCTTCATCTTCCCTGACCCTTTAATTCAACACATTGTCTGTCTTCTCTCAGTGACTTTCATTTCTCCTCTCCACAGAGCATACCTCCACCTCTCCAAACTATTTCACCTGCTCCCTACTCTCACTACAGATCACAGTGTTGTCCACAAACATGTCCATGAGAACTCCAGCATCAACATAATGTGACAAAAATATCTATACTGCGCAAAGATGACGAGGCATAAACGCAAATAATACTTGTTTGCTTAAACTACAGGAAAATATGCAAAGCTCCATGTGTTCCTTTTGACCTTAATCTGAGTATCATTAGCTTAAGCATAGGGTGACCAGACGTCCCTGATTTCCAGGGACAGTCCTTGTTTTGGACGATCCGTCCCTGGCTAAAGCTGTCCCCGGAAATGTTCCAGATTTTAGCGTTTTAGACTGTTATAGGGGGGTAGAACGCTCGAGTGAGTATGTTGCGCACAACAACAGCTATTACATTAGCTGGTTGCACTGCTCTGTTGCGCTGTCAGACAGAGAAGAAGAAGAGAGCAGAGAGCGCCGCCTTTAAAACAGAAGAAGAAGAAGCAGCAGCTTCAGCTTGTGACCACTCGCCACCGACGGGGCTCTCCTGTGAAATGGTGTAAACCCATTAATTTTGTTTCAACTGGGCTGATTCTAGCCGTGATAAATGTTTGTTTCGCGGTAAGAAATGTTTCTAGTGTTGTCAGCTGTGCCCAGGTGAAAAAACAGGGCTGGGATGGGTTTAGTTTTATTAAAGATGACGACCCAAACCAAGGTTTTATTAAAAAAAACAGACCAACAAAAGGCAAGACGAGAGCACGGGGAGTAACTGCGGAGAGAGTGGGAGAAATCGTAACAGTTATGAGTTGTTTTGCTAACTCATGTGATTTGTGAACAGAGACTTTCAGGCTTAGGTGCGTGTGTTTACTCTGAACGTATGAAGATTCCTCAGTGACAGAAACTGAAAGAGGCAAGAACCGAAGTGAAAATGATGAGGAGGGAGAGATCATCGTCTGCTTAAATGTGCATTTATTCTGTTCTTTGAGCTTGGAGCTACAAAATAAATATAGGTTTTTTGCTAAATATAGGATTTTAGGCATTTCATCAGCGGAGGAAACTAATTAAATAATTAGAGGCAGCTTTTTGAGTGACACGGTGAAACAAGTGGAAGAGAATAAACATTACTAAACTGTGTCTTATTTCTTATGTTTTAAGTGTTTCACTTTACTATTATCTGTGGGGAGTGGTGGCGCAGAGGTTAAAGGTGAGCCTGTGATCAGATGGTCGACGGTTCAACTCCCTGTACTGACATCAAAATGCAGGTGGGATAGGTGGAGCATTCACACCTGCTTCCACCTTTATTTACCCCAACTCTGGACCCTTGAGCAAGGCCCTTAACCCCCACCATCTGCTCGCCCGAGTGCCCTAGCTGGCAGCTCTCTGCTCCACACAGAGGGCTGCTGTAGCTCGGTGGTCTGTGTTTGCGTCAGGAAGGACATCTTGGATTAAGATCAGGACTTTGACTTGGCCTTGTTAAGATGCTTAAGCGAAGTGTTCTCTATTCACACAAGGAGAGCTGTTGGTCAGGCTACTTCTTGTTGCTCTCTAAAATAGTTATTGAATCAGGTGTTCACTTATGTAGGTAAACATAGGTATAACAAACTGTTAAAACATACCAGATTGCTGGAAATGTCATCTACTTTATTCAAAATATTCTGGGGGAGGACCCCCAGACCCCCCCACCAGTGTAACTTTCAAACACCACTGTATGAACATGTTCACATGTGCACAAATGTGTGCATGCACACTTACAGTACATTAGCTTATTTTTGTTACACCAGATGTTCTTCCTGACGCAACCACAGACACCGAGCTACCACAGCCTCTGTGTGGAGCAGAGAGCTGCTATCTAGGACACCCAGAGGAGCAGATGGTGGGGGTTAAGGGCCTTGCTCAAGGGCCCAGAGTGGGACGAATGAGAGTGGGGGCAGGTGTGGGTGCTTCACCTACCCCACCCACATTTTTGATGTTGTCGGTACCGGGGCTTGAACCGGCGACCTTCCAATCACAGGCCCACCTTCTCTAACCTCTGCGCCACCACTCCCCACTCTATTCCTACTACTACTATTGTTTTATTCATTTTATTACTCTTAAGAAATGTTAACAGTGTGAAGAGATACATTCCTACATTTGATTTTTATTGTTTAAACATGAATAAATATTTTAAAATAAATGAAACCGTAACTGTTCTTAATTTCATCTTTATAACTTTTTTATTTTTTTTTTGGTCTCCGAGCTGGAAATGTCCCCAGATTTAATTTCAGAAATCTGGTCATCTTACTTAAGCAGCATTTAGCTTAAATAGCAGCCAGCTGTCAATGACGGCCAATAGATTTTAGCATAAGTAGCTGTTAGCTTGGGTAGCTTTTAGCGTGAAGAGCCGTTTAGGTAAAGTAGCATTTTGCTTGTGTGTAGTGTTTAGCTTGGATGCCAGTTAGCTTGAAAAGTTGTTAGCTGTTAGCTAACACTTATTTCATCTCCAAACGTAATCACTCTAACATCTGTCTAACGCAGCTAAGATGCTTGCTACTCATATCAACTCCACACAACTCCACTTAACCATTTATGAGAAAATGAGACTAAGCAAATCTGTCGTATGGCTTTGTGGATCTTTTATATTTATATTTGAAGAAAGAACGTTTCTGTCAAATAGCCATCTAGAAGCTTCAAACACGTGACTGAGTTACAGATTCTCTCCGAGGCCCGCTAATTGGGCAGATAATCCCTAACTCAGAGGACCAGATGAAACCATGGTGATGGCTTTATGCTCACAAACAACCAACCTGATTAGCCTTGGCGTTTTCACACACGAACGTCTCGTAATTGGTGGCAAAGGTTGGAGCGTTGTCGTTGATGTCCAGCACTCTGACGTACACGGGCACTCGGCTTATTTGTCGCGCGTTGTCTGGGAAACACAAAGGTGGACACGATCACTTCACATGAATAATTGTTACTTAACACGTGTGACACAGAACATGTGTGCAACTATAGCTCTGTCTCCAGGCAAACTAATTATACCTAAATCAAATTATGTATTTAAATAAATAATAGCATATTGGGGGGGAAATCACTTCAGCAACAAATCAGAAGCTTTTTATTGCAAATATATTTAGTTTTGTTTTTAATCTGTTAAGACGCTGTTAATTAGAAGAGTGGATGGAAATCTCTGCAGAACATTGAAGTCTTATTGACAGAAAAACAAGGGACATGAAGTTAATTAGAAAAGATTAAAATTGGGAGGGAATGACCAAATAAGTAATTTTATGTTTGAATTTATCCCAATCACAGACAAAGATTAAGACAGGGTTAAGTTTGAGAACAGTTTTAAATTAAAAGCTGCTAATAAATAACAATAATACAAATATACATTGTAATGAAGTTGTGGGAGTAAATTTCCTGTAAACTGGGCCTTTTTCTTTTTCCAAACTCATACGAGTGCCTCTCTGAGCTGGAAGAGAAACACCAGCTCCAGGCCAACTTTTCACTTTGACATTCATAGATAACCATCAATTCCAAAAGTCCCATTTGGCTGTAAGAATCAGAGATTATGCAGTGTTCAGACAGAGTGGTCCGCTGCCCATCAAGCTGTTTGCACTTACTGAACTCTGTGGCGATGACAGAAATGTTGTGCCAGGCGTGCTCCTCCCGGTCCAGCTCCCTGAGGATGAACACCGACCCGTTCCCCGCATGGACGTTGAACACTCGGTCCATGTCCGTGAGCCGATCGATGGTGTACCTGCGTGAAAAACACAGGAGTTGAAACTTTTGGGCCTTCCTCTGGAAAGACGCTGTGTTCCCCTGACGAAGGACACGGTCGCTTGTAAAGCTTTTCAGATGGTAACTGGTCCTAGCTTTTTTTTTCTACATTTTTCTTTAAATACCATTTTATTTTCACTTGTTATTCTCAGTTTGTACGCATCCTTTATGATGGTCTATTGTTGTCGTTGTTGTCCACTGTTGTCATCACTCTTTGTTAAAACCAGATCTCTCTTGTAAACGAGTCCCCGAGGATCAATGGGATTAACCTGAATAAATAAAGGTTGAATGAACGGTACACATGGTCACATTCAGGCGCAAGTCTTGGTCAAATTGTGTGAAAGTGAGTTGAAGAGGCTTCATCAGACCGGCAGGTGCTCAGTGTGAGTTTGAGAAAGTATGATGGATAAGCACATGCCTTTTTAAAGAAGGGGTGATTACAGCTCCGTTTAAAATGTTCTGGGAACATTTTATCCACCAATACACTTGAAGATTTTTACACAAGGGAACTTAAATAATAAAAACTTCTCACTGCTTTAACTCGGAACCAAAACTACGACTTAATACATTGAGTTTACGTGGATAGAAATGGAAGGTTTTAGTTGTTTTATGCAGCACGCAATGGTAAACCATCTTTGTCCTGTTGTGATGAGAGGTCTTGCTGCATAAACACACGCCGGAGACAACAGTTGGGTTGTTTTCTCTGCTTCCCAGACGACCGCGATACATCAGTGTGATTAATGGAGTAGCTGGCATCACGAGGGCCAGTGTAAGAGGCAGGAGACCCCTGAGGGGAGACCATAAATGCATGGACGCTCCGCTCTTCTCCTTCCACAGATTTGTACTTTCCTTCCTTACCAGTGTCTTTATCTTCCTCTCTTAATGCCCCGCCAGGCCAGACTGTAACTCTAACCTCGTTAAATCTGTGTCAGACACGAGCTTTACTAATTGCTTTTCCAAGAAGTCCTATAATTTAACCAGCTGGGGTCAAACCCCCACCCCCCGATTACTGACGGAGGATGGTCTTGAACAGAACAGACATCTAAAGTAACGCTGAAAGCTGGACTCAGCTGCTGGATTGATGGATGACAGGACACGAAGGTCAACAATTTTAAGTGATCACCAAATTCCACTGTTAGAAGTCATTCTCTGACAATAACAACTGGTGTCTACCATCTTGTCTTGATCTTGTTTTTTTATTTTTGCTTTAATCTGTTTCCTGTTTAACGTTGTAAGTTATCTCATTTTATTGTTGGTCTTTAACTCTTCTGTAATTACTTGTTTCTCTCTTGATTGTTTTGTCTAAGCTTTTGTTTAGACTATTGCAATAGTTTGTTGTCTGTGTGTCCAAATACAGTTCTTCTTTATAAAGTCTTCAGTTAATCCAAAATGCTGCTGCCAGAGTCTTAACTGGAGTTACTGGGAGAGATCATCTCTCTCTAGTTTTAGCTTCTCTCCTTTGGCTTCCTGTTGAATTCAGAATTGAATTCAAAATCTTACTTCTAACCTACAAAGCTCTCAACAACCTAGCTCCATCTTATATTACAGATCTTATTGTTCCATATCCTGACACATGCTCAATAATCCAGGTAGAAAAATCCAAAAAAGTTCAATCTGGTCCTCTGGACATTCAAAAAACAACAAAACAAAACAAACAAACAAACAAACAAAAAAAGCTTTTTGCTTTTGTTGTTGTTGTTGTTGTTGTTGTTGTTGTTGTTGTTGTTGTTGTTGTTGTTGTTGTTGTTGTTGTTGTTTTGAATGTCCAGAGGACCAGATTGAACTTTTTTGGATTATTGTTCCATAATTTCCTAATAGAGCACTTTGTTCTCAGACTGCAGGCTTACTTGCGGTTCCTAGAGTTTCCAAAAGCAAAACGGGAGGAAGATCTTTCAGTTATCAGGCTCCTCTCTTGTGGAACCAACTTCCAGTTTCTGTCCATGAGGCTGACACATTGTCCAGTTTTAAGACTGGACTGAAGACTTTCCTTTTTGATAAATCCTATAGTTAGGGTTGGCTTGTTATGCTGCTATAGGTTTAGACTACTAGAGGACAAATTGACCTCATTTCTTCAAATGAGTGGTTACTAATGCATACATATGAATAGTTTACATGTAATACTATTTCTACCTTAACATGTGATTCTCGACCTGCCATTGTGTATCTGTTCCTCCTTCATGCCCTCTCAGACCCAGCCGGTCGAAGCAGATGGCCACTTGTCCTGAGCCTGGTTCTACTAAAGGTTTATTCCTAATGAGGGAGTTTTTCATTTCCACTGTCGGCTTCCTGCTTGCTCAAGATGAGAGTCTGCAACAAAGTTAGACTCAAAGCAGTCTGCTCCTCAGATAAATAATGTTAATACTTACTTTTGATCATTCGACCTTGCTGGATAAGCTGAAGAGTTGGGCTGGCATTTTAGGTTCTGCTTTGAAATGGTTGTCCACCTACTTGTCTGATAGATCAATCTTCTTGACTACATCTATATACAGATCCCATTCCTGCCCTGTTCAATTTGGCGTTCCACAGGGCTCTGTGTTGGGGCCATTGTTGTTTCTGCTCTATCTGCTCCCTCTTGGTCCGATACTTTCATATTTTAAGAAGATCTCCTATCATTGTTATGCTGATGATATGCAGTTGTATATTTATTTTCTTCCAAATGAAGTTTCAAAACTACATATTTTACCTGTCTAGATTCAATAAAAAATTGGATGAATGAAAGTTTTCTCCAGCTAAATGGAGAGAAAACCGAAGTAATCATCTTTGTACCAGAAATAAAAACAAACTGTAATGATAAAGGAGATCCTTGGGCGTCTCGGTTATTTTGCTAAATCTTCAGTTAGAAACCTTGGGATAACCTTGGACTCAGGTTTAACTCTGGAACGTCATGTAAAATCTCCGGTTTGTTCCTGTTTCTACCATCTGCGAAATATTGCCCAGCTTAGCCGTATTGTTTCTCGTCCAGAATTGGAAATCTTAATTTTTGCTCTTGTTTCGTCTCGCCTGGATTTTTGTACACTTGTTTAACCAAAACCTCCCTAGACCGGTTGCAGTCTGTACAGAATGCTGCTGCTAGACTCCTGACTGGATCTTCAATGTTTTATCATGTAACTCCACTTCTAATGCAACTCCATTGGCTCCCAGTTCATTATTGAGTGGATTTCAAGATTCTGGTTTTGACTTGGCGAGCTCTGCATGGACAGACACCAATTTACATCTCAGAACTTTTACATCCCTACACCCCGATCAGGGCTTTGAGGTCCTGTGATCAAGACCTGCTGATTGTCCTCCAGACAAACCTGAAAACTAAAGGAGACAGAGGCTCTTCTTCTGTGGCTCCAAGACTCTGGAACTCCCGTCCTCAAACTCTCAGATCAGTGGACTCAGTGGCTTCTTTTAAAGGGCAGCTAAAAACTCGTCTTTTTAAATCTGCCTTTTCTTAAATTGGTTTTAATGCTTTTGTTATTTTGTTTGTTGAAGCACTTTGTGATTTTTATCTTGAGAAGTGCTATATAAATACAGTTTTACTTACTTACTTACTTTTTATATGTATGTTTCTGTCCAGTGCCCTGAGATGACTTCTGTTGAGGCTCGGTGCTAAATAAAAATAAACTGAATTGAACTGAATTGAAGCTTTAGTACACATCATTTTTCTGCCTTCAGTTGAACACTGAATCACTAAACCCTGAAAGACTTCAACAAAGCTTCCAGTAGTTTTTATCACTATCCTATCTATCACCCTCCAAGTGCAATTGGAACATGCAGGATGAATGTTCGTGCCAGATGTGAATGGGTTCTCGTAGACGCCAGTAGCAGCTGAGAACATTTTCACATAAAACAAAGACTTTTAACTCACTAACAAAAATATCACATGAAAGTGTTCGAGAGTGTGTCATTAAGCTTGGGTTGAACAATTGTGACATTAGAAGCTGAAGTTTTTTTTTGAAAGCAGCAGTTTGAGACAAAATAGTAGTAAATTTGCAGTCTGAGTCACTTAAAGACGTCTGGCAACTTGAACACAAAGCTGTTGATTGATGATCAGCGGGTTTTAGTTTTCAGTTCGTTTTATACACGTTCTGAACTAAACACATAAATATGAAACGTTTGAGCGATTTCACCTCAATGGCAGAAGCCTGAACATCCATGTGTTGCATGGTACAGTCGTGTTTACAGACAAGACTGTTCAAATTCAGAGACTTCAGGGATTATTAGGAAGAAGTGATATAAACCTTCACGGCAGCACACTTTGGTACCAAAATAAAGAAGGAAAACCACAACTCCATGATAATTTTACCTCGTGAAGCCTTTAAAACTTTTGCTTGTGACATCCAAACAAAGTAAAAATATAAACCCTGTACGTGAGTCCTTCCACACAATGTTTGAGTTCTGTCTTTTGTTTGTTTGACCCAAAGTTGCACATTGAAGTCTGAACGGGGAGAAACGAAGAGCTTCAGCACCTGCCAAGTTTATTCTCTGTAGATTTACAGTTCTGCAGATAAAGCATGCACAGATGAAAGCAAGAGAAGTATTTGTGAGGGCGGTTTCCTGGTTGAGGACACTTTGACACGAGGCCCGATCCCTTATCTGCCCGATGATCGGACAGCTCTGATCCCTCGTGCACGTCGGAGTCTGTGAGTGGGACCATCGTGTTTTGGCCTGAGTCTTTCCTTTGTGTTGTCAGCTCCTGAAGTTTGTGGGGTTTTGTTTCTGTTCTCATGTTGTCTGCTCAATAAAAAAGCATATTTATGTGTTTAAACTAGAATCAAAAAGGTTTGATCTTTAAGACAGCAAAAATATTTTAAGTTTTTTATCGCCAAGGACAAAATGGGGTTGGTTAATATATTGAATATATTTCTCACTTTATAAAGTTGCATTAAACAATAATACTGTGACTAAAGCCTGCACAAGACTGGGCTGCAAGTGATGGTAACAGGGAGTTACAGGGAGGGTCCTCAGGGCCTTGCTCTTGTGTCACAAGAATTTTGAACCAAACTGTGACTGGAGACAAAAACGAGAGTAAGTCCTGATCAAATTGCGACATAGTCAAGGTGCTCTAGCTACGCTCACACTGCAGGTCCTAATGTTCAATTCCAATTGTTTGCTCAGACCCATTTTTTTTGCGAGGTCACTTACATTTTAACTTAAATGCAACCGCATGACTTCAGTGTCATCAGTCTAGGACCCCCGAATCAGCCCGCATGCGCAGATCAGAGCTGACTTAATTACAGTATTATCCAACATGCTTGTTTCATTCAGAGTTTATATATGATCTAGTATTCTACACTGTCCCACATCCTAGCTGTTCTTGTTTTGTTTTTTTAATACTATTTTCTTTCATTGTTCTTCTCAATTTGTTTGTTTTCTTTTATGATTGTCCACTGTTGTCATCACTCTGTTAAAAATGAGGTCTCTCTTGTGAATGAATCCTCAAGGCTCAATGGGATTAACCTGTCTAAATAAAGGTTGAAGGAATCTGCTGCTTTCTGCCTATTCTGGCACAAAACTACACTTGGAATGGGAGAGACATGCTGAAAGAAGAAAACCACTGGGTGAGAGACGGGGGACACCCTGGACAGGTCTCCAGTCCATCACAGGGACACAGAGACAAACAACCATTCACTCTCTCACTCTCACCTCGGGACAATTTAGAGTTACCAATCAGCCTAACATGCATGTTTTTGGTCTGTGGGAGGAAACAGGAGTACCCGGAGAAAACCCACGCATGCACGGAGAGAACATGCAAACTCCACCCAGAAAGGTCCCAGGCTGGGATTTGAACCGGCAACCTTCTCGCTGAGAGGCAGCAGCTCTACCAACTGAGTCACCCATTCCAATAGCCAATAAAAAATGTATTTTTAAAATAAAATATTTATCATTTTTAGGGGATGAAAAGTTAAAGATTGTTTTGAAACTATGAAATTTAACTACATTTGCACCAAAATCAAGAAAGAAAGGATAAGTAATTTCAGATAATTGTACTTTTTTTGTTTAAAATGGTTTAATTTATCTAATAAAAGTATCTGAACGCGTTCACTTTCTCTATGATGTAACTTGAAGTGACTTTTGCTGTAAAAATAAACTCAACTAGGACATTTTAAATTTCTGTTTTCCATGAACAAGTCGTAGCAGTGCTACTTCCTAAAAAGAAAACTTGTCTCAACCTGCACGATGGAATATATTAGGTCATGTGATTATTATTAACCTTTATTATTACACAGAGAATAGAAATCTGCAGTCTGATCTTGTAGCAGAACAGAACCTGCAGGTTTGTTTGTTAACAGCTCAGGAACTTTAGCTCTTTGTCAGCAGCTGTCGTCAGGTTGTAAATGATTAAATTTCCATTTTTTAGAGCATTTACGGCTCTTTAATCATGTCTCAGGCAAAGTCTGAACTTTTAATGGGGACGTTGTCCTCTAAATATGAGTAGTGTTCACATTTTAGAGGTCTGAAAATAATGAATCTGTTTCCGTCAGTTTTACCAGACAACGCTGACTGAAGGAGCATCTCACTTTCTCTTCGGAGACTTACAAGATCTTTTTGTTCCTTGGTCACGTCAGGTCTGTGTTTTGCCCAGACTGCCTCCTGAATGATTCCTGTTTGCAGTCACATGTGTCTGAGTGTCCCTGCGAGTGGGAAAAGTCTGAAACCTCCTCGTCCCAGGCAGCCTGCAGCCCTCGCTCCTCTTTCTCCTCCTATTTGCTGCAGCTTTAAATGCCACAGGGAAGCTTCCTCCTTGATGGCTTGCGATAAAAGAGAATGATATCATATTTGACACCTGCAGTAAAGTGGTGGAACTTCAACCTTGAGAGCCAACTCCCTCAGTGCATCGTAAAAATGAAAATGTCTGCGACAGAGTCGAGGTGCAGCCTCACACCTCCCCGCCATCACTCCTGTTTATTAGAGCACTCGCATAATTATGTCTCTCCATGAACTGAGTTGACTAAGTGAACTTTTCACACATTTCTCCTTTTATTTTTGTTTCTAACAATGAAGTATATTTTAATACTAATTGTGTTTATAGTGGAAAAATGTCAAAGCTCAGTTTTTAACATTCAAACTAACATTTAGAAAGTCCTTTGATGGGAGCTCTTTTATTGACTGAATAAATTTGTAAAAAATCTGATATATTATTTATAACTGCAGCTTTTTGGTTACAGCCTGGTTCATTTAATTTTGTAGGATAGTTTGAAGCACGGGGGGGGGGGAAGAAAATTTAATGCTGCATAAAGTCAGAAACATGGGAAGGTACTACCATTCTGGTTTTGTATAAATTTAGCACAAAATGTTAGGAAATGTGTGTTAGTTTGATCATTTTTAGTTGTGACAGTGATTTTTGGATGAGATACTATGCTGTTTGTTCCCCCTTTAATAGTTCCACATTTGTCAGGAAAATGTATTCATGGGTTTATCAGCAGAGCTGAATATGAGTTGTGCCCATGAAAAACTTGCCAAATCTTCAGTGTCTATGCCAAAATGCTCATTCTGCTATAAATACTTTGGATTGGACGATGAAGATCTGATAAATAAGACATATGGGCAAATGAGTAATGTATTCATTTATCAAACGGGACCACAGTAAATGGACTGTACTTATATAGCACCTGTCTTATCCAGATACTCAAAGCGCTTTACAGTACAATCTGTGCCCTCGTTTACCCATTCATACAGCTCTATACTAGATCTATCCAAAGAATAATCAATGCTTTATCTCATTCATTCATTCAGGCTTTATTGATACAGGTTAGTCCCACTGAGCCACAAGGACTCATTTACAAGAGAGACCTGAATACACGGATGCGACACGCATTGGAGGCAATGAGGGGTTCAGTGTCTTGCCTGGGAACACTTCAGCATGTGACTGCTGGTGGAATCAAACCGCCAACTCTTGCACAGCAAGAGTAACCCACATAGTAGCATGTGGAAGAACCATACACAGCCACAACAATCTGGCACCACAACCTTTATTCACCAATTTTGGACACACATTTCTGTGGGAAGCGCTGAGGGACTATGTTTCTCGGCTGGCCTGGGAACGTCTTGGGATTCCCCCGGAGGAGCTGGCCCAAGTGGCTGGGGAGAGGGAAGTCTGGGCCTCCCTACTTAAGTTGCTACCCCCGGATAAGTGGAAGAAAATGGCTGGATGGATTTCTGTGGGATACGGTCCCATTCTTCAACCTGCTTTTGGCACATAAATGTTTGAGTTTCAGGTCAGGACTGCTGGGAAGGTTACTTCCCAAATTCTGGAGGTAGTTTATAATTAATTCTGGTATAAGAGTGCTCTCATCTTGGACGACAGAGTATGTCTCCAGACTAGAGATGTGGAATTGCCACTTGCTGCTGAGAGATGCTGAGAATCAGGCACCTTATTTTAGCACCTGGGGTACCAGAAGCTCAAAACAAGAATCAGTAGCTGTTTGATAACAGTAGAGATACTTTGGCAAGTTTTCATGGTCACATCCCAGATACCACATACTCAACTCCGCTGCTCAACCCACAAATGCATGTGGCACCATTTTAGGGGAAATAAACAGGCATTCCAATGATATGATCGATTAGTAAGAGGCATTATTACAACCAAGGAAAAGTCACCAAACACATATTTCCTTACTGTTTGTGCTATATTTATATTTTTTACCTGAGAAAGCACCACCAACCCCACCCACCCACACACACACCCACACTTAGTGATGTTTATTTAACTTGTTCACATTCCAGCATACAGAATGCTGTTTTGACATTTTTAGCCACTGGCAGTAAAGGCGTCACTGTCTTTTGGCTCATAAGTTCTGGGACAAGCTTTTATGGATTAACCTTTAACAAACTGATGGAAAGGCTGATGTGTGGAAAAAGAAAGGCTCTGCTTTTAAGATTGGCTCATTGATTTTCTTTCATTTATTTTTATAGAAGTCCACAGAAACATTTAAAGATAAATGCCGTCAAACTGTTGGATTGTTGTTCGTCAACCCTAAACATGCATCCAAACTAACTGAGGAGTTTGTCGAGAAGAAGGAGCGAAAAGTTTTAGATGGTTCTCTTTAGACTGAAAGCTCACTGAGCTGAATTTTATTGAACCAAGATGAAACTAAAAGGAGAAACTCATTGAAACAAACACTCAAAGAGACTAAACAGAAAAACCGAGGAAAGCTAACAAAATCAGATTGTAAAAGTTTGGCGATGCCAGACCTAAGGGTCACTTCACACTGGATGATGACCCTGCTGGGTCTCCACAACATGCACTTTCTACTAGACTGTGTGAATCTATCACGCTCTATCAAACCTAATAGGGAGCCTGCTGTGTTCCTAACACACGTCTGTAGACCTCGCTAACACCCTGCAAAGACCACCCATGTTCTGGAATATTCTTTTTAACATCGTAGTGGGGTCACTGTCCAATGTGAAGTGGGTCTAATGGAGCTCCTAACTGTTCTTATTTCTTTGCTCACTAAAAACATCAAGTTTCTGTCCCAAACAACATAATCTTCATCCAAGCTGTGGAACAAATAAACATCTAAACACTGGGAATAAAAGCTAATGTGCTAATCTCATATTCTTGCTTTGATACACTGAAGTGTCATATTATAGCAAAACTAGATATCTTCTTCTTCTTGTTCTTGTTTTTTTATTTGGACTTTCCCCTCTTCAGGGGTCATCACAGCGAGTCATCCTCCTCCTTCTCACTCTGTCCTCACTCCAACTCCCTCCATGTCTTCTCAAACTGCATCCACATGCATTTAGAGGCCTTGATGGCCTTCCGCTTTGTCCTTTCCTGGCAGCTGCATTTCTAATGCCCCTTTTCCATTAGTACCTTCAGTACTGGGACAGCACGGTTCGACTCAGCTCGGTACGTTACGTTGTGTTTCCATACTTTCAGTACCGGTTCTAGTGGACGGGGTTCAAATTGACGTCAGGCGCCTTATCAGCTGGTGGCAGTAATGCTGGTGGTAAGACCCTGAAACAGGTTTCTGTATATATATAAATACAACATTATACTTGTTAATGGACTTTTAATGAACGTTAGTTCACCATTAAATCTCTGATGAACCAGATTCTACAAAAACATCTATATTTAAAATGTTTTAGATTTTCTTCATCGTTTGATGTATTTGCACTCATTGTGTCTACTTTTATTGTTCAGTTTAGATGTGTGGTTTTGTTTCTTGTATACAGATCTATATTTTTTATTTTAGTTTTGCTTTAAAGTTTAATTCTTGTTTTGTGATTTGTACATCTGTGGGTTATAAAAAGTGGAACTAAAGGCTGCATCTCTTCTTTCAACATGTTAGAGGGAAATATTCCTGAGAGATTCAATTATTTTGTGTCTTTTTATGATTTTTTTCAGCTGAGTTAACTTTAACAGATTATTTAATAGTCATTAAAGTGAAAACAGGATTTTATGATAAAGCCGACATCGTTTCTTTCTTTCTTTTATCTTCACTGTAAAAAACTTAAAAAAAACTTGTATAAATACATAAAATGTTTTTAAAAATCGTTTCCACCCTCCATCCCAGACACGTCCCGGTCCGTCCATCTGCAGGGTTAGGCCTCATGAGCATGCGAGGCCGTGGCCCGGACCCCGGCCTCGCATGCTTCTTTCGGGTCAGAAGCACGGATGATCTTCCGTGGTAACCGGCGGAGCTCGGAGCCTGCAGAGCACACAAGGCCAGTCAGAAGCACGGATGATCTTCCATGGTAACCGGCGGAGCTCGGAGCCAGGGAGATGACACCCTGCACCTGCACCCTGAGGAGGCTCCAAGGCTCCGGTGGAAAAGATTGGTGGAGCTCCATCTAGCTTGTTCTGAATTTTATCGTCAGCCACCAAGCACAAAAAAACGCCTGCACTTCAGCTTCACTTCAGCATTAGACCAGTGTTGTCATTATTGTTTTTAAAATCTTTAAAATAAGTCCAGTTGCTCCTCGAATTTGAGTTATTGCAAATGGC
>NC_056517.1:3506290-3520389 GCF_014905685.2 Nematolebias whitei | reverse complement strand
CTGTCAGTACAGCACTTTGGTTGGCCTTGTAGCTGTTTTAAGTGCTCTATAAATAAAGTGGTATGGTGATCAGTCACAGATTCTCTGCCTCCTTTGATCCCGCACAACAAGTCAATGCTTTATTTGTGAACGCTCTGATTACATGCTTACATGATCACATTCAGTGCCAGAAGAACCAAAGACGGCAAAACAGACCCACATTGTAACAGAACCTCCACCATGTTTTACTGCAAAACACACAATCAATACATTGTCCTAATTTTAAACAAGCCTACCCAATAAACATAAAACCAGAAACACCTAAGGCTTTTCAGTTTTAGACTCTTTCTCTCCTCGTTTGTTCATCTCTTTTTCTTCCTCCTTTCCTTCCTCTCATTTTTATTCTTTCTTTACACCCTTTCCCATCTTTCACTTTCCAGTATCTCTTCTGTTTCTCTTTTTTCTGTTCTGAATTCCTTCGACATTTATTTCATCCCTTTTTCATTTCTTTCTCGTTACTTTGTTTCTTTCTTCCCTTCTGTGTGTTTTGTTTCTGTCTCATTCCTCCTTCTTGATGAAGTTAAATCATGTTGAGTCCCTTGTAGCCTTTTTGAAAACATTCATCTGATTTTCTTCCACAGATTATTGTCTCTACTTGAAACAGTCAGTTTTATACGATGAAAGCCTCATCAGGAGGTTAATTCAGGTCACACGAATATTAAAATACTTTTTTTGTTTTTTTTTGTTGTTTGAATAAATCATTCTAAATTATCTGATTTGTGTCTATTTTAGTTATTTAATATCTTCAGTTATTTTAAAAATAAATCCCTACTAAATCTAGTTTTCTAAAATGAATATATCATGTAAAAACCTGTGATTGTACAATTGTTTTTCTTGTTCTGTTCAGTTTACCTTAAAGAAAACAGCTGATCTGCGTCGACGCTGCGCTCCTGCTCGTAACGTTTGCTGCTGTTCGGGCTACTTTGTGCTTTGATTTCCTCTCTGAACTCTTCTTGTCTTTCTGAAGTCATCGCCGGTGAAGGTATCCCTCGATTGATGGGAATAATTGTGGAGCGGTGCTTTTTAATGAGCGCTGAACAGGAGCAGCTGGATCAGAGCGAGCCTCCTCGCAGGCTGCCAGCAGCTCCAATAAAAGGACGTCGGGTCGCTGAGAGAAGTCATCGAGGCTCTGAATTATGAAAATGAAATCCAGATGGAGAGAACTGTTTTCTGGGACCATGAATCACGGCAGATTATAACTGATTGATTTTGTGCTGTTTGGTGTCGGGGAACGGTGTATGTGTGTGTGGGGGCACGTCTGCTGGAGGAACATGCTGCTTTGAGGAGCCGGCGCGAGCGTCGGCGGGACGACAAGCCCATTTGATTATTAGGTTCAGAATTAGGGCACGCTCGGTCCGCACGTACTCACTGCAGCACTGCAGCTACAAAAGGCAATTATGTCATCCACCACTTAATGATGGCATGATGGAAGAGATCGATGGGAGGCTGCAGAGGGGGCGCCTGATGAGGCAACTGCCAGATACTGTTGAATACATCAAACGCACCACAGCTGAAGGTCTGCGATCCATACTGAGCGTCAATATTTCTGCTTTGGTCTCAGCCTCCAGGAAGAATGGATCTCACACAAAACAAATGTACTGGAAGTGTGAGCAAGTGTTTGCAGAAATCTAATAACTCTCCTGTCTGTCCTCTGGCTGACAGAGCGAATGGAAATAGACAGTTCCTCACATTTTTTTCTGTAGCACGCATGTTTGGTGTGTTGTTCAACGCTTTCGGTTAAAATTAGGCTGCTACGCTACTGCACTGACATGGTTTCAGTTAAAGTTGTTCTACAACCCGATCGGAGGCTCTGCGAATGTTAAAAACTACTTTTATTCATACAAACCCAAGTAGATACATGTTACTGTGCTTGCAAACTTAATCTCTGAATTTTGAACTTATTGGTTTGCTAAGTTGTATTTGGGTAAACTGTTTCACTGATTTTTGGTTCAAACTTTTCCAAATAGCTTCTGGAAAAAAGGCTCTTCTTTCTGTTTTTCTTTGAGTCTGAAAGGCAGGTGAGCAGCAGCAAACACAAAAATAGCAGGGGTGCCATGGCTGATTTGGGTTTTAATGCAGTGAAACACAAACTGAACCTTCGATCCCTGCTATATTAGAAGCCACTTTACTACTTCACTGAGGTCCCACCTCTCGCTCTTTGACTGCTGGTGACCCCCCCCCAGTCCAAATCTCACAACAAACTGCCCTTCAAAGCCAGCAACCCTGCAGTTATGGTTTCTCCTGAAAAAAAAAGACATCTAACTTTTTAAACATTTTTCATGGCTGTAGTTGCAGCTTCAAGGAAAAGCGTTTAAACAAGATGGATGGATGAATGGATGGATGGAAGGATGATGGATGAAAGGACAGATGTACAGACGGAAGAAATACTTTGAAACTCAAATTAGATTAGCTGCTAGCTTAACTTCTCCATGAAAAATTCCCCCTTTTCCCCAAATGTAGGTAATTCTAGCAGTCGTCCACATCAAGATACAATCAAAACTACTGCATGCAGGACTTAGATATGTACTTTTACTTTAAACTATTACAAAACACCAAAAATATATTGAATTATTAGTATTCTTATCAATTATAAACACCACTATATACTGTATGTTTTAGCTAACTTAAACCGTGACTTGAATTTCAAGTTAGTTTTGACTTCCAACACTTTTCCATAAAATCAAACCAACCAGTTCAGGAAATGTTGTATTCCAGCAAAATTTAGACTCATGGACACCAACTGTCTGTGAGCAGCTATTTATTATAAAGATGCGTACACCTACACCTCACCTATGGTCACAAACTTTGGGTAGTGACTGAAAGAATGAGAATGTTGATGCAAGCAGTTGAAATGAGTTTCCTCTGCAGGGTAGCTGAACTTTCCCTCAGAGAGAGGGTGAGAAGTTCCGTTATCAGGAGAGACTCGGAGTAGAGCCACATCGAGGCTCAGTTGAGGTGATTCAGACATCTGGTAAGGATGCCCCTGAACACCTCTAGAGAAAGACTGTAAGGGTACGTATGACTGGGAGAAGAACCCGGGGAAGACCCAGGACACACTAGAGAGAGGATGTCTCTCGACTGGCCCGGGAACGCCTTGGAGTCCTCCCAGAAGTGGCTGTGGAAAAAGATGTCTGGACCATTTTCTGCTTGAGCTGCTGCCCCCATGACTCAACTCCAGAATAAGTGGAAGATAATGGATGGATGGACGGTACACTTTATTTTCAGCATGTATCTCACTGGGCAGCATTTGTTGGTGATAAATTATGAACAGGATTTCCAGAGTTCTTAGTGTTCGTATATGATGTTCACATCCTGGACAGAGAGGAACGATGGTTTGAGAGAGGAGTAAAGGAGGCCATCTTTGTGAAGAGAAACCATCCATCATTAAACAGGGGTGGAGCCTCCGGGTTCAACTGTCCCCCTCTTACAATGCTGTGATTGCTGGTATCACTCAACCTCCTGTGAATAGTAAACAGCCATCAGGTGCTAATGATCCATTGTTAGGCTGATGGTCCTTCTTGATCACATGAGCAGCTAGTTCTGGATGTCAACAACAAACTGCTTGGTCCACTATGAGAAGGTGCTGCTTATAAGACTGAGTTTGTTGCAGCTCTTCAGACTGAAGAAGTCCTTTGGATAAAAGATGAAACGTTTCAACAAGAAGAATCTTCCAGAGGACCTGACTCAACTTTGTTAGATTTTTCTATGTGGATTACTGAGCATGAGTCAGGATGTCCTTACATGAGTTGCAGAGCTTCACTCTCGAGTAGCGGGAGTTTTAAACATGTTTGAAAAATTAACATTTTTACAACAACTTTTATATGTCCTTTTTGGAATGGTCCCTCTTGTAAATGTATTGCACAAATTAGATATGGCTTTATGTGTTAAAGTTGCATGTTTTATTTAACGTTGCTGATCACTTATTGTGTTTTTTTTTTGTTTTTTTTTAGGCTGCCACCCATGATATGGCCAGAGACACTAGCTCGTGCAGGTGTTCCCCATCAGCCGTAATGGCACGAAGGCCAGGAATGAGGAAATAAAAGAGCAGAACAAGCAACCAGAGGCGCAACGGCAGACGTGCGCAGCAACCGCCAAGGGGCTGGAGATGCGGCGGCCAGGTAGCGCAATGGCCAGGTGCACAACAACCGCAGAGGGGCAACAGCCGGGGACAAGCCGGTCAGCAGGTTCGCAGAAACTGAGGGCGCGGTGACTAAGAGCAGAGACAAGCTGGGGTAAGCACGTCCACAAGAAACCAGCTAAACTGGTCGGGCATGGTGAATCGTGCCCGGTTGGAGGGTGCAGTCATCTGGGTCTGGTGTAGAGGGCGGAGGACCGAGCGTCGGAGATCGCTGGAGGTCAACGTCACCATGGGATGCCGGACTCAGGGAGGTGCGAGCACCGGGTGAGGTCGAGGCCGTGGAAGGACGCCGGACTCGGGAAGGAATGCTGGGAGATAATTGAAGGTTGAGACTCGAGACCGCCTGGGAGCGCCGTGCGAGGGCAAGAAGACCACGCCCACTTCCAGCTAAGACTCTGCTTCTTGTTCCCTCAGACCGCTACTGACCGTGATGCCCTTTGATCTTTTTAAATGACATCATTTGGCTGTTTTTTAACATTTGGACAGCTGCAACATTTTCCAGTTGTTGTAATCAAATGTTGTAAACCTCTACCGTATGTTTTGTGAAACATTGCTCACCCTTGTGATAAGTGACTTCATCTTATTCCTAGTTTAACTAGGTGGCGTTGCTGGTATTAATTTAATTTTCTTCTGTCTGACTAAAATAAAAACAGCACCACTCATGATTGTGACATCTTGAGACTACAAAGCATTTGCATGTTTAGATGCAGTTTGTTCTGAAATGTGTCGTTCAAAGTAATTCAGTGTGATTCAAAGTGAAAATTTCTGCAAATTTGAAATTTTCTGCTTCAACCCGTCATCAGCAGCGGCAGCCCAGTGGGATAACCTCGGATGAATAAATATCGAACAATGTGTCAGTTTAATCATTGGTTCTGGTTAAATGCTCGGATGGAATACGCACGCGACTAAAGTTTTGCTGTTGTCGAGGCGGCTGATAACTGTGCAGCTAGAGACTGATAAACAGATCCCACAAAGCCAGCACAATGCCATCCCTGCGTGTGATTTTAGATTGCACGCCAGCGTGAAACCAGCACCGACAATCAAGCTGTGAAAAACCAGGACTTTACATGAGAAACACCGACCGTCTTTATAACAAAGTGCCCACACGTTCTTACATCGCCACCATATGCTGAGCAGATTTATTCTTGATTTGTATCTAATTTAGCTTCATTAAATCCCATCTCTTGTTTTATTTATTTACTTTTAAAGATCAGGGTTTTATCAAGACTTACTGTAAGTTAAAAGCTTTTTTTTTTGGCATCTGGCACTTTTCATCGTATCGAGTCCGATGCGAGATTCAAAGTGGCTTCAGATGCACAGATTTAATCCAGCGATGCTGCTGGTGCTTTAATCCCTGGCCGGTGGAGGCAGATGGTGGACCTAATGGAGCCCCGTTCTGCCGGAGGTCACTTCCTGTTAAAACATGTAAGCTACAGATATGGAAACTGACTTCAAACGAAGGTTTCATGTGATTCTGCATTATTTATAAATTGAAATAATCTAACTAATAAAGATATAGCATTCCTTGAAGGAACGTAGATCCCTCGTGCCAGAGTTTTGAACTAAGACTTGATGGAGTTAGACGTTTTTGTTAAAATACAAAAATGAAATAATAAAAAAAAAGAAAAAAAAAGCTGAATCTTATATGACCTGTTTACTACTATATGAGTTACGACTCAACTACAACTTCAGTAAAATTTTAACTCAATATATGTGAACTTGACTGAGTTACAGCCATCTTTGCGTTTGCAGAGGTTGACGAAATGGGGCGGCCATCTTGAACTGGATTTAACTCAAATGCAAACCAGTTGTAGACTTTAATCCAGTAATTACTTTCTGAGAGTTGCATTAAAATCTGTCCAGTAGTTCATAATATATTTTGCTAACAGACACAAAAACATAATCCACAATGACAATTACACTGAACCACATTTCTTGTGAGTACATAAATAAAATAAACAGATTTGATTGTACTGTACATGAGTCTGTTTTATGCCTTCACAATAAAAGCACATCTCACAGGGCATGGACAAACACCTCCAACCAGCAGCTTGTTTATCAGGAACATGACAAACCACATTTTCTTTTTTAAATATCCCCGTGCGGTGCGAGCTGAAACAAAGAAAGTCAGTTGTGTTCTCAGTACAACGGCACCCTGCTGATGTATGGAAAAGTACTTAATAAAGTACTTATTAAAACAAGTCAACCTTTGTGCTCAGCTGCTCCGTAAACACTCGCAGAGCTGTGAAGGTTTGCTGCAGCAATAAACCACACGAGCTGTGAGAGTAAACAAGTGCTGAAATCTCTGAGATCAAAAGTTTAATAACCTATCTGTGTTTGCTGTTCAGTTTGGGCGTCCTTTTAGGGGAACAACAGAAAAAAAAGATTTACACAATGTCTACACAGCGAAAGCAGCAGCAGCATCCCTGCGTCTTGTGTACACACACGATGCGTCCACGCTCTGGAGATGTTTTGCAGCTCTGGGTGGTGAGAAAAACGGGAGCGTGTTTGCTTAATTAGATGCTCCTGAGCTGCGTGCTTCAAAAAGCTTCGAGTGTAAAGAAAAAATGCACAAGAAATGAATCGTTTTCTGGAAAATGTGCAGCAAATGATTGTTTTCTGTTGCTGTTTTTTTTTATCTTGTTACCGTCTGCAGGGCGTCCTCTGAGGGGGCCTGAGGCCCGTAAGCGCCTGAAAGACAAATCTAAGGGGAAAACCCCACAGTGCTTATGAAGCGTTCAACTTTTATAGTTGTGTTGTTATTGAGTGACTTTAATCTATAATTCAAAACATTTGTTCTGTAAATCAAACTGTAAGTCCTTGAAGGAATGCATGTAGCCCGTCATCTCTCATGCCAGTTTTAAACTGAGATTATTTTATTTTGAAAAATGAGGAATAGTTTGTCAAAACTTAAAAACATAACTTTATGCATGATGTCACGTTTAAAGTATGTTTTGTGAATGGATCTTGGATACTACCTCATTAAATGTTAACTCAGTATCCCTACATTTGGTAGCGTTCCATACCTTTATGTATTGGCTAATGCTAAGTGGCTACGGCAGCCATCTTGAATTAGACTAACTCCACAAGTTAAAAAGTTAAAGACATATATCTGATGTAAACTCGCTGAAGGTTTTATTGAAATCCTTTCAGTAGGGAATGAGAAATTTTGTTAAAAGACAGAGAAAAGCGTTTAAAAACGAATCAAAAGTTTTACACTTTGTGTAACCCTCATAGTTTCTTTGGGGGACAACTAACCTACTACCATACCAGTTTTTATGGCAGTATTTGTAAAACTGACTGGATTGTACAGATGTCTGAGTCTTCTGCACCAGTTAACTGTGGCAGACAATTAGATTGGCTCCAAAAGTTAATCACTTGTAGATGTGTATCTATGATTTATTACTATGTTTCATTAAAATGTGCAGCGGCTCATAAGATATTTTGCTAACACACGAAAAGAGCCGACTTCGACAATTGATACAGAATTTTCAAGCAGAGATCTTGTTCAGTCTGTTAGCTCAACGTGTTTTAGATCAGTGTTAGCTACATCCATCCATTATCTTTTACACGCTTCTTCCATTTTCAGTCACGGGGGTCGCCGGTGCCCATGTCCAATCACTGTGCGAGGGGCGGGGACACCCTGGACAGGTCTCCAGTCCATCACAGGGACACATAGAGACAAACAACCATTCACTCTCTCACTCACACCTAGAGACAATTTAGAGTTACCAATCAGCCTAACATGCATGTTTTGGGTCTGTGGGAGGAAACTGGAGCACCTGGAGAAAACCCACACATGCACGGAGAGAACATGCAAACTCCACCCAGAAAGACCCCCGGACATGGATTTGAACCAGGGACCTTCGCGCTGAGAGGCAGCAGCTCTACCAGTTGCACCACTGTGCTACAACCACACCAAGTCGTAGGTCAATGTTTGTTAAATAGCTACGTTACGGCCATCTTAGTGTTTTCTAATGTGGAGTAGCTGTGGCCACCGCGGTGAGCTGGGTTGACTCTGAAAGTTAATCAGCTGTTTCATTAACTTAAAGAGATAAAACAACACGAGATTGTTGAAATCAGCTGACCTTCCTGAGCACGATGACGCCATCCTGCGTGCTCTGGTTGGTGGTGATGTCAAACATCCCGGGACCGTCGTTTCCAATGATCTTGTACTTCATCTCGGCGTTCTGGCCAATGTCCGCGTCCATGGCCTGGATGAGCCCCACTGTGGAGCCCAGCTCGTTGGACTCAGGAACTCTGAACTCGTACAGGGCTGCGGACAAAGAATCTGAGTTTTTAAGCTTGTCGTGAAAATAAAACTCTGGTCAACCAACGCAAGGCTGTTGAAGTTTTTAATAGAAAAAGAAAACAGAAAAAAGAAAATCTCTAAAACAGAAAAGCTCAGGTGTGTGAGTGGCCATGACAACCGAGGTCTTATCCTTGGTGCTTCTTTTCATGTCAAGCTCCGGTTTTCTTTCCCAACAAAATCGTTCATTCAACCGGTGAATCAGAGCTTCTATTCATATTTTCTAACCTGGATGAGAATGCCCCAAGATGGTCAATTTCTTAAAAAATAAAACAACAGCAACAACACAAAGAATAGATAAAAACCTACACAGGCCAAAAATGGAATGGCAGTGACCGGAGAATTTCTGCTCGACCTTGTTAATATGAAAATGACTTGGCGTCAGTGGGTAAGTCCGAGAGCGGGACTACGAGAGTTCAGGGCACAGAGCTGAAGAGGAGGAGGTGTGTGAGAGGGGATTTAATGATTTGTAGATCAGCTGTGGAGCAGTAAAATATACCTTGTTTCCAGCCTCGTTCACAGAACTCGCTACAAGCCATATCGACTCAAAGATTAGGACGCTACATAAATTTTAGGCGAATTTGCTCTACGTAAATTAATTACCCCTTGATGGTTTTTTTTCTTACTTTGCCAGATGATTTCCTGGTTTGAGGGAGAAGGGCGGTGAATTGATAGTTACCTGTCGGCGGCGGCTGCATCTCGTATGTTTAAATAAATAACCGGACGGCAGCAGCAGAGAGTTGCTGTGATATACGCACACAGCCTGCGGAGACAAACAGCTCTGACACGCTAATAAAACACGCTGACAGCGTTTTGGCAACGCCTGAGTCGGCAGGTCTGTGTGACACCTAACTCTGAATACACGCGCACTCTGAAAGGGATGCTCCAAGAGAAGGTTTCCCCGAGGCTAACGGGTATTTAGCATCGGCAGGGAAAGAAGAGGCATCACTCCGGCAGACAACAATGATATCGCTTCCTGACACGCTGCCTCCTTTGGGTGTCCCATTACAATATCTCCTCACTCCTTTTTGCCTCCATCACCCCTCTTTCCATCCTCTCGTCTCTCAGCTTTGGAGGGACTGAGGATGACAGGACGCGCCGCCTCCTCTACCACTTGCCGTGGCGGCATTGACAAATGGGAGGCGACTGTGGGACCTCTGAAGCCACGTGTTTGCCTTTGCGTTGCCCCCACCGCCGGGCAGTTCGCTGCTTCTGACGGTAATCTGTCAATCCAATCTGGCCTGCCTTCGCCCGTTCGCACAGGAGAAAAAGGGAAGCGAGTCGCTCCGGATAAAGATTGATGACTGAATGCACTGAGGACAGTTTGAGCTCTAAATTGAGAACAGTGGTTTTTATGGAGGGAAAGCCTTAACAGAGGAGATAAAACCCAGTGAATGCACTCTCTTCATTTAATAGGGATTACAGGGCTGATCTGATGCACTTTGCGAGACCCTTCGTTCCATCATATGGCTCTATATTTAATTATTCTCTGCCTTTAAGAGGTCTGCACACAACCCCGAGCTCCCTGCAATAATCCAGATTCATTTTGAAACTGACACCAGATGGGGGCTGCATGCCTGCCTGGCACCGGCTGGTGGCAGCGAAGGAGTCCGTGTGTGTTCGAGTCCAGAAGGCCCGTACTCACTCTTAGTGAAGCGCGGCGGGTTGTCGTTCACGTCCAAGAGGGTGATGCTGACCGTCGTGGTTCCTGAGAGTCCGCCCATCTGTCCGGCCATGTCTTTGGCTTGAATCACAACCTGGTAGTGTTCTTTGACTTCCCTGTCCATGCCGGGCAGGGCGGTCTTTATCAGACCTGAGGGAAAAAACAAAAAGCAAAGATTTATAGACAGACAACATTCAACACACCAAAAAATAGGGTATTGATGTTAAAAACACAAGACTGTGAAAAAAAAAAATCAGATTTTTATTCATAACGTACTTCAAACTTGAGGGTCTTCTACTTGTCTTTGACTTTTCACCATCACTGTTCACATTTTAAAACTGAAAGCACTTTACTCTGTGGTCACTGTTCACGTTAGCAAGTGTTCCTCTGACCCTCTGACTGCACGAGAATGCAAATTTTATACAGTTTTTCCTCATGAAAAATCTGTTAATATTTAAAAAATCAACATTATTTGTGGAGTACGTTGAATATTTGAATACATGAGTCCACAAAACTTTCTAAAAGCTGCACATATGAACATATCAGCAGCCAAATGAGACAACGACATGCAAAATAACTTGTCACAAACTGAGGCAAGACTTTAAGAAGGATAGAAACGGCACAGAAAGGTTTACTGATATTACCAAGGGTTTAGATAATTAATTATTCTTTTTGTAAAAAGGGTTGGGCTAATAAAAGTCTACCTGTTTGCTGCACAGTTTTTATTCAAAGTGAGCAAGAAAACAGTGACTTCTCTAGAGTCCTTCATTAGATTCATCACACAAGACAACCTTAAACCAACTGAGCGAGCTGCAGCTGTTGATGACACATTGAGTTTAGTCAGTGTCGGCAACTTTGGGAAACAGGAAGTGCAAGAGACGTGAGGCAATGTTGGGGATGTTTGGCAACCTACGAAATGAAACTGACATTATGAAGAACAAGATAGTACAAGAAAATGGGTACCACTTTACAGTAAGGCTCCCCTTATAGATGGCTAATATAGATATGTTATTAATTCCTCTATAAACACTTTGTAAATCATTAATAACTGCTTATAATGCATTAATTAAAGGTGGCAGAGAGACAAAACTGACCAGTCTGTTGCCAAATAGTGAGGTAAATCTGTTCACCTATATATTTCATCTAGAGTTGTCATATTAAACATTTCAGACTAAGTTACTAACTTGTAAACACAATAAGGATTTGTAAACCTATTTCTTTAGCATATAATGTTGTACTTTATCACTGCATTACAAGTATCTAAAGTTAATATTATATCCTGCACATTTGTTCAGAAAAAACTTCCTGCTGCAGCTGATCAGCTGTTCACCGAGCAGAGCGGAGAAGTGGGCGTGGCCAAGGGCGCTTGCAGGTGGCAAAGAGCAGAGGAGGCAGGGAGCTGAAATCATGACATTCTGTGCTCTTTTACAGAGTTTAGAGTTTAGAGACATTGTTTTGAATATTGCACGAGTGTGGGGAGGGTTTAAAAAGCCTTTATATATAAATATATATATAAACAACTACTTACTAATTGCAGTACTATTCCTACTATGCGGTTTTGCACTGATCGCAGGTCTTCAGGGTATGTACGGATCCCCTGCAATAAATGAGGGACTACTGTACTAATGAGACCACCAACTAAAATCATGATGATGATTTAAACCCTAGTAAATTCTTAGAGAGCGAACTCTAATCCTCAACTTTAACTCCTCAGTTTAGATTATTTCCTCTTTGTTCCATATAGTTCGGGTGGTTTAAAACATGTATTTAAAGACAAAACCCAGAACATTGATATTCCAGTTGTGCAGCACTGGATCTGTCAGAATCAATCAGATATAAACCAGTAGCACAGCTTTGATCACTCATTTGCTGTGTGGCAGCTTTAGTCACAAGAACAAACGTGGGTAAATCAAGCCGCCATATGGCTTCATAATTAATGAGCTGCTTCCACAGGTGGACAGCGTGCTTCTAAATAAAAATAGCGCCGCTCTCGTTTAAAACGTTAGGCGATTGTGAGCCGAGCTGATGTAATACCATCTCATCTGTTCGACTCATCTGCATGCCAGATAATTAAATCAAAAGCAACATTTTATTACTGTAGATCAGCAGACATCCAGGAGCACATGCTGGCGTCTGATTTAATCGGTGCAGAGGAGGAAAAAGTCCCCAAATCTTAAAAAGCATTCTTTTAATTCTTTAAGTGTGGCTTCCAAATCCTTTCAGGATGTTTTTTTTTGTCGTTGGTGCAGAAACTCTCGCTCTGTTCAGGTCTTTTGAGTGCGGTCGCCCACTTTTCTTCTCGTCGTGCTTTTAGGTTTGGAGTCAGGACGGAGCGGAGCGGGTTTTTGGCAGCGCGTTCAAAAGGTACGCTCCGTTTCCCATTGGGTTTAAAATCCTGTCTGCCGTTAAAAGGTTTAATTAGAAGCGTCGCATGAGAGAAGCAGGTGGGAGGACACTTGTAGAGTAAGCACAGTAAATAAAGTCAAACTTTGACTTTAAGAGATGGAGGCTCATCAAACTGGCTCTTGTCCTCCGTTCATACAGAACATGGAGAAAGAAGATAAAACCATTTATCTGGCAGGTTGTTAAGAATCGTTCAGGTGGTGTTGCAGCCCAGGCAGCGATCGTATAGGAGCTTTAGAAAACAGCACACCGCCTGCGTCTACCTTTGTTATTCCTTAATGACTACAATACCCAGAGAAGAGGAGGAGTGGGGGAACAAATCCTGCTTATAATGTGATGTCCAGGCCTGTCTTTGTGTAAGAAGCGAATGTCAGCTTACATACCACATGTGGGATAAACCATATTACTGTTAATCCCCTCACTAATCTGCAAATGGCTTTTTTTTTTTTTTTACTCTTTTGTTTTGACACAAGCGGGATGTGTTCCAAAGCGCGCTGTAATGATTAAAAGTAGATCTTTAGGGCTGGTGATTTGCCACTCTCTCGATTACAAATCCCCCCCCCCCCCCCCCCCACTCCACTTTGCCCAAAAAGAGGAAGCGCAGTCGTGTTTTTGGATTCGGTTGAAGGAAAATTAGGTTCGTTCCAGGAAGTTATCCGGTGATGAATTGTTTTAATTTGGTGCAGCTTCGGCTTGCGCTCCTCCATGTTTCTGTTTTCCATAGTGCCCCCCCACCCTCCAAAGAGGGAGCCGTTGTGTTGGGAGTGGGGGCAAGGCGTAGGTGGAGGGTGCAGCTGCTGTAGCATTGTTAGTGCGGGAGGATGAGAACGTATAGCAGCGCACGTTAGTCCAAAAGCAGTCGTAGCTGCAAATAAATACTGATCCCTTTGATTTTCTTACATTTAAAATAAAACTCTTCAGAGAATCTGCATCTTGGAGCTGCTTTGTGTGGAAATGTTTTCACTTGTACTAAAAAATAAAATAAAATAAAATAGAGCAGCACGGATTAAAATAGACCAACTTGTTGCCACCAAGACTGCTCTTAATCAGGTTGAAGGAGGAGACAAAGTAAAGGGTTTCAGAAAAATATATGGAATTTTTTTTATTTTTTTTTTAAAGAAGAAAATATCTAATTAAATTAAAAAAAAAACAATAAATATTTCACCAAAAGTTGTGAAAATAAAATATATGTACAGTAGTCCCTCGCTACTTTGCCGTTTGTTTTTTGTGGACTCACTCTATCGCGGTTTTTCAAAGAAAGATTGGACATGACACAAAATTGTCTGATTGACGGATGAGCCACACGATCGACATGGAATTTTTATTTAAAATAAATTATTTTAAATTATTTGGCGCCTGCTGCACCTGTGTGCAGCCCACAACTGAAGGAGAAGCTTCCTCCTGCAGCTGATCAGCTGATCTCCGCTCTGCAGCGGAGAAGTGGGCGTGGCCGAGAGCGCTGGCAGAGTGCAGCGGGAGGCGGAGAACTGAAATCATGACATGCTGTGCTCTTCTAGAGCGATTAGAGTTTAGAAACATTGTTTAGA
>NC_056517.1:3502452-3506190 GCF_014905685.2 Nematolebias whitei | reverse complement strand
TACTACTTACTACTTGTAATACTATTCTTACATTGCGGTTTTTCACTTATTGTGGGGCTTCAGGATATGGATCCCCTGCGATAAACAAGGGACTACTGTATAAACTATTGTGCAAATGTTTTGAGCCTTCTCTAATTTTTGACCTTCTGTTTTCAAGCAGCCAGACTTTTTTTTGGGTCAAATTTTAACACGATCAATGGTTTTATTTGGATTTCAAACATTCTTTTAAAGTTCTTCTCTGAAATGTGGCTTCTTTTTCACTTATTTTTATTCCGTCCTTGGTCCTGTCCGTGACTGTATATTGTTACATAAATGGGACAAGAGGAGGAAGATGTGTTTTAAAATCTATTTACTGCAGATAAAAGTTATCCCAACGTCACATCTATAAAAATATTTAATATAATCTCTCAAAGATGCTTCATTATTTAGTCAAGCATTTACTAAATGTCATGATTTTACCTCGCAGTGTTTTGGAATCACCTTGTTGATGTTAAATTATATTTCATATGTCAAAATATTGTTCAAAAGTTCAACTATAGAAATTGGAATAAATTCTTTGTGACGTTAAATTTGTTTCTTTTGTTATGTATCTACTATGTGCCAACACAACACTGGTTCACCCCTTTAGTTTGGAAGCCATCTTAATGTCCAATTGATTTATGGGTCAAAGTAATGTAGTTTAACAAGCAAACACTAAACGTGAATCTAAAAGTGGTCATGCACTAGACTGGAACTGGGCAACAAAGCAGCAAAAGTTTATTAAAAAAAGGCTTTAAAAGCTTGAAAAACTAGTAATAAAGGCCATTTAAAAATGGGAAAAGCCTGCTTGTAAGAAAGTTATGAAAGAGTAAAAAGACTCACACACGTGGAGGAAAAATAAAATAATAAAACCTTTTCACTGCTTTTTAAGTACAAGTACCATAAATGTATCAGCTGTACATGTATTTTGTAGTTTAAGCTGACCTGGAAATACAAAATGTCCCCACATCAAGTCATTTATTCCTGAAATTTAACATTAACTAATAAACTAACCTGTGTAAATGAAGGATGAATGAATGAAAACATTAATATTTTGCAAAACAGCACACAAATCAGCCATTTTAGTGTTTTTTTAAATGATTTTCTTAGATAAAAGTTCAGCTATTTAATTATCACCAGATCCAGGAAATATGAACATTTCTGACTTTGTTTTGATTGTTAGGAAAATAACCAAAGACGTGGGGTATGAAGATGGAATATAAATCTTACAGGTTGTCAACACTGACCAGTATCAGGGTCCACAGAGAAGTACGGTTGTCCCTCCAGAATGCTGTACACCACCCTGGCGCTATTCCCGTACGTGGCATCGTCTGCGTCTGTGGCCGTCACCTGAATCACCGAGGTGCCTGTGGAGGGGCGGGTGTGGAAGGAGATTCATGACAAGGATTTAGATCAACTCCTCAATGCCGATGAAAAATTGCCCGCTGGATAATTGGTTAAGCTGATGCCCCTTCTGATGAGGTGTCCGATCCCCTTCTAATCACGCTCGTGCAGAATGTGACTGATCATTTCTGTCTCTTTGCGTTACCCGAAGCCATCTTTATCCCGCCACCACTTATACCTCCACACGTGATTGATTTCCACAGGTAATCGATAAGTTCTAATGTATTTTTCTAAGTATATCTCTCTTAGGCATGAACGCTGGCTCCCTGCAAAACCCCGAGAAGCCTATTAGTGTTCCCGCAGATCTCAAGTGTCTGAGAAGCCAAATATCTGATAGCAGGATTGTGATCCATTTTTCTCTTCCAGAAAACCCTGTTTCAGTGGAACAAAGGAAAACGGTTAGCCAAGTGCTACCTCCCAAATGGCGCCTCGCAGGGCCAAGTGTTGCCTCATTACATGCCGAGGAAAATTAATTGAGTAGAAATATTTAATAGCAAAAGTGGTATAAATATAGAAATACGCAATGCAACGGGATAACGACCTGATGAAACTTTGCTAATTTGATGTCAGCTCAGGTCTGTGCGGGGTGAAAAAATAGCTTCTCTTCTTTAAAATCAATGGATGAGGGATGAAGAGCAGACGGAGAAAGACCACGGCTGTCTGACTCGGTGTAAGTGACAGTTTGTTAAGAAAGTTCACCGAACCCTGATCGCTAATACCTTTAACAGGAGAATTAGACTCAAAGAGGCTTTTCTGACTCAGAAACTATCACTGATCCACATCAGCCATCTCATCGCAGACTTTAAGCTTTTCAGAAAAGCTGACAAACAAGTCGGGAGTAATCGCAGTATAGATATTTTTGTGAGGTTGGCGCGGGATAAATTACCTCGACTGTACTCATTTAGCTGTCAGAGTGGTCCCTGACCATACGAGCCACGTCAAACTGAAAGTGTGTGTCACATTTAAAGGAGCAGTGTCTCGGCTCAGTCACTCGTGAACACATGCTCTGCCAAGCGGTGACATCACACCTCGCCTGTTGCCATGGGCACCCATGCTGCCCTTAGATAAGTGCTGGCCCTCTTTCTCTCGGGGTTGTTGAACCGAGTGACAACTCTGTCACACGTCTGACCAGAAGCGCCGCGGCAGCAGCACAGCCGAGAGCTCATCTCATGTTTTCATGCAAGTATTGATTAGGAGCCTTTTTATGTTGTGTATCTATATTCATGAAGCCGATGTGCACTTTTAGACCAGGAGATGCAGCCAGAGTGCACGGAGGATTAAAGTTTAATTTGGTGCTGAATGGCAGAAACACACGACGACACTGAAACAGCAAATGGTGCAGTTTGAGAACTGCAGGGACAGAACCCACGATTATTCACTGCGATGACACGGCTGACAGTGCTGGTAATTAAATCAAACTGCGCTTTAATAAACTACAGGATTGTGTTTAAAAGATTATCTGCAGCAGCTCCTGTTTACCCTCATTCTAGTGTCTCGTTTAATTAGCCGAGCTGACAAGATTATGACGATTGATAAAATACCATTTCTTCTTCTTCGTTACTTTTCCCTCTTCAGGGGTCTCCACAGCGAGTCACCCTCCTCCATCTCACTCTGTCCTCTGCATCCTCTGTCCTCACTCCAACTTAGGGATTCGCGATCCACTTTTTCCACTTCCGATACGATACCTGATGTTTAGTTTCGATGGATACCAATCCGATACAGAAAGTGCTGAATTCCGTTCAACAAACTCCACGTGCTCTTTAGGGTGAAATCTCTGGAGATGCTTGATTAAGTTGGTGGTGTTATAACTGGAAGTTTTAGTGCCACACCCTGGAACCGTCGCTGTGCACGTATTGCACGTAGTTGTCGAATGTGTTGGCTGAGGTAGTGTGAAATAGTTCCAGATGGCCGCTCCATTTTGAAAACAATCTGTGCGGTGAGTTTGCGAGCACGTGACATCACTCAGAGCACAAAGCATAGAATTAGAGTGAATAGATCTGCCCAGTTACGGATCGGTCACATTGTCACTGATACCCGATCCAGAAGGTTTTTTTCGATAACGGGCCCGATACCGATATTGGTACCGGATTGGTGCATCTCTACTCCAACTACCTCCATGTCCTCTCTAACTCCATCCATATGTCTCCTCTTTGTCTTTTTCCTGGCAGCTGCATTTCTAACATCCTTCTACCAATATACCCACTGTCCCTCCTCTGGACATGTCCAAACCACTGTCCTTCCTCTGGACATGTCCAAACTACTGTCCCTCCTCTGGACATGTCCAAACCACTGTCCCTCCTCTGGACATGTCCAAAC
>NC_056517.1:3486226-3502442 GCF_014905685.2 Nematolebias whitei | reverse complement strand
CTCTGGACATGTCCAAACCACTGTCCCTCCTCTGGACATGTCCAAACCACTGTCCCTCCTCTGGACATGTCCAAACCATCTCAGTGTGTCCTCTCTAACTTTATCTCCCAGTTGTTCAACCTGTGCTGTACCTCTGATGATCTCATTCCTGATCTTCTCCATCCTTGTCACTCCTGAGGAGAACATCAACGTCTTCATTTCTGCCACTTCCAGTTCTTTCTCCTGTCTTTTTGTCCATGTCTTTGTCTCCAGTCCATACAACATAACTGTTCTCACCACTGTCTTATAAACTTTTTCTTTGATCTTTGCTGACACCCTTTTGTCCCAAATCACTCCTGAAACTTTTCTCCATCCACTCCATCCTGCCTAGACTCTCTTCTTCTCCTCTTTACCACATTCCCCATTTTCCTGGACAGTGGACCCCAAGTCCTTGAAGTCCTGCACCTTTGTGATCTCTTCTTCTTGTAGCCTCACTGTTCCACTGGTCTCCCTCTCATTCACACACATGTACTCTGTCTTACTACAACTGACTTTCACTCCTCTACTTCCAAGTGCATACCTCCACCTCTCCAAGTTCTCTTCCACCTGTTCTCACCACAGATCACAATGTCATCTGCAAACATCATAGTCCAAGGGGATTCCTCCCTGACCTCATAAGATTGATCAAATATCACTGATCCAATAAAAACAACCCTTTGTTCTTGTTACAAATAAAATCCCAACCTTCAGTTGTGTAAAACTGCATACTGTATTTTGGTTTGTTTTATACGTGCTATGTAGGACTGAGGAGCAGAAACGCACCAACGTCAGACATCTCGGGCACCTCAGCCATGTACGGGTCCTTAGTGAAGCGTGGCTCGTTGTCGTTGATGTCATGTATCTTGATGATGAACTCGGACTCGCCCTCTAGCGCCTCGTTGGTAAGGCGATTGACAGCTTTAGCGTGGAGGGTGTAGTTGGCCTTCTCCTCTCGGTCCAGCCTCTTGGTGGCGTGGATGTCCCCTGACTTTTCGTCAATCTTAAACAGGGTGCCTGCTCCTTCTCCGGTGAGGACGTACCTCACACTGCCATCTCCTCGGTCCCCATCCGAGTGAAGCTGTAAGGAAAAAGGAGAAAAATACAAATCAGATTCTAAAACCCTGCAACCGCAGAGCAACAACAAGCAACAGCTCCGGTAATTCTCATTTTAATAAATTTCCTCTTCGGTCCTTTCTGTTGCTAATTGTTGTAGCACTGCTTCAAACTCTGGTTTATAAGAGCTTTCACATTTGCCTAATTTGCTCTTATGAACACCGAGCTGCAGCCAGACTCTTTCAGTGAAAACTAAAATTATGATAATGAGCAGAAATTATGTCACAGAAAAGAAAATACCAAAAAACATAAAAAACCTTCAAATAGTTGAAGTGAAAAGGAAAAACATCACACACATCACCGGCTGCTTGACTGACAAAAACACATCCCTGCCTTGAACACTTTGTACCCAAAAAATGTCAGCGAACGCACGTTTCAAAGCACAGTCACAGTTTTACGCACACACACGCACACATATCAGCAATCTGACCAATCTGGGCCTTGGCAAATAACCACTGACAGCTTTGATCAAGTGTGTTTGGTGTCGTTCAACAGATTCGTATCATCTTTAGTAAACTGTCACAGCGTTACGACGGTACACACTCGTGGTTTACCTCGTCTTTGTGAAAGCTGCCAAGAAAGGAGCGTTTAAAATGCTGCGTGCACTCGCATTGTCGCACGCATGTTGTCACACTTTCTGTCACGAGGCCAAGGTGGCATTTTCATGCCGATGTAAAACAGAATGCCGGTGGCTCAAAGTTCGGGGGAAAAAACCAGCATGAGTGAGCGCACGTCAGCCGCCTGCCAGTCCCCTGATGGATCAGTAGCAAGACCCCCAAGACTTCACTCGCCTCTGGAGTTCCTCGTTATTCTTGGGCTCTCTGTCTCAAGTTTATTTATTTGTCTCTTCTTTCTGCATGTACAGCAGCTTAAGATGCTCTGACATTTTAATTCCACGACTAAATCCCGCTCAACATATTTATCTGAAAGAACTCATCACAAGCTTGTCCGGTCTTTTCCCATCCCCAACACATTTTAATAACCAAGGACACAGGGCTACGGTTTGGGGCAAAATGGGGGGCAAAGCTTTGCAGACACTATATTTAATATAAGCCAAACTGCATTGCGATCTCTACCGCGATAAGTGATGACGATAATTCTCCTATTGACATCTCATTAACTCCAGTTTGGTTCTGCTGGATTTTTCCTCTGCCGGCGTGACTTTCTCTGAAGCTCTTTGGCTCTGCCCGCAGACAGACAGGAGGGCTGGATATTGTGTGTTGTGGCTGGGTCACGTGGGACGAAAGTCTTCCCCTCTCATCATATATTAAAAAGCTTTTCATCCCAGGTGCTGGGAAGCTTTACTAATTCATGGAGTTTTATCAGGCTGGCACACGTGAGACCGACAGCTCTCTGGATTAGCGTCTTTAACACTGTTTTTGTGTTCGCCGCTTTTCATTCCACTCTGTCAAGCCGACCCAGTCAAGTGTGTTGCAGAATTCCAGTATATTCGGATTAAGATCTCGGCTGTCTCATTCAACCCCCTTGAATTCTGGTCAAAACAACTCTCTCTCTCCACGGCGAGAGGAAATATTCTGCAGGATTCTATTTGTTTTTGTGTTCTGCTTTGCGGCATGCGCTTCCAAACAGCAACTCAATTGGCTGAAAACAATCCACTTCAACATTATTATCTTTCTCCTGCTGTTATAGCAGCAATGTCCTTTTCTATGATTGTCTATCAGGCTGCCTATCTCTGCCGGCACAACGATTCAGTTAATAACCGTCGAGTTCCATCTTTTGGGCTGAGATGTCAGATAGACATTGTGTCTATGCTGACTGTCATTTCTGTGGAGACAGAGACATCTCAGGGTTCTGAGAAGTTCCTCCACAGCTCCATGAAGGGTATTACCAGACAGTTCAGAGTATTGAGCTCAGAGAGCCAGCTGCTGTGACCCTGTCCCTCCCAGCTGCCCACTTCGCTGGTGAGAAAAATTTACTGCTGCCCTTCTACTCAAATAAAAAAAAAAACCTCTCCTGGAAATCAATGTGGCAGCCCAATGTGCATTCACAATGGCCCTTTGATCAATTTATATTGAAAATACAATTAAACTGTCACAGGGGGAGAAAAGAAAGCCACATGTGCCTTCAGTGTGGTCACCAAGAAGCCCTGGAACATCAATAGCTAGCCTTTTCTCTGCCCTGCTCCCAAATTATATTACAAAAAAGATGGAGAGCATGACGCTATATCCATTAACTCTGGGGCTGTTGGTCTTTTCAAAAGCAAAATTAAAACTCTTATTTAAAAAAGTGTAGTCTTTAGAAAATGTTCTGCTTCGTTTTTACTTTTTTTTTTTTTGGTTCAAGTATGATAAAGAGATTAAGATTATTCATGTTTCTGTGTGGACAATGGGAAACAGCAGCTGGTTTAGCTTAGTTTAGCCCAGTTCAGCTTAGCATCAAATTCTTCCAAACAAACAACATTCAGCGTCTTACAGTATGATTACAAGATTAAAGTTTAAAGTATGTTGAGCCAAGCCAAGAAGATGCAAATCTAATCCCAATTTACGACTACGATGCGGACAATCTGTATATAATCTAGCACTGTGATGGTGCATACAGCAGAGTGGTTGTTAGCTATGATGGGAACATACAATGATGACAACACATAGCACTTATTTATTATTCTATTTGAAATCTAAACTTTGATTTAGACAGTAATACATTTTTAACTTGAAGAGGAACATTTAGCCCAAATTTAGCCAATGTTTTAAAGTCAAAAAGTGGTAAAACAAAACCGTAAGTTTGACACGACCCTTCAAAATATCTGCACTTCTATCATAAAAGCATCGTGCACAAATAGTAGAACCGTGCAGACTTTTAACAACCAGCTTTAAAGCATTCAGTTTAGAGAATCTCTGAATGAACCCGTGGGGGAATCGAGCAAGTAATTCTCCAGAGAACCCACAGTAAGTGAATGCTGCTTTGTATTTGTTGCCAATACTGAAGATGTGCAGAAGTGTTTAAGCGTCGTCATAAACACTATTACAGTTACAAATAAGTCGAGAGCAGTGCCTGTCTTTTTTTGACATGCTGCGAAAGAATGAATTCATTTTTCCAGAGTGGTTTCTGCAACGTGCCCTGCCTCTTTTACAGTCTGGCTCAATTTACTGAACCCATTAAGACTTGACACAGCTTCTAAACATCAGTACAAGCACATCTATGGGTTACAGAACGCCTTAATTAAATATGTTCTAGCTGTGCAAACCTCAAAACACAATTTGTAGTTTAACACGAAGCTAACCTAATGTGTATTTTCTTTTTGTTTCTGTTTAAAAGGTGATCGATTAAGAGAGCTCAACTGAACCATGGGGGTAAAAATATTACATCTGCAAAATCCACCACAGTTCTGTGAATGGTGATGCCTTCAGATGAAACAAGCTGAAAAGCAGCTTCATAGTTTTGAGTATCAAAATGTTCACATTTTGGACCGAGAAGACAGATGGTTTGAGAGGGAGGGTGAAGGAAGTCGTTTATGTAAAACGAAAGAAACCATCTTTAAACAGAGGAGGTCTCAGATTTCAACGTTCAAAAAGTTATAATGCAGCTTTAGGACTGATAGCAGTCATTTTCAATCCTATCACGAATTCATCCATGTCACCAGAGTGGCTCCTCTGTGAGTCAGATTAACAAAGACCCTAACAAACCTCTACTGTGAGGAGTGATAGGACAATCTGCATGTGTATCTAGCTTAGCTCAACTTTATAACTCGAACCCCACATTCTCTGTTCTTTGAATTGAGAAATCTCCTCGGACGAGAAGCGAAACGTCTTCAGTTACAAATAAAGTCCAGTTGTTTTTGTCTTGAACTTTTTTGAGCTTAATATTTTCATACACTCAGAGGAATGATTATTTTTTAAATTCAATCTTTATTTATACATGTTAGTCTCATTGAGCCTCGAGGACTCATTTATAAGAGAGACCTGTTTTTAAAGAATGATGACTGCAGTAGACAATCACAAAATAAAGCGTATAAGTTGAAAAATTAAATGGAAGAAAAATTATGTAAAAAAAATTGAAACAAAAACAGCTACATTGTAAAGCGATATAAAATACTAAAAACAGGAACATGTCTACGTTGGTTTTTGCCAGGAACTTAACAGATGTTTAAAGCCACTTAAGAGACATCAAGGTCGAGAGCTTCAGGTCTTTTTGCAAGATATTCCAGGAAACAGGAGCGGAGTAGTAGAAGATCCTTTTGTCTAGTTCAGTCCTCACTGAGGGAACACTGCAGGTAATGATGTCCTGAGAGTGCACGCTGTAGCTGCACTCACACAGAGACATGTAGGAGGAGATGTATGAAGGCAGCAGACCAAGAAGTGATTTAAAGATGAACAGTGAGAGAGTCTGTGTGAAGTTAATGATGACCAGTTAACCAGTGAATACTGGGTGCAGTGGTGGGTACGATAGTTACAGCCAGTTATGAATCTTAGCGCACCATGATAGACAGTTTTAGTTCAACAGTAAACAACTGTGTCGTCAGCAGAGAAATGTAAGGAGGCATCTGGAATGATCTGACCTACATTACCTATGCAGATTGTGAAGAGGGTGGGACCTAAGACTGACCCTTGTGGTACACCATTGTTAACAGTAAGATAACTGGAAGAATGTTGAACATTATGTTGAACACATTGCCTCTGATTTGAAAAATAGTTAGTGAACCAATCAATGGTGTGATCTGAGAAACCAATTTCTGAGATCATATGACACAAGATGTTCTGATCCACAGTGTCAGAATCTTTAGACAGGTCTAAGAAAAGTGCAGCACAATAATCCTTAGCATCCAGTGCTTCAACAACGTCATTAAGAACCTTCAGTGAAGCAGTGGTTGTGCTGTGTTGTTTCCTGAAACCAGATTGATGGAGAGGTAGGATGTTAAAAAAATCCAAATACTTTTTGATTTGAGAGTTTATCAGTTTTTCTAGGACCTTGGCTAAAATACAGAATTTAGAGATTGGTAGATAATTGTTCTAACTGATAATTGTTGATAATTTACCCTGTTGATAAATGTTCTTCTCTATAAAATCGGTGCATTTTCCCCATTATTTTAAAGTAAGTTAAACCTTTTACATGTAAAAACTTTAGCAAAAGGAAAATGCTGTTAAAAGGTGTTAATCTTTTCAGTTAAAATAAATAAATAACAACACCGAATCATGTTTTCAAAAATCACACTTGTAGTTTGCATTTGAAAATCAGCATGTTCAGTGGAAGAAAACAAGACTCATTATTAACCGGTTTGGATTTCTCTCCCAGTTGAAAATATTCATTTCTCATCCTCCTGTCTGAAGAGGGCTGAAGAGTGAAGTGGCACTCATCAGACATCTGTGCGTGAGAACTTATCAGGGTGCCGTCTTTGTTTGTGAAATTAATCAGCTTCAAGTGCAGCAAATGTTGGTGCAGGCGCGATCTGGTCACCATTTGTGCCTCTCTCAAGTTCGGCCAAAAAGATGGCGTTGGAAACGAGCTGCTTAGGGCAATTAGCCAGTTAGCCTTTAAGGGCTCGTGTCCTGGCCCGTCGAGATCTGGCTGCCTTCTCTGTATCCAGATGGTAGCCTCAGACCGTGCACAAAAACAGCCAATCAAATGACTGTTAATGTGCAAACATCACAAATATTCAAAGCTGCTCAATGTGGAAGGTAAACTTTCTGTACCACACATTCATCTTCTACGGACACTCCCATTCTTTTGTTTTGTGCCACACACCGTAGATAGGTTGTAGTCTTTTGGAGTAACACTTTGCATTTAGTAGCTCAGAGGTCACAGCTCTTTGGGTTTGTGAAGTCATCGGTCGTTACGTATGATAGATTTTATTTTCACGGACACTTTGTTCTGTTATCCTCATTTTTCATTATTTGTGCTGCTAATGGGATGATTTCAAACTGAAGCTTTTAGGCCCAGTAGCTCCTAGACACTAACCAGTCCCCTCATCCCTTCTGTTCTCCAACATACCTGCACTAAACTCTCATTCTGGGTCCACTGAAGAGCTGTAACCTGAAATGATTTATTCAAAGAACTATTTGGGAATGCAAATGTAGAAAGCGAACTATTGCAGGCACTCTAAACAACTACCAGTGCTTTAGCAAGTGCGTGGATAAAGAATCTGTCCGTTAAAAGAATACACAAACATCTACCAATCAGAAGAATCAATTCTCATTGAACCAAATGGTTACCGGCCATCACAGTCGAAGGTTGACAGCCACAGATCAGTTTGAGCCGCAGCCACAAGATTAACATGAAGCCTGGAACCATGGATGAATTTATTATTGTGAGTGGATCATGCAGCTTGGACGGTGATCAGAAAGGACACTTGTTGAAAATCTGACACGTGATATTTTTATTTTCTGCATAAAATCATGACCACTATAAAAGCACATGTTTATTCCCTGCACATATCACGTTATTTTGGCTTCAAAGGTTCTTTCCTTTTATCAGGTGGACGAGAGGTTTCAATCGTGGGTTTACAGATATTTTTGTACAACTGTTACTTTATTTTTTTAATTATTACCTGCTGACGGAGGCTTTTGACCAACTCTCTCTTTTGTGTTCATTTTTCTGAAGCATTAGCAAAATATTTCATGAACAAGAAGATGGATTTTATTGATACTCTGAGGCAGCGCCGTATTTTTTGCCGTATAGGTCGCACCTTTTTTGTATAAATTTGCAAGTCCTGTGACTTATACACCGAAGCGACTACTATACGTTTTTTCCATATTTATGACCCAACTTTTGTCTGAGATCTGATGATTTCATTCATTCTGACATAAAAAAATATTAAAAATTACCACATGCAGCCGCTAGAGTGCCCTCGAGCATTATGGCAAGCCAAGTGTCTCATTAATAGGTAAAAGTGGCTATTAGTGAGACACTTAGCTTGCCATCTAAGCCACCTCATGGAGCAAACGTCAAACCAGCTTTATTTCACCGCCCGGATGAAATGCAGCTGATTAAAGTGCATTAATTAAGGAAAAGTTCAAATGAGACACACCTTTGCTATAATTTCGAGCAAACAAATAATTGTTTTCAAGTGTTAATCTTGTAAATATTTTTAAAAAGTCCTCCCGTGCGCGCTCCCGCAGCCACTATTTGGCAGCCAATGGATTTTTGGCACAACCCACGTTTCCAGGTGGTCAGCGGTGACGCCTAACAAACACGATGCGTCAGCACTGACACATAATAGATGCGACTTATTCATGTTTCTTCCACTCTATTAGACATTTTTGGACTGATGCGACTTTTACAGCGGTGTGACGTGTACAGTGAAAAATACAGTAAGTTTTGGCTGCACAACTTCAACAGATGAGTCTTTTGATTCAAGATGGCCGCCACAGCTAAGCAACCTTTGGAAACACAAGAATTTATATAACTCAGCCAGTTTTGTAGATGTGGAACTAACATTGACTGCATGGGGTTATTTACAAAATTTAACCAAAATGTCTTTACATTCTTTCCACTCTCATCATAAGACAATCTCAGTTCAAAATTACAAAATGCTTATAAGTCACGTGAAAATTAACGCACAGCAAATGATGTAGCAAGCTGCATTATTTAAACAAGAAAAATAACTCAACTTTAACAGTCAGTGTTTGGTGTAGTGACATCTTGTAGAACAAATTGCAAAAGACATAACATCTGTCTCATAATATATGACCCCAAACTACAAAGATCATAGAAAGTATTCAAGAGAAAATGTCTTTGGTGAAAATTTTTGTTTTTTATCTCATAAAAACGGTGAAATTGACTTGTGTTTATGACAAAACAGTGAATTTCTTCTAAAACATTACCTTAAATGTCACAAAATAAATGAAGAATTCTTTATAAAACATCTGTATAAGGACTTTCTGTCACTGGTGGACAAAGAAGAGTCGGTTGAGTTCATTCCATGTTAAAGATCACATCTTCACTGTGTTTGGAAAACCAGCTGATTTCACTGAAGGCGAACCTAAGTGTTGTTGAAAGATTAATTATTCTCACCCTAACAAAGCCGAAGGGTGTTAAAAACAGTAGTAGGCAGGTGATAGTATGCAGATAATTACGGATGCTGTTGATTTGTTGGTAAATCTCATTTGGAAATCCTTTTTCTTCTGTAGTCGTAGTCAGACAGGTGTTTGCCAAGTTGCATAGCCAAAAACATTTGTCACACCTTTCCCCTCCACAAGATGCAATGGAAATCACCCCCTTCCTGTGCACAAGCAGGAACTTATCACCAAGAACCTAGAAACACTGGCAACGTGTAACCCAGGCTGCCGCAGGAGACCACCGGGGTTGCCATGGTGCGGGTACAGCCAGGGGTGTATCACGTTGCAGACTCCTCGCTTCTCTGCCAAGGTGAGCAGCTGGTAACGGAGTAGCATGAACCCAAAACAAAAAGAAAACGAATAACCCCCTACATAAACAAGTACATTCCCCTTAGGTTGCCTCAACTGCTGAGTCATACAGGACTGGGAAGCGATTGTGCTCATCAACCTTTTTTTGTCTTTCCTCTGAGTTTTAACTGATTACTGGAGGCTGGTGTTGGTTCGTATGCAGCGAGCATCGCTGACTTGCGAGGGACTATGTTGAGCAGTCTACCCAGCAGGCCTAGAACCACTGGGGCCTATCAGAGGCTGTAAATACTTTATGAGATATGATAGTGCAGCACAAACACTCCTCAACCACAGGCCATTAACCGTTTTCGGTGGATATGTGCCCTTTGGTAAAGTAAGAAATAATGAAATAAACAGCCTTTTCCCCCGGTGACAGCACGAGTCCTCTGAGGCTCGCTCACAACTTGACTGCTAATGAGAGGCAGTGTTTGTCTCTTACTAAATATTCAAAAAACAAAACTCATTAGCCAATACAGCAAGCTTTGCAGCCAACAAAACTCGCCATAAAGACACTGCCAGCATCTTGTTTTTTTTCTTACGTTCTTATCTGGATCAGTTTGCCTTTCGTTTACAACTGCTCTTGTTAAGCTTGTTAAGAGAAGATTGCAATTTTATCTGTTAGCACTTCACAACTTCATGAAACTGTTAGAACAACGGCAAAAGGGGAGAGACTGCAAACAATAAGAAGCAGGAAGGTGTAATTCAAGCGCAGTTTCATCGTTTTCTTCTATAGCAAGTGTCAAAAGCCGCTCTCTTGTTCATAATAACCTGCCATTGTGTCATTTCCAATTCATTTTCTCGGCACAAACAAAGGTGGTTTTGTTCCATGCTGCGTTCTCGGGTTACCGTGATGTCACTGGGGCTGGCAAAAGCTTTGTTTTCTGTGATTCTTGTCATTTCCTGCCACCCTCCAGGCATGGTGAAAGCGGTGGGCGCTACCTAAGGATACAGATGCAGATAGCTGCTCGCAGTCTTCATCTCCAAAGCTATTCATTCCCTTTAGGGCCTCATTCATCACTCGTACTTTATCTGACAATTAACAAACTGTAATTGCAATCAGAAAAAAAAATCTACACTCTGCAATCCTATGCAACAACTGGCTACTGAGCTGAAAATGAGGAAACGCATCCAGCTGCACGCACTTTGGGAAAACAAGAAGTGCTCGGAGTCATGATTAAGTATGCTGCTCGAAGGTTGATGCTTAAGTGGTGTCTTCTGGAGATGGCCTCTCAGGCCGCGGCCTCTGCTTCTTTAAGTGTACACCACACTCAGATAATCCATTCTTCTTTCGCTATTAGTCCCTTTGCAGGCCGAAAGGACGAGTGGCACATCAATCACCGGTCTCCGAACGCAAAGTGGTTTGATCAGGCTCTGTATTTACATTTGATCTTCACTCACTCAATTTCTTTTATTCTTTCTTCTTTTTGTTCTCCCACAGTGAATGCAATAATCCTGTTTGTCCAGGACTGAAAGTCAACCTTCGCTCAGGGAGGACGTTGGTTGCAGAATCTCATTTGGTTGGATGACTCTATCCTCCGTGGACACACGATTGGAATGCAAAGCACTGGGCTCATTCAACCCCATGCACAAAACAGCCTTTCTTCTCTTCCTCCATCTTCCTGACCTTGCCACATCGCTCCACAATCTCCTCAATTACAGTAGATTGGAAGAGGGGACCAATAGCTTGACTTCTGCTCCGACGCATGTAAAGCAAGCATTATAATGCCCATCTTCTGGTATATCTAAACACACATACATACAGTTTCTCATCGAATGATATCTGAGTTGACAGCAAGTTTTCATTTTGTTGAACAAATAAAACCTTTGGAAGAAGTTGTATTTTACTTCGGGGCTTCAGGATGGCTTGATGTGAGTGGAATGGACATGAGGCAAGCAGCCATGGAGCTGACAGGAAGCATAAAATCTATTGGAGAGCCAACAGAAAACAATGTCCTGAACTGATGGGTGGATGGAGGGATGGATGAAACATGATCAGTGAAAGACTATTCCATGTCATGTTGATCCAATGATGGGACCATCCTCATATTTTCTGAGACAGGCTGACACATTCATTTATATATGGTGATATATTTGGCTGGTATTTGTTTTGAAGCACATCAAACAAAGTAATCTGTTCCTCCGGGTCTGTTAGAGGTCAGTTATGTAACAAACATTCATTACGCTACATAATGAATGCTCCAACGGTACAAAATGCCAAATTTATGAATCAGCAGGGCCAGTTCCTTTATTTTATTTCTGTACACATTTTACTCAACAAATATAAGAGACAAAAATAAAGCTCTCACTTTTTATTTCTATTTATGGATCTCAGTTTCCTAAAAATGGGGAAGATGGCCACATTGATGTGAAAATACCCAAGACTGATTACAACTTAAGGGTTTTCAACCAAAAATGATGTTTTAATAACTTTATCTTCTCCTGAAAATGTTTTTTGTTAGCCCATCCTGAAGAAGTCATGAAACCGATTTAGACGTAAATATCTGAAAACAAAAGATGAAATATTAATTTTATTATTTGATGCCACACTTACATGTTTCAGTGTGAACCATTAGTTCTGAAGAACTGTTTTTTTCAAAAAATACTACAATTTTAAACACTTTTACTAACTTAGATCCTTTTGTGTGATGGTAAAATATTAATCTAATCGTATGACGCGTTTCTTTTTAAACCCAAGCAGAAGTCTGTCTTCATAAATATGGATTGAGCGCAAACAATAAGACGTTTTTGCATGAGCTAAAATAGCAACTTTTTTAAATGTCAGAGTTAATATTCTGTCCATCTCAGAGCAGCAGATGATGGACACAGAAAACTAACTCAGAGAAACAGAGTGGGGTCTGACCAGGGGTGCCCACACGTTTTCAGCATGCGAGCTACTTTAAAAATGACCAAGTCAAAGTGATCTACCTGCTATAAGGCCGAGAACAACCTCTGGAAATGTTAGGTTTGTTTCAATGTTTATTGGGGGTAATAAACAAAAAAATGAGTGGGTTTAACCGGAAAAACACTATAGTTTCCATGTCAGTCAGGTTGCCAGATAAGAACTTATGAACTATAGTACTGTCGCTTTAAAATGATAGTATTTTGATCCAAACTGTCATTCAATTCAATTCAAAATTACTTTATTAATCCCAAAAGGAAATTAAGTGTTGTTGTACAGGTCCTTCTCAAAAAATTAGCATATCGTGATAAAGGCCACTATTTTCCATAATGTAATGATAAAAATGAAACTTTCATATATTTCAGATTCATTGCACACCAACTGAAATATTTCAGGTCTTTAATTGTTTTAATACTGATGATTATGGCATACAGCTCATGAAAACCCAAAATGCCTGTCCCAAAAAATTAGCATATTTCATCCCACCAATGAAAGACAAGTGTTTTTAATACAAAAAACGCCAACCTTCAAATAATCATGTTCAGTTATGCACTCAATACTTGGTCGGGAATCCTTTTGCATGAATGACTGCTTCAATGCGGCGAGGCATGGATGCAATCAGCCTGTGGCACTGCTGAGGTGTTATGGAGGCCCAGGATGCTTCGATAGCGGCCTTAAGCTCATCCAGAGTGTTGGGTCTTGTGTCTCTCAACTTTCTCTTCACAATATCCCACAGGTTCTCTATGGGGTTCAGGTCAGGAGAGTTGGCAGGCCAATTGAGCACAGTAATACCATGGTCAGTAAACCATTTACCAGTGGTTTTGGCACTGTGAGCAGGTGCCAGGTCGTGCTGAAAAATGAAATCTTCATCTCCATAAAGCTTTTCAGCAGATGGAAGCATGAAGTGCTCCAAAATCTCCTGATAGCTGCTGCATTGACCCTGCGCTTGATAAAACACAGTGGACCAACACCAGCAGATGACATGGCACCCCAGTGACTGTGGAAACTTGACACTGGACCTCAAGCAATGTGAATTCTGTGTCTCCTCTCTTCCTCCAGACTCTGGGACCTTGATTTCCAAAGGAAATGCAAAATTTACTGTAATCAGAGAACATAACTTTGGACCACTCAGCAGCAGTCCCAGGCGAGATGCTTCTGACGCAGTCTCTTGTTCAAGATTGGCTTGACCTGGGGAATGCGGCACCTGTAGCCCATTTCCTGCACACGCCTGTGCACGGTGGCTCTGGATGTTTCTACTCCAGACTCAGTCCACTTCTTCCGCAGGTCCCCCAAGGTCTGGAATCGGCCCTTCTCCACAATCCTCCTCAGGGTCCGGTCACCTCTTCTCATTGTGCAGCGTTTTCTGCCACACTTTTCCCTTCCCACAGACTTCCCACTGAGGTGCCTTGATACAGCACTCTGGGAACAGCCTATTCGTTCAGCAATTTCTTTCTGTGTCTTACCCTCTTGCTTGAGGGTGTCAATGATGGCCTTCTGGACAGCAGTCAGGTCGGCAGTCTTACCCATGATTGTGGTTTTGAGTAATGAACAAGGCTGGGAGTTTTTAAAAGCCTCAGGAATCTTTTGCAGGTGTTTAGAGTTACGTCGTTGATTCAGATGGTTAGGTTAATAGCTTGTTTAGAGAACCTTTTCATGATATGCTCATTTTTTGGGACAGGCATTTTGGGTTTTCATGAGCTGTATGCCATAATCATCAGTATTAAAACAATTAAAGACCTGAAATATTTCAGTTGGTGTGCAATGAATCTGAAATATATGAAAGTTTCATTTTTATCATTACATTATGGAAAATAATTACCTTTATCACAATATGCTAATTTTTTGAGAAGGACCTGTATATAGTCAAAAATATTGACAAATTCCAGAATCATCCTGAAATGTTTGTTTGTGAATCAAATACATGAAATTTTTAACTGCAAATTGGCCAATAATTTAAAGGGAACCCTTGAAAAATGTTTTTGCTGATGTAAAATTCACATGGACCCAAGCCTGAGAGCTGTCAGCTGAAATAATTTAAAGTGTTTTTAAAACCATCTAAGAGCATATCAACAGAGCGTGACAAAAAATGTTGGTTGCTTCCAGTCAGCTGTGTCTAAACTTTGAGACAAGACAAACAAAAGCTAAGGAACCCGTCAAAGTGTCAGGACAGAAATCTAAAATTCAATGCTTTTAAAACAGAAAATGCAAAACAGCAACTAAATCGATTTGCCACTTTGTCAATAAATGCATACTTGTTGACGACTTGAACCTTTCGTAGTGATAAAGTAAAACAAAACATGACCAAGGTTTTTAAATTCAGGAAAAATAATAAAAAAAATAAATAAAAAGTCTATACAAAGCTTCACACTTTTTTTTTGTAAGTGAAAGTTAAACTTTTATAAACTCAATTTTCTTGACTTTCCCATTGATTTTTGAGCTACTTTTGACTCTGAGAGCAAACATTTACCAAAATGCCTTTATAAAATGGTTTTAAAACCCAAGGTTAATATGTCTGATACATTGTAGCTATTTCTGTCAGAAATTTTCCAAACATTTGTCAGACCATTGTAGTTACTTCAGCTGATGTCACCGTAATACAGTGAGCAATAAAATAATAAAGAAACTGGTGCCTTCATTCTAATGGTACCTCTGCTCAACTTAATAAAAAAAAAAATATATATATACATATATATATATATATATATATTGCATTTCCTGTTTCATTAACTGTATTTAATAAATAATAATAGTAAAAAACAAACAATATAGGAGAAGAAAAATCAGCAGCTCCAAACCTGAGGTCATGGTCCTCAGTCAGAAAAGGCTGCAGGCTTAACTAAACTTGGAAAATAACAAGAATACATTCCATAACTTTTACAGTACAGTTGAAACTGCACTCATGGAGGATATTGGTTTTATTAGGGAACACCTAGTTCAGTGACGTGGTCCACAATCAGAGCAGCATTGTAACCACATCTTCTCTGATAAGCCTGTCCTCTGTATTCTCTCTCCCTCGCAGTGATTAGTTAGTTGATAAACTCATTTTATGCTAATCTGTTCTTATTCCAAAGAAACAGAAAAAAAAAATCTGAAACCACGTATCACTGGACAACTTTTGAGTGAATAAGATTTTGGAGATTAGACTTTCTGGACACAAAAGTGTTTCTAATAGTTGTTTTATTGTTTACTGAACTTTCCACCCCCTAAACAACACAACAACAACAGCAGAATACCACATATGGCACATTCTATGCCATCAACCATTATACAGCCATGCAATCTACAGTAATAACCAGTTTATAACATTTGACCTGGATTTGTGAAACTGGGGTGATGAAAAGTATAGAAGCCCAGACAAGATCAAATTTATGTGTGGACCATGATAAAATGTCTGTCTTTCAAATGAGACTACATTTCCAGACATTAACAATTACTGCGTGTCTCGTGGATTACACGCTGTTAGCCTCCTTCACATGACATTAACCCGGCGAACTCTCAGAATGTGGTTGGTCTCAGCAAATCTGGAGAACTTTCTTCGCTGTGAGGGCAGTGATGATGATGCTACACTCTCTGACTTACACAGCTAGTCTTCGTTAACGTCCACATCACCAAGACACTCTCCTGTGCTCTGACCATACTTTTAAAGCACAACATTCCTACACTGATACCAACATGTACACCCACTGTCCCACCGTGCCCTGCAAGACTCACTCAGACCACATCAGGGTGCAGCGATGCACTCTGATCACACCGTGCTAGAAACACTTGGCTACCACAGATGGGTGCGATGGTGTTCGTAGCCCAGGCACGAGGACTTTGACAGTCC
>NC_056517.1:3479422-3486126 GCF_014905685.2 Nematolebias whitei | reverse complement strand
GGGGGGACTGTTCAGTGATTTGTAGACACACAAAATCACAATCACAAAAATCATCCATCATTGCATCACAATATGAGCCGTGATGCCAGCTTACACGCCCTGACAGTTACAGCCCTGTGACTTCCTCACTTGGTGGCTCAGAAGAGAAACAGCAGCAGGCTAACGTTATAAATCAAACTATCACAGTGTGATAAACTGAAGTTAGTCACTTTAAAATGAAGACTTTTTTAAAAAGACATTATTGGCATTTCTAGATGAAGCCAAGGTGTTGAGGAGATATGCCTTGGTGGCCTTAGGAGGATCATGTCTCTGCTTTTTGCAGATGATGTGGTCCTATCGTCTTCATCAGATCGTGATCTACAGCTTTCACTGGAGCGGTTCGCAGCCGAGTGTGAAGCGACCGGGATGAGGATCAGTTCCTCCAAATCCGAGGCCATGGTCTTGAGCCAGAAAAGAGTAGAGTGCCTTCTCTGGTTCGGGGAGGAGGTCCTGCCCTAAGTGGAGATGTTTAAGTATCTCGGGGTCTTGTTCACTGAGGGAAAAATGGAGCGAGAGATCGATAGGCGGATGGTGCGTGCAGCGTCTGCAGTGAAGCGGGTGCTGTACCGGTCTGTTGTGGTGAAGAGAGAGCTGAGTCAAAAGGTGAAGCTCTTGATTTACATTCCTACCCTCATGTATGGTCATGAGCTTTGGGTTGTGACAGAAAGAACAAGATCACGGATACAAGCGGCCAAAGTTAGTTTTCTCCACAGGGTGTCTGGGCTCTCCCTTAGAGATAGGGTGAGAAGCTTGGTCATCTGTGAGGGACTCAGAGTAGAGCCGCTGCTTCTCCACGTCGAGAGGAGCCAGTTGAGGTGGCTCGGGCATCTGGTTAGGATGCCTCCTGGACGCCTCCCTGGTGAGGTGTTCTGGACACGTCCCACCGGGAAGAGACCCAGAGGAAGACCCAGGACATGCTGGAGGGACTATGTTTCTCGGCTGGCCTGGGAACACCTTGGGATTCCCCTGGAAGAGCTGGACCAAGTGGCTGGGGAGAGGGAAGTCTGAGCCTCCCTACTTAGGCTGCTACCCCCGCGACCCGACCTCGAATAAGCGGAAGAAAATGGATGGATGGATGGATTATTGGCATCGTTCTATTTTATCAAGCATGAGTGATCTTCTAATCTACAAACAGGTCAAATATGACCTTTTCTGGATGTCTTGAGTAATGATTTTAAAGCACTTTATTGTACAAAGCCAATTTAATGTTAAAATATTGTTAATTTCTATATTCATGCTTATTCCAGCCATCCGTCCATTATCTTTACCCACGTCTTCCTTTCCGGATCACGGGGGTCACTGGTGCCTATGTCCAGCTATCGCTGTGTGGCAGGTGGGGGACAGGTTGCAAGGCCGTATTGAAACTTGAAAACTTTTAAAAATATTATTGCTCCTCTTTAGATGTCTCACCACTAAAGCAACCATTGTGGTGAGATTGTCCTTTGGATCAAGGATGAAACGTCTCAACAAAATAAATAAAAAAGAAACCGTCCAGATGACCTGACTGAACTTTTTGTTGGATTTGTTTTACTTGGATTATTGAGCATGAACTTTGATGTTGCTTGAGCAATTTTTCCCAAGTTTTGCCTTTTGCTTTTGAATGGATGCTTCTTTGAGTTTTTGTCTCAAAATTTAATCTCTCAACTATGTGATGTGGCTTTTGTTGTTGTTGTATTTTTCTTATTACCTTACCTAGTTTGTATAAAAATAAATAACATTTGCACAGCGTTAAATATATGTCAATAAGAAGAAACATCCTGCAATTATACAAAGTTGTTAAATTGCCACAAAACAGATGTTCCTAAAAAGTGCTGCTAATTTATTGTATTATTTATACTGCATGTCTGTTTTATCATTTGAATGGGTTTTTGTGTCTAATACTGTTCACTTGGGTCTCTGTGTGTTAATGTCTCAGTCTGTTAGCAAAATACCTGGAGTGGATGGATTTTCATGTAACTTTCAGAAAAGTAACAAAAATTGGATTTATATTTACAATAACTCGGTCTAGCTTAAGATGGAACATACTCTGAGCTAGAACAAATCATATCACATTTGTGTTTAAAGTGTTAATATCAACTCTGTCAAATATTATAAACACTGGACACATTTTAATGAAACCTTTAAAGCAGGAATGGATGTACGTGTACAACTGATTAACTTCAAGTTAACCCGATTCAAGATGGCCCCCACAGCCAGCTGACTGAAACCAACAGAAAGTGACAGTAATTCTATGACTTTTACAAATATTTGGCTAGAATTTGCTTTGGTAGTAGCTGAGACTCACCCCTAACACTTACTCTTAGAGTTACTCATTGTATTTTAGCAACAACAACAAAAAAAGCCAAAATCTTTGGGTAAAATAAGTTAAGTCAACCTAAAGTATCTGTTTGTGAATAATCTAATAAACACGTACTGGTCGATGGATTTTATTGAAAGCCTCAAAAATTTATCATTGGACTCACATCTAAAACTGATTGTGTTAACGCAACTGAATAAAGGGGCAGAAGATCGGAGCTGAGGAGCTATCAAAGCGCATTAAATGCTTCCCCTGCTTCTGACTGACCCTTCTCTGACATGTCGGATATTTTGTGATCTCACCTGTTTGGGTCATCGGCCGCATGCGTCCACTGAGTGCAGCAGCTGAATGAACGTCCATTTGGGCTGATGGATCACTGGCAGTAGTCCATCTGAAGCTTAACTGAACTTTTTACCTTTCAACCGGCCGGTCAGCGCGCGGTGAAATGGCCGCGTGCGGCAGGCGTAGTATGGCAAGCCATGTTTGCATATATTGGATCGTCAGCTGTGCGTGTCCCTGATGCAATAAAAAGCCCAACACCGACCTGGCCCACACATTAAGCACATTATTATGGCCCGGCCCAGTCCGAATCCGGGTCAGGTTGGGCCAGGCTCCGGGTTCAGGTTAGAAATGACAGCTCTAGTGTAGGTCAAGGGAAGGGAAGTAAGGCAAAACCATGAAATATAGAAGTCATAATCATTCTTTAGCCAACACAAAAAATATGTATAATTCCATTAACTTCCTGATAATCAGCTAAAGTAAAGTGTGGTGAGGTAGTAGCTAAGAGTAATCTTAGGAAATCTCAAGGTAAAATGTTATTGTTGTCAGGTTGGACCAAAATGGCCGTAACTCCATCATTTCTCTACATAAGATGATCTTAGTTTAAATCTGTGGCATCAAAGGCAGCGGGTGATATTCATAGGCCTTTGTAATACTGTTAATATTATGATCAGCCTCGTAGACTAAATATAAGCTTCAACACAGGACTCAGTTTGACTTTCTTTTCCTTCTTATCATGTAAAAAACTTTAATAAACTCTTTTAAATCATGAAGGCAGATGTTGTCTCTGCAGCTCATTTCATCTTTTATCTTTTCCAAGTCAGACGAAACACAGCAACAAAGTCTTGTGATCCACTGTCACAACACTAATCTTTCATACTGATCTCTTCATTTAGAGAAGAAAAACACCAAAAAGAACAGACGTCACCCGGCGAAGATCAAAACACAACATTGATTGATTGTTACTGAGCTGCAGAGCATAGAAGATCAGGAAATCAAGCTGAAAAACATCTAAGCAGCTGAAAAAAAGGTGGTGTGGTTTACTAAGCTAATTGGATTTGGAGTTTTAAAAACCCCTTGTCTTGGTAAATGATGGCAGTCTTGTTACCGTCATGTTTGTTTTTCCTCTGCAATGTGACATAAGTCCCATAATTTAGCATCGGTTGGTGGAAATGTCTTCAAGTTGTGCTCTTTGTGTGTCCATCAGCAGTCTTGTTAGTGTCCTTGATGACACTGAGACCACTCACACGTGCTCATTAGACGATCTAAGAGACAGTTTAATGAATGAAAACAAAAGTTGACCTCAAATTAAATGTGACAGGATGCTCAGATCGGCTTCCCCCAAATCAAGAGCAGAACGTGCTGCTGCATATGAATGAAAATTCAAGCGCTAATGAAGAAAAGACGAATGGAGGAAGTCAAAGAGCAGCTTTAGTTTTGATTCAACAAGCAAAGGGAAACATTACCTTGTTAAAGAGCTCCTTCTTGTTTGTTTGCAGCCTCTGGACTATGAGAAGAAGCGTCAGTACAGTCTACGGGTTCAGGTGGAAAACGGCCGCATCAACCCACGTTTCTACTCCATGGGTCCCTTCAGGGACGAGGCCACCGTCAAGATCATTGTGGAGGACGTGGACGAGCCGCCGGTCTTCGAGCGCGTCAGCTACATCATGGAGGTGAAGGAGGACGCAGCGAGGAACACGATCATCGGCTCGGTCAGCGCGGCAGACCCCGACGACAAACACAGTTCAGTCAGGTACGAAATCGCACCGCATTTATATTTAGCTCGAAATGTACTTAAAGGTTTGTGTTAGCTCATTTTTAAATGAGGAAATAATTCATATAATGTGAACATGTTGAGGTGCAGGATATAGTTGAACAATTCTAGATATCTCATTCATTTCAGTTTTTACCTTTTTTTTTTTTTTTTGCTTTTTGTACTGATTTGTTTTTTGCATCCTGCTTTTTGGTTTTAAATGCATTACATTTACTAAAATTACCTACCCCAAGTGTTGGACCAGAACTTTGACATAAGATCAAGACAAACGTACCCATTTTAAATATTTTGTCAACATCCAAAGCAGTATGAAGCTTTCAGGGAACCATCTTTGTACCAACAGCTGCTGAAACATCCAACAAATGTGTCAAAACAGTGCATATTTTTGTCCCTATCCAATCAGCTGGGTTAAAGTCGTGAACCGAAGCGTGATGTTTTTTCCAGCATCATGAGGAAAACGTGTTCCCTAAATATAACCAAGCCTGCAACGGAAGTGGAAAACCAAAAACAAAATCAGTTTAGGTGGAAAAATAAAAAATAAAACCTAATGGTTGTCTGTACCTCATAAATGTGATGACTTAGTGCCTCTTTTAGCCTTGAAATTTTAAGAACAAGGGTGATGTACAGAGTTGTAGCAACTAAAGGGGAATAAAGTTGATGAGCCACACGATGAAGATCTGGGAGAGAGTTGTGGAAGCAAGACTTAGATGAGAGGTGACATCTGTGAGCAGCAGTATGGTTTCATGCCAAGAAAGAGCACCACAGATCCATCTTTGCTTTGAGGATGCTGATGGAGAAGAACAGAGAGGGTCAGAAAGAACTCCATTGAGTCTTTGTGGATTTAGAAAAAGCATCTGACAGAGTGCCAAGAGAGGAGGTGTGGTGTTACATGAGGAAATCTGGAGTGGCAGAGAAGTATGTTAGACTGGTACAGGACATGTATGAAGACAGCAGGACAGTGGTGAGATGTGCTGTAGGAGTGACAGAAAGCTTTAAGGTGGAGGAGGGAGTGCATCAAGGATCAGCTCTGAGCCCCTTCTTGTTTCGTCTGGTGATGGGCCGACTAAAGGCTCCAGTTTACTGCCGCGTACGTCCGTTCATGCGTACGTACGCGTGTACTGTACGCAGAGGGTTCAGACATGATACTCCAGCGTCCACCCCGAGCAGCTGCAGAGCAGCTTCACAGACAAGGGGCGTTTACCTTCGGGACAAATTGAGGTCGCCGATTGGTCATTTGCTGCCACGCCTACTAGATTGATTGACAGGTCGGAAAAAAGAAAAAAAGCGAGCGCTGGCAGCCTCCGCCGCAGCGGTGATCTGTGTTTATATGTTGTTAATAAAAAGATCTAAAAAAAAAACAAACAAAAAAAAACAGGGAGCGCTGGCTCTACAGCCCACACATCAGACCAGCCCACCAGGAAATCTCCAGACCCTCTCGCAGCCACGCTGGACCTGAGTTTAATTCGCTCGTGACAAATTCCTCCATTTCTCACCATTTGAGTCATGGCATCAACGGAGGAGGAAGAGATCACTGCCTCTTGGCAAAAAAACAAAAGAAAAGGCCAGATCAGAGATGAAAAGGATAATTTAATACATTGGTGTCGCATACAAAACGGTCCATAGCTGGGCAGTTTATTGTGCGACACCGCGTACGCGTATGCGGTCGTAAAAATTTGAGCTTTGCACGGAGGGTACGCTGGGGGGTACGCACGTACCTCTGCGTACGTGCGTACCTCTGCGTATGGATGTACGCGGCAGTATACTGGGGGCTTAACAGATGAGGTCAGGCAGGAATCCCTGCGTTTGCAAATCATATTGTGATCTGTGATGAGAACAGGAAACAGGTGGAAAAGAACTTGGAGAGGTGGAGGAGGTATGCACTTGAAAGAAGAGGAAAGAAAGTCAGCTGTAGTAAGACAGAGTATGTGTGTGAATGAGAAAGAGGCTGGTGGAACAGTGAGGCTACAAGGAGCACAGGTCACAAGGGTGCAGCACTTCAAGTTTTTAGGGTCTACTGTCCAGGAAAATGGACAAGATAGCGGTGAGACCAGCTATGTTGTATGGTCTGCAGACAGTAGCATTGACAAAAAGACAGGAGAAAGAACTGGAAGAAGCAGAAATTAAGATGCTGAAGTTCTCCTTAGGTGACAAGGATGAATAAGATCAGGAATGAGATCATCAGAGGTACAGTACATGTTGAACAACTGGGAGATAACGTTAGAGAGGACACACTGAGACGGTTTGGACATGTCCAGAGGAGGGACAGTAGGTATGTTGGTAGAAGGATGTTTTGCCCCTTTTCCATTGGTAATAGTA
>NC_056517.1:3477338-3479322 GCF_014905685.2 Nematolebias whitei | reverse complement strand
TTCCGAACGGCACTCTGAATCCACTGATCGCCGCAATCACTATGAATAAAGACCGACCTTTTTAGTCAAGTTTGGATCAGGTCAAAACCTTCTCTCAATGTTGGCAAGAAGACAGCGGCTGGAAGCACTGTTGGCTTCTGGGTAATGTAGTTCTTTTGGACTGGCGATCCAGTATAGGATTATTGAGAGAAAACTACAAAATGGTGGCGCCTGTCCATTGCATTTTTTATTAACTTTTTACTGTATCCCGTACTGTCTCAATCACGTGGGTAATATTAAAGTTAACAATTGTGTGTCCTGTACAATATTTTATTTTTAATTTTGTCATATAGCCTTACTTTGAAAAACCGCATAAGATCGTGTCCGTGAAAGTTGAACTGTGAAGTAGCGAGGGACTACCGTATACTTAAAGCAATTATGCCTTTATTTTCAGTACATAAAGCTGCATACTATCCTTACCCTAACTACTCACTGTAAATGAACTTTCAGTCAGTATGGCTAACAGGGATAGCTTCCTCACGAGTTGACCTCACCTTGTTAAAGCACATTTTGCTCGGTCACCTCCAGCTGCTTGTTTAGGCTCCGCCCTTTAGCCTGACTGCTCTCTAGTACACCATTCCCAGCAAAATAAAACAGCAATTTTTAAAATACAATAATAAAAATGCAGTCAATGACTTAAAAACAAATAAAAAGAAATAACACATTTGTGATTTCAGGTATTGTTTAGGTAATACCAGAAGTTTTGCTTGTATTTTTGTAAATTTTAAACACTATGAAAATAAATACTGTTCTTTATTTTCTTCTAATCTTCATGAGTTCCCTCCTGACCGAAACAGTTTTGTCATTTAAACAAACATCAGGGTTATATTCGTCTCAGCAGCTGACTAACATGTAACCTGTATAAAATAAGCTTGCTATAAAGCCGTCTTTAATTAGTCGGTTTATAGCAGGAGTTGATGAAAAGGAAAAGAAAATCCATGACACTGGCTTTAATATCACTGGTTGTCATGCAGGTAAATGAAGGACCTTGACCTTTTAGCTGTCATCAGTTAAAAGTCTGTATTATTACTTGATTAGCTCATGAAAGTCTCATTTAATCAGACTAGTCTGCACAGTGTGCTAGTTTTTTTTCCTTTTTAAAATAAAAATAGTAAGAAAGGTACCAATGACAATTAAATATAGTTATTGACAACGTTCAGTAACAACTAAACACCCACTTTTTTCCCAATAACTGCTTTGAGCTGGCTTTAATCCAATCTCTACTTTCCCCTGAAGAACAAATTCCAGCTTTGAAAGCTGATTTTAGAAATGTCTTGTTCTCTTTCTGTGTTTGTGAAGAGCCAAAACGTTCTCCTACAGATTTTAGGAGATTCTTTGGTGTGGTAGTTCATGGTTCAAAGTTCTACAATGACTGCTTCACTGAAGGTTCTTAATGATGTTGTTGAAGCACTGGATGCTAAGGATTATTGTGCTGCACTTTTCTTAGACCTGTCTAAAGCTTTTGACACTGTGGATCATAACATCTTGTGTCATAAGATCTCAGGAATTGGTTTCTCAGAACACACCACTGGTTGGTTCACCAACTATCTCTCAGATCGGAGACAATGTGTTCAACATAATGGTACTTCTTCCAGTTATCTTACTGTTAACAATGGTGTACCACAAGGCTCAGTCTTAGGTTCCACCCTCTTTACAATCTACATAGGTAATATAGGTCAGATCATCCCTGATGTATCCTTACATTTCTATGCTGATGATGCAGTTTACTGTCGAACTAAAACAGTTGCTAAGGTTTTCCAGCTTTTGCAATCTGCTTTTGACATCATCCTGTCAGATACGTTCCGTCTCAAACTTGTACTAAATGCTGACAAAACCAAAGGGATGTTGTTTTCAAACAGGAAGTTGGTCCCAGCAGTTCTTCCTTCGAATGGTACTCCTATTGAGTTTGTTGATTCCTACAAATATTTGGGTATCTTGGTCGACT
>NC_056517.1:3471222-3477238 GCF_014905685.2 Nematolebias whitei | reverse complement strand
CTGCGCTTGATAAAACACAGTGGACCAACACCAGCAGATGACATGGCACCCCAGTGACTGTGGAAACTTGACACTGGACCTCAAGCAATGTGAATTCTGTGTCTCCTCTCTTCCTCCAGACTCTGGGACCTTGATTTCCAAAGGAAATGCAAAATTTACTGTAATCAGAGAACATAACTTTGGACCACTCAGCAGCAGTCCCAGGCGAGATGCTTCTGACGCAGTCTCTTGTTCAAGATTGGCTTGACCTGGGGAATGCGGCACCTGTAGCCCATTTCCTGCACACGCCTGTGCACGGTGGCTCTGGATGTTTCTACTCCAGACTCAGTCCACTTCTTCCGCAGGTCCCCCAAGGTCTGGAATCGGCCCTTCTCCACAATCCTCCTCAGGGTCCGGTCACCTCTTCTCATTGTGCAGCGTTTTCTGCCACACTTTTCCCTTCCCACAGACTTCCCACTGAGGAGCCTTGATACAGCACTCTGGGAACAGCCTATTCGTTCAGCAATTTCTTTCTGTGTCTTACCCTCTTGCTTGAGGGTGTCAATGATGGCCTTCTGGACAGCAGTCAGGTCGGCAGTCTTACCCATGATTGTGGTTTTGAGTAATGAACAAGGCTGGGAGTTTTTAAAAGCCTCAGGAATCTTTTGCAGGTGTTTAGAGTTACGTCGTTGATTCAGATGGTTAGGTTAATAGCTTGTTTAGAGAACCTTTTCATGATATGCTCATTTTTTGGGACAGGCATTTTGGGTTTTCATGAGCTGTATGCCATAATCATCAGTATTAAAACAATTAAAGACCTGAAATATTTCAGTTGGTGTGCAATGAATCTGAAATATATGAAAGTTTCATTTTTATCATTACATTATGGAAAATAATGACCTTTATCACAATATGCTAATTTTTTGAGAAGGACCTGTATATAGTCAAAAATATTGACAAATTCCAGAATCATCCTGAAATGTTTGTTTGTGAATCAAATACATGAAATTTTTAACTGCAAATTGGCCAATAATTTAAAGGGAACCCTTGAAAAATGTTTTTGCTGATGTAAAATTCACATGGACCCAAGCCTGAGAGCTGTCAGCTGAAATAATTTAAAGTGTTTTTAAAACCATCTAAGAGCATATCAACAGAGCGTGACAAAAAATGTTGGTTGCTTCCAGTCAGCTGTGTCTAAACTTTGAGACAAGACAAACAAAAGCTAAGGAACCCGTCAAAGTGTCAGGACAGAAATCTAAAATTCAATGCTTTTAAAACAGAAAATGCAAAACAGCAACTAAATCGATTTGCCACTTTGTCAATAAATGCATACTTGTTGACGTCTTGAACCTTTCGTAGTGATAAAGTAAAACAAAACATGACCAAGGTTTTTAAATTCAGGAAAATTAATAAAAAATAAATAAAAAGTCTATACAAAGCTTCACACTTTTTTTTTGTAAGTGAAAGTTAAACTTTTATAAACTCAATTTTCTTGACTTTCCCATTGATTTTTGAGCTACTTTTGACTCTGAGAGCAAACATTTACCAAAATGCCTTTATAAAATGGTTTTAAAACCCAAGGTTAATATGTCTGATACATTGTAGCTATTTCTGTCAGAAATTTTCCAAACATTTGTCAGACCATTGTAGTTACTTCAGCTGATGTCACCGTAATACAGTGAGCAATAAAATAATAAAGAAACTGGTGCCTTCATTCTAATGGTACCTCTGCTCAACTTAATAAAAATAAAAATATATACATATATATATATTTATTGCATTTCCTGTTTCATTAACTGTATTTAATAAATAATAATAGTAAAAAACAAACAATATAGGAGAAGAAAAATCAGCAGCTCCAAACCTGAGGTCATGGTCCTCAGTCAGAAAAGGCTGCAGGCTTAACTAAACTTGGAAAATGACAAAAATAAATTCCATAACTTTTACAGTACAGTTGAAACTGCACTCATGGAGGATATTGGTTTTATTAGAGAACACCTAGTTCAGTGGCGTCGTCCACAATCAGAGCAGCATTGTAACCACATCTTCTCTGATAAGCCTGTCCTCTGTATTCTCTCTCCCTCGCAGTGATTAGTTAGTTGATAAACTCATTTTATGCTAATCTGTTCTTATTCCAAAGAAACAGAAAAAAAAAATCTGAAACCACGTATCACTGGACAACTTTTGAGTGAATAAGATTTTGGAGATTAGACTTTCTGGACACAAAAGTGTTTCTAATAGTTGTTTTATTGTTTACTGAACTTTCCACCCCCTAAACAACACAACAACAACAGCAGAATACCACATATGGCACATTCTATGCCATCAACCATTATACAGCCATGCAATCTACAGTAATAACCAGTTTATAACATTTGACCTGGATTTGTGAAACTGGGGTGATGAAAAGTATAGAAGCCCAGACAAGATCAAATTTATGTGTGGACCATGATAAAATGTCTGTCTTTCAAATGAGACTACATTTCCAGACATTAACAATTACTGCGTGTCTCGTGGATTACACGCTGTTAGCCTCCTTCACATGACATTAACCCGGCGAACTCTCAGAATGTGGTTGGTCTCAGCAAATCTGGAGAACTTTCTTCGCTGTGAGGGCAGTGATGATGATGCTACACTCTCTGACTTACACAGCTAGTCTTCGTTAACGTCCACATCACCAAGACACTCTCCTGTGCTCTGACCATACTTTTAAAGCACAACATTCCTACACTGATACCAACATGTACACCCACTGTCCCACCGTGCCCTGCAAGACTCACTCAGACCACATCAGGGTGCAGCGATGCACTCTGATCACACCGTGCTAGAAACACTTGGCTACCACAGATGGGTGCGATGGTGTTCGTAGCCCAGGCACGAGGACTTTGACAGTCCGGCTTCAAAAATGTGATTGCCCAGAATTGGGGCTTTAAGAGACTACTCGAGTAATCGACATATCGATTCCTAGGACATCTATTGAGTTTTCAAATTTCACGTCGAGTATTCGTGGTTATGTCATTACGTCGCCGTTACGTCATTGTGTCACGAGTCACGTGATCTGCACCGGGCGCGGGTTACAAAATGGATTCCTCCCAGCAGATGGACTGAGCGGAGCAGGCCCAGTCTTGTCAAACAGGTAGAAATGCATCAGTAGTCTGGAAATATTTCACTAAAGATGAATCTTCCGGTTCAACTACCGTAAGGAAACAGAAAATGAAACAACTTCCTGACTGTTAGGAGCTTGTTGTGAACCGGTGTTACACCATATTCTGTGACCACCGTATATTGTGACTGTAGGGGGCGGTGTTGCATGCACTGTTGCTGGTCACATAATATGGTGTAACACCGGGTCCAATCGACCGAACCAGAACCAGCTTCCTCTGACCTTGTTTCACAAACTAAAAGCAAAAAATATGAATCTCTAAACCTATAAAAAAACTATAAACATATTAATCTCTAAAACTAAACCTAATGTGCACCACTGCGGGCGGTGGTGCAGGGTGGTCGACCCCCCACTGTTTTTAGTTTCGTTGTTGACGTGCCGCACGTTTCTTTCACTTTTGCAGCTTAATAATAATAATAATAACTAATAGTTTTGTTTTTCCTGTGACTTATTTGCAGTATGATAAATGGTAGGAGCGTAATATATGCTCCCAATGTTTTGTTGATCTTTTTTGTAAATAATGAATCTTTTTTGTGGTTTTATTTATTTATTTTTGCATCTTTAGATCCTATGACGTCATCAAGTACTCAAGTTCTACTCGAGTCTTATGTTAACGTCGAGTTTAAAAATTATGTAGTCGTTCAAGCCCTACCCAGAATCCTGATACACCACCAACACCACTACTTTATGGACTTTGGGCCCTAACCCACAAAGACCATCCACATTCTGGCTGATATTTATTATTTAATTGTAGGGAGGACAGTGTGAAGGGCGTTTTTTGGGAAGAAGACAACAGTGCAACAACCACGACTTCTTCTCTCATTGAGATCCAATAATCAAGCCATTTATTTAAACAATTTATTTCCTAAGTATGTTTAATAAAGGGGCAGCACGGTGGTGCAACTGGTAGAGCTGCTGCCTCTCAGCGAGCAGGTCCCCGGTTCAAACCCCGGTCCAGAGGCCTTTCTGGGTGGAGTTTGCATGTTCTCTCCGTGCATGCGTGGGTTTTCTCCGGGTGCTCCGGTTTCCTCCCACAGACCAAAAACATGCATGTTAGACTGATTGGTAACTTTAAATTGTCCCTAGGTGTGAGAGAGAGAGTGAATGGTTGTTTGTCTCGTTTGTCTCTATGTGTCCCTGTGATGGACTGGAGACATGTCCAGGGTGTACCCCGCCCCTCGCACAGTGATTGCTGGACATGGGCACCAGCGACCCCCGTGACCCAAAATGGAATAAACGGGTAAAAGATGATGGATGGATGGATAATAAAGCAAGAATGTTCACCTTATTTAAGATATTGTGTGTTATTGTTCAAAATGCTATATTAAGCAAGTAAAAGGAAATCTTTAAAGGTTGGTGACTGCACATTATTTATACCTGTACCTGCTCTTTATAACCTGCAGTTATAAAGAGCTTCAGTAGTATCATTTTTTGGTAAGAAAAACATGACATCTGATTTTCATTACGATTGTCTGTTTACATTGTGTCTTGAATAATGGTCAATGGACTGTACTTGTACAACGCCTTTATATTTATCAAGACACTCAAAGCTGTTTACACAACAATCTGTTCCCTCATTTATCCATTCATACAGCTCTCTACTAGATTTATACAAAGACTAATCAGTGCTTTAGATCACATTCATTCACTGAAGGGACACGCATCGGAGGCGATGAGGAGTTCAGTGTCTTGCTCAGGGATACTTTGGCATGTAACTGATGGTGGATTCGAACCCCCAACTCTTGCATTGGAGGACGACTGCTCTAACCACTCAGCCACAGCCGCCCAGTAATGGTAACTTAATCTTTTTTTTTTAATTAGACTTTAGTTTCATAAAAGTAAAAAAGGAACAATTCATTTTTTTTTTTACTTTTGTGCACCAAATCTAGGTTCTAGGACAAAAGTACTTAAGGTTCTCTTCCACAATGACCTCAAAATTAAGAACAATGGAATTAAAGTCCAACTTTTTGATGAAGGAAACCAAAATTCTGCATCAGAGCAGCCATTCACAACCTTCCTTGAGTGCTGATCAAGTTGTTATACATGTTTTTTGTGTGCATTTGTTCCCCTTCCGTCAATGCAAACACATGTGAAAGTCCTGTTTCGTGAACTTGCTGACATGCAACACTGAGGCTACATTGTTGTGTTTCCATCAGAACTGCTGACTTTATGTGTAATAAATCAAACTGCTTTAGAAAACCTTTGAGCAGTAAACTTCAAGATACCATTAGGGATCAAACACATTCCTCTAAACACACTTTTTGAGGTTTTTGTACTTTAGTAAGAAATCCACTGAAGAACATGGTACTCTTTTGTTTTTCTACTGCAGTGAAATGTATTGGAGAACATTCTTGTACATCCTTGCCTGCAGATATTTCATTGTCTGAATTAAGAAAAGTACAAAATGAAGTTTTTTTTACCTTTCCCACGTACTGAATGTCCGTCCCAGTGTACTCCTCCAACAGAAAGAATTGGTTCCACATCCAGCCTCGTTTAGAGCGTCTAAGCGGCACTCCGTTGGCATCCTGTCCCATCAATCCTGTTGAGCCTCTTCGTCCCCCTGTAGTCCTTCGAAGGGCCCTGAGGCCGTAGCCCGGAGAGCTGAGGTGGGCCACAGCCCACAGCACCATCAGCACACAAACTGTCCTTCGACTCATGGCCACACAACCACAAAACCTTCTGCCTAACGTCACCCCCAGAGGTCTGTGTCCGGTGGTCAGAGTATTGAATCGGGTCTCATGCTGTAAGCAGGAAAGGCTCCTCGGACTCACATTGAGCAGCAATCAGCTCCTGAAACACACACACACACACACACACACACACACACACACACACACACACACACACACACACACACACACACACACACACACA
>NC_056517.1:3466529-3471212 GCF_014905685.2 Nematolebias whitei | reverse complement strand
ACACACACACACACACACACACACACACACACACACACACACACACAGAGACTGTCAATATTGAGGGGAGAAGCAGTGGTTTGTTAGTGCAGCTCTTTTTGTTTCAGATCCCACAGACAAGATCAGCACTACTGTTCAGACTATTTTAAAAGACGTAGCACAAATAAAACTGAACCAAAACCAAGACAGAAAACATCTACAACAACAAAAAACATTCAAGTCCCAGAAGTCTTATTTTCAGAATACATCCTACAGTTAGTTACTTTATTGGTTCCTAAAAAAATGTCATTATTACACATTAGTGACCCTTAAAAGCACGCTGCACCTTTAAATGTTACCAGAGTTCAACATTCCTCAAATGTTTTACTAATATTGATATTTGCAAACTTTTCTCCCCAAGTGACTTTGTTCAATTTTATATTTTAGTTCCTTCTTACGTTTAAAATTTAATTTCTTTTTTCTTTTGTGTGCACTTTTCTTCCTGTTTGGTTTGGCCCCAAACTGGCTCACCCTACAGCACTGAAGTACTTAGTTCTACACCAGTCTTGCACCAGAACTAGGCTTTTCTTGGGGGGGGGTGTGTTTCACATCCATCCATCTATTATTTACAATCAAAGCCATTTTAGATTCTGAGTTAATCTAGACACACAGCTCAAATACAACAAGCTTCAGTTGGTCGTAACTAAAGAGCGACGAGAGAATTTGTATTTAAAGCTAAAATGTAGTGTGAATGCTTATTTCTGAAAAACAGCTACAATTAGCTAAAAACATGCTGAAATGTAGCTGAACTGGAAGCCAAAGCTTAATTTAGCAGAAGAAATCAGAAAGAACACTTATTTGCTGAATTGTGTTTAAATAAGCAGAAATTAGCAAAAACAATTAGGAATTTGCTGAAATTAGCAAAACAATAGCTGAAAAGTAGCTGAAAAGGCGTAAAAAAGCTTAAACTACCAGAATAAATTGGAATGAGCTGAAATTAGTTAAATTTTGCACAAAACAGCTAAAAAGTAGTTCAAATAGCAAAAAAAAAAAAAGGCTGAAACAAGCAGAAAAAAGCTTAAAAGCGCATAAGTTGAAATTACCAGAAATTATTAATTAGGCTGAAAGTAGCAGAAATTACCATGAAAAAAACTTGAATTCATCTGAAATCAGCTGAAATGAGCTAAAACATGCTTCAAATACTAGCTGAAAAAGTAGACGCTTAAATTAGCAGAAGAAAGCAGAAAGAACACGTTTGCCCCAATTAGGCCGAAAGAAGCAGAAATGAGCCCCAAAAAGTGGAAATTAACTGAAAAACGCTGAAATTAGCAAAAAGCAGCTAAAAAGTAGCCAAAAAAAAAAAAAAAACAAGCAGAAAGAAGCTGAAAGTACAAGAAGAAGGTGGAAAGAGCACATTTTCACTGAATTAGGCAGAAAAAAGTTGAAATGAATGCAATAAAATATGGAATTAGCTGAAAAAGCATAAATTAGCATAAAACAGCTATATATTAGCTGAACTACAAAAGAAATCCAAAACTTGCTGAAAGGATCTGAAAAAGCTGAAAAAATTGCTGAAATTAGCTGAAAGTAGCTGAAAATTTTTTTTCAATTTGCACCAGGAAGCTGAAAGTAGCTGAACCAGAACAAAATGTGTGAAAGGAGCAGTAAAAGGTTGGAAACAGATCTAAAGACATGAAGGATGTAAAATCAGCTCAATTCATTTTCTGTGAAGAAAAAAGTGTCAGAAAAGGTTAAATATTTAAAAAAGCTAAAGTTGCACCAATACCAAAAGTCATAGCAGGATTGACCTAAAAGAGCTGAATGTTTTGATTCATGATTTGTTGAAATAGCTCAAAAATTGTGGGACAAGAATCGCGCCAAAAAACGTACTGAAGAAAAATGGATCACAATAGTGTGAATGCTTCATAAACTTTCACACAATTATAAGAAAGGATCATAAGAATCATACACAGTCATACATTCATACACAATGAGCATTTTGTTCAAAATACTGAGGGTAGATTCTGTTAAACATCCGACTAATTCAGTCACATGTCATCATTGTATGTTGCCATACAACGACAAAATTAGTTCTCTGCATTTAATCTATTACAACTGAGATACACCCAGGTGGAGCAGTGGGCAGCTATGTAAGCAGCCGGGGAGCAATTAGGGATTAGGTGTCTTGCTCAAGGACACCATGACATGTGGGCATGACAGGGAGTTGAACCTGCGACTTTCTGGGCCCAAGTCGGCTGCCCTGCTCTACACCCTCTTAGCCCCTTGGTGAGTTTATGGCACCTGGCGGTGTCCCATCCAGGTACTAACCAGGCCTGACCCTGCTTAGCTTCTGAGATCAGAAAGGACTGGGTGAGTTCAGGGTGGTATGGCTGTAAACGTATATAACTTGTAGAAGACTTGCATCGTATACAGCACAAGAAGCTCTGCAATAAACCCTCAAATCAACACATTGTAGAGTGCACGACCTAACGTGGAGCAAATCGTTGAGTCACGATTTGTTGTCAAAAGACTCTGGCCACCTTGGACAATGTCAACTTCAGTTTACTGTTTAAGATCAGGACAAAGATACAGGAAGAAACTGTTGCTGTAATGCAAGTACGAACAGGAAGCTCAATTATCCCAAGGCATAAAACTAAGGATGAACCGTCCATCCATCCATTATCTTTACTCGCTTCTTCCTTTTTGGGTCGCGGGGGTCACTGTGCGATAGGAGTTGGTTTATAAAGGATGGAGGTAAAAAGAGAAAGAAGGCCATGTATTGTGATTTCTACAGTTTATTCTCAGTGTCTGGGTGATATCCAGGCCAGCAGTGTTCCTCAGCTGCAGTTTGGGAGGAGGATTATTATGGAGTCCATTGGAGAACGATTGTTTTCCATATCGTTCGCTCTCAGAAGAAGGTTTTGTCTGGCTGGTGCGATGGAGAATGAAAGAACAATGTCTCTGGACATGAATTAAGCACCCTGACCTGCAAGCAGGAGTGGAGCCAGACAGACTGAAGGGGGACTAAGGTCCCAGCAGAAGTGCTGTCACAATGCCTCAGTTTAGTCTTGGATGCCAGGGTTAAGTTTAGTATGTAATATATTCTGCAGAGAAAAAAAAAGTGTTCTCACACAAGACAACTGCAGAGATTTAAACTCATAGACGCCTCATCACATCGACTGGGACAGCTTTGTACCGACTTCTGTACAGTGTGGGTGGGGGGTTAAAATCGGCTGGGAGTCTTTGTAGGCAGCGTTAAACAAAACACACTCCATATTTCACCAGTCTGTCAAGCTGTTTACGACAGTTCAAAACATAATGGAGGGTTTGATACACTTGTGTGTTTTCAGCTCTGTCTGTTCCACCAGCAGAGATTTGTAAAGACATTCTGACTGTGTTGTTTATATTTCAAACCCATCACAGAGTTTACCGGGGGCACATACTCCGACCATCCAAAGATGCCAGTCTACTGTGATTTTCTTTCTTTCTTTCTTTTCCTTTGCTTTTCTTACCCATCCGATGAAAGGAGGAGAGTCAGAACATCAGAAAATTTACTGTATTGTTAATAGAGCATTGCAAAACTGCTTCGGCTGAGCAACAAAAGAGAAATCAAGGAACCGTGATAGAAAAACACAAAGTGTGTGTAGACCACAGCATGTGCCTTTACAAGACAAGAAAACTAAGACAAAAGAGAACAGTTACCAGAAATGCTCGTTTTCATGCTAGGAAAAGTTTTGGATTCTACATCAACTTGTCCAAAAAAGTCCGAGTAGTACCTCAGGGCACAACAAAACAAAACAAAAACATCACATCAGGGGTTTCCAACCCTGAACATGGGACTCATGTGCATTCACATCCAGAGCTGACTATTTAGTTTAGGTTGAACATGTGTAATCCTTCAGGTGATACCCAAAATACTCAGGATGTAATAGGATAATGGTTGTACATTGGACCACTGCAAAATACAAATGTATTGATCTGGATTTGAGTTGAGGGAAAAGCCAAGAGCCACAAAGCCAAGAAACGGGGAGAGAAGGTCATGGTACAGTAAAGTTCACTGGTTAATTACTAAAGTCTGTGTACACTTTAGTCCTTCATAGTTTGTTAGTGTGACATCAAATTAACCTTAAATCTCGCCTCCATTTGAATTATGTGTATTTCTAATAGGTTCAAAGAAGAAAGCAACAAATTTCAGTAGTTGTCTGAAAACATACCAACAATTTATCAAGTAATTACATTTCCATTACCATCTCATTTTATTTGATGAATCATGGCCAAGAACATGCACAAAAATTGTTGTGCATTTCTGGTTACATAAACTGGAAAAACAGGCTCTGGGTTAGTAGAAACGTATTAAAGATGTACTTTTCCAGTGTTGAATTTTCTAGTTCATATTTGTACATTTGTGTCAGTCACACAAAAAATTAGTCACAGTCTCACTTTTTAGACCACTAATTTATTTTTAAGACTATTTTGTCATGATTTGGCACAATATTAATCATCTAAATTGGAATAAACTGTCAACCAATAATAATAAGCACAAATGCAGAGACTGTAATTGTTGCAAAAGTTTAAGCTAAGAAACAAAAACAATAACAAAAATCCCCCCAAAATACAAATTTTGGTGAAAATTGGGATCATGTTTGTTAATAAATAATATTTACTTTAACAACAATTACAGTCTCTGCATTTGTGCTTATTATT
>NC_056517.1:3460074-3466429 GCF_014905685.2 Nematolebias whitei | reverse complement strand
AGCTCTAAATACCGTTTGTGTTTTGGCAATGTTTCAGTTTTCTCTAAATTGTGAGGCAGGTGCTATAAGTTTCTGAGTGATTTCCTGCTTGCCTTTTTCTCTCGTTTGGATTGCCCTGATGAAGCAAAAAGGTGTGAATAAATTGGAAAAATGATCATTTTCATAACTTCCTAACAGAGTACACACTAAAGTTTATGATGATGCTTTTACACTGACACAGTTCTAATGATATAAAATTTTATATGGCCAGTAAATTTATCTGGAACAGAACTGATTCAGTACTTGGATGACTCCTATCTTTGCACTGGATGAAGAACCCACTACATTAGAACGTAGCTGGATCATAACAAGTTTAGAAAGAAATCTCCTTCAGTGTGAAGGATATCAAGATGCTGCTACGGTTTTAAAGGCAAACTCCAACCAAAGTTGAGAAATCAGCTCTCATTGATGTAGTTGTGGGATGAAAATTGCATTGTTTTGTTCTCTGCGTACCTTTGTCCACTTCCTGTATGCTCTCGATGAAGACGGTCGCTTCACCGCTCCTGCCTCCCTCCTGGTTTTTGTTCTCTTGTCCTGTGAAGCTTTTTCAGATTATCTCTCTCCATATCTTCTGAATTGTAAATTATGGATCTGGTCAGCTGGTTTTTCAACGCAATTGATATTTTTTTTGCAAATGGAAGACATATGAAGGAGAGCCCTCATGCCCTGAAGGGACATCCACTTCGAGATACACCATGGATTCCTGGGGTCATTGGAAGATAGTGTGTCTGTTCGTATTGTCAATTGAGGACATAGAAGAAGTATACATGATGGGATTTATGACAGCGAGATTTCTGCTTTTTGGAATCAGTGGGTTTCTGGTTTATCAACAAATTTGGAAGATGTCAGCAGCGGATCTAGCAATTATGAGGCTGTGTGAAGGAATGTGACATGCTTGGAGCGCCCAGACTCAGATGCTTTATGAGCTAAGCCATCAGCCGGCCACAGTTTCTGAGAATCGCAGGCCACATGTGGCTTCTGGAACTCGCTGGTGTGAAGGATTCAATCTTGGGGAAGGTTACAAGCTGGGCCCTGCGGAATGACCACAGAATTTGGCTGTTCGGACTCGTCATTGAGAAGTATCAGCAGAATTTTTGAAGGCAGACATAAAAAAAATAAATAAATCAAGCAGAGTCTGCCTGTCCCAAAACAACTGTTATCAAATCTGGCTTCCCTGCTTGGCCTTGAATAGGCCAGCTATCTGTTTTTTTTCCTGGAGGTTATGTGAATGATGATGCTCTGCTGCTCCTCCCCTCCTCCTACTCCCCTCTCCCAAGAACATCTGTGGGCCTCATCAGAACTGAGACACTGATAGACACTGTACCACCTTATCAGAACTATGGAATTTTTTGACAGTGTTCACAGACAACTCACCACCTTTGTTGACCTCATCATGCATAAATGTATTATGATGTCATTGAATGTTGCTGTTCATGTTGCAAGGTGTTTTTTTTGCAACTTTCATACTGTGCCCTGGACAGGACATGGTGTGAAATATGATTTTTTTTTTTTAACCTCCCCATCCTTTTGCGTTCTCTTTTCCTTATCTACTTTGTATGTTTGTTTGTAACAGGTCTCTCTTGTAAATGAGTCCTCGAGGCTGAGTGGGAACTAACCTGTATAAATAAAGGTTGAATTTGTCCACCCCTTCTCGACACAAGGTCCACGTAGAACTTGCTCTCACAGGAGTATGCATAAAGTATTCTGTGATTGGACAGAAGTTTGAGGGCACATTTGCTTATGCGGACAAGTCCTCTGACAGCAATGTTGCCATTTTGATTCAACTACTCTGCTTCCAGAAGCGTGCAAGAAACATGGACAGCTTTGAGAAGAAGTTGGTCAAGGCAGTCAGAAAAGTGTGCCGCTCTCTTCATGACAGATATATGGCCAAACAGTAAATACCAGGACAAAGTGGATACCCTGGTGGGAAGAAACCTGTGTTGTGATGTATACCGCAGTGGGAGGGGTTTCCCAGGAGCTAAGGTCTATATATGACGTGTGCGAAAACAAATGTCCCACAACTACATGACCACCAGCTGACTGTTCGGCTTTGGATGTACTTTGAAAAGACCTTTAATTGCCAAAACATTTTTCCTGATTTTATTTTCCATCTCTTAATGCTCTTTGCATGTATAATAATATAAGTATAATACATATCTCTTGACCTAAATAGGTTTACTTCACCCTTACCATTTGATCAGCAGCCTGTTACCACATAGGCTACAATTGTGCCACACCCCAGACCCACCCTGTCCAAACTATCTTGAACCACATCACAATGCAGCTAACCACTGCGCCAATCACACCACGCTACAAAGATGGTAATAGCATGAAAGGGTTCTAGCATAGGCACAAGACTAAAACCCCAAAATGCTTCTTCCACAATATTAAACCACCCCACTATGTGAGTGTCGTGCATGCTTAAAGCGATCAAAAACCCATCAACCTCTACCAGATGTAATGAGAAACACATTGTGTCTTTATTATTCCCCTGAAGACCTCGCCACACTCCTGCAAAGACCACCCATGTTCTGGCACATTTCTTTTGCAGTATCTATATCCAGTCTGAAGGGGTTGTATCATTGTTTTTGTAAAAATAAGCAATCTCTTTACAAGCACGGATAAAGTAAGTTAGGCATGATGCTGATTTAACAATGTCTGAAAAAATTTTAAAAAATTATCAGTTTGAAAATAGTTAAAGATTCAAAATGCCTGCTTATATTATCTATGTACACATATTTTCAGTATAAAATTCCATACTTTGATAGTTTCAAATTTCTGAATATTTCAGTCTTTAATTTAAAGTTATAATTGAATTAGTTCATTATGATTCTCTTGACTAAATTGTAAAGTGATCAGCTTTATAATCTATGAGCTCTGTACAATAAATAAATAAAACATACAAAAATAATTTTTATCACTTGAGGAACAACCATCTTATACTTGACTTTAATTTGTATAAGCCCCTGAGTCTGTGGTTCAAAACCAAAGATACCAAAGGTCATAACATAAAACTCAAAACTTTATTTGATAGATGAATCAAAAAATGAGGTTCGGTTGTCTTCAATTAATTAAATATGAGTCTCAGTTTTACTTTTTGAGAAATTGAACACAAAAACGTGTGAGAAAACACAAATGCTTTGTCATACTATATAATTTCCAAACCATTCTAGATTTGGAAAATATTAAAAGCAAGTTTTATATTTTTTAACATTGAGCAGAAATTCTAGAAATTTGATGGTTAAGTCCAGCTGGAAAAAAGTTCCATAAACTTTAGCATCTAATTGGGGAAAGCCTTACATCTCTCTGTCACAAACCTGTGATTAACTATCTTAAATATATAGCTTTATTTTTTTATTAAATTAAAAGAGTAAATATTGGCATGACTGGATGCTGCAATGACTTGCGGTGAGTCCTTGAGAACTTCTGCCTTCCTTTAAATAAACTCTAAACTTGGTCAATGGCCTCCAGATGAGATGGTGAAGTGGAGTTCAGCATTCATAACACAGGTGCTTAAAGTCAGATATCAGATGTAGTTACCGTGACAACACTAAGGGGCAAATGGGTGGATGAAGGGGAGTTAAAAACGTCCTGTCAGAGCAGCGTCAGCAGTCAGGATGGGACACTGGCCCATCCATTACGCTACATGTCTTCCACAGGCAGCCAAGGCGCACCCTGCTTTCCCCTTAGGAGGCAAATTGAAGCTGGGGGGTGAAGTCATTTCTTTCCCTTTTTCCCTCATGCGTTGCAGTTTTTAGCACTCCCATCCCCACCCCGCCCTGCCCCTGCCTCCATATCCCCCTCTTCCCTTCCCCCTCCTGCCTACTTTGCTTGCATCGTCCTGAGCTGATATGCATTATCGCCGAGGCTTTTCGCTGAAAGCCAGTCACTTTGCATGTGTCCTCTGCCTGGATCAGCACAGGGAGGGGTGGCAGGGGGTGGGGAGGAAGGACTCCTGGGTCAACGGTATGTGTGCTGATGGAGGCAGGTGAAAGTGAGATGGACTGTCAGGCTGCCTAATAATGCCCGCAGAGAACTCGTCTCTGTGTCCACAACTTTCTCTAAACTTCAGCTCACACGGCAGAAGATATATACCCAAATTTGTTAGATGATTTTTTCTCTGCTCGGCTCCTCACTTTATTTTTTATCTTTTTTTTTTGCCTCCTCCAGTTCTCAGCACACTCGACTTTATGAATTTACTTAATTGACGCTGGTGAGGAGCATGTGGGACTCTGTGCTATTGATTTGCTGTAGGCTTCACTGTGGATGGAAATACCAGTGGGTCTCTGGGGTAGTCTCAGGAAGCTTTCTACCTCCAGTCCCTCAGCACTGGGAAGTCGGCCTTTCCAATAGATTTCTTCATAATGTCACTGTGGAAAGCTAATGCTTTCAGTGTATGTAGGGCTCAGACGTCCCTGAGGAGCCGTCGCCCCTTGACCACATTTGTCATTGCCTAGAAGCCATACTGTACACCCCACCCCCCACCCCCGCCTTGAAAATTCTCCTGACAAGACACTGCGATAAGGAATAAGTCAGCTAAAGCTTTTTTTTGCAACGTCAAAAAATGTCAAGACTGGTTAGGAATATGATGGTCACCAGTGGCCATGACGGAAAGCTTTCCTCTTTAAGTTTGTTCTGAGCCGCAGAGAAGAAAACAGATGGAGGGACAGCTTTCATATGACCTGGGTGCAAATTTATTCATTTGAAAAACATCATTAAAAAAAGAAAAAGTTTTTGTCATGATCTGAGCGTGAGGTTGAACCCAGGGTGCAAGCAGAACTCGGGAACTCGTGGATTAGAAAATAATATTTATTATTCACAACAAAAAGGGTCTGATGTGGCAGCAAAACTCACATGTGGGGAGGTGATCACAGGAGGAGCAGGATCAGAACATGACACGAAGGAGAACAATCCACGGACAATGAGATGAGGACAAGCCACATAATATACTGTATACACCAGTGAATGACAATGAAGGACACCTGGGGTGATTAGGATAGGGGACAGGTGTGTAGGAGCCGGAGAAACACAGGAGTGACAAGCAACACACACCAATCCTCACAGTTTTATATAAATACTTATTTAACAATATATTAACTATGTGAATTTAGCAACTGAAAAATTAAAGAGACAAATCTTTACCCAAATAGTTTTTCTTCTCGAAGATACTTTAATGATGATATTAAAGTTTTATCGTAAGACATGTGCAAAATGCCATATTACAGGAGGAAAAAGCTGTGATCATGAAAAGTCAGGTATTTATTACTGCAGGTCCTAGATTCACACAACTCCGTTAGAAATATTTTTACATGCTCAGATTCAAAAAGCTCTGCTTCAGTTCAAACTCGGACACATCGGACACGACGACTGAATTTCTGCTGAGTTTCATGCTTATAAACAACTCGTACTCATCTACTCACACAGACTCGTGTTTGAATTGTTCGGCGTAATGTTTTTGCTTAGTGTATTTCTTAGTTTAGCGTATTTCTTATTTTATATCTTAGAGTCTTAGTAGGCTTGTTACAATAACAAATTTTGGTGGGCGATTAATTGTCTCAGAAATTATTGTGATAAACGATAATATTGTCAAATTTAAGAAGAAATGTTTAATTTGTTTTGCGTGTAGTAACTTTTTCGACCACCAGATGGCAGTATAAGACTGTTTGAACTGAAAGATGGATAGTGAGCGAGCGAGCAGTGTGTCTCTTTAAGAAAAATGGGAGGGAGGCCCCTTGACGTGACATGGGCTGTCTCTCGTTCCTTTCTTCGGTTCTCAAAATGGCGGACGCTCTGTGTGGTTTGAGCTCTTTAGCATAGCGTTTTTTTACACAAAGTTTTTAATAAAAAAATCAGTAAACAAGTTCTCAGCTTCTTTTCTGCAAAGAAAAGCAACTTTTTACACAAAGACGCAGGTTTCAACCGTAAATTTAGGAGCTTCTACAAGACAGAGACTTTTTTCCCTGATGTCGGCCTGTTAGCTTAGCTCATAGCTTAGCTTCTCAGCTTAGCTGCTTTTAATGATCCCAAAACACAATTTTGGACGATTAAATGGATTTTAAAGAGAAAGGGAGGGGTCAGTGAAGAGACCGGAGTTGAACCTTTTGTCATCCAGTGTCTTCAGTAGAAAGAGAGAGACACGAAGAAACGATAAAGCAGATAAATGAAAATGAGTTTGATCATTTTCATTTATCATGTGATTTATTGTTGATCGTGACAGGCCTAATCCTTAGTACTGTTTCTTTTTACACTTTATATTTTTACTATTGTTCGATGTAACTGGGACCCTGTGTACACAATTTCATTCCACCTCATGTAC
>NC_056517.1:3456890-3459974 GCF_014905685.2 Nematolebias whitei | reverse complement strand
GATGTAACTGGGACCCTGTGTACACAATTTCATTCCACCTCATGTACCACATGTGCAAATGATAATAAAACCTACTTGAACTTGATCCAGCAGAAATGTTATATTTAACAGTGTACTGCAAAACTGATGACTTTATGCAGTAAAAATAAATAAATATATAAATAAAAGTTCTAAAATTGCCATGAAATGCTCGACATCCGAGTTGTTTGAAGACGACAACTGTCTGCTTTGATCTTTGCTAAGTTCTGACTAGTCATTAGCTCATCAGTCTAGTCAGAATTAACCTCTATTTTTCCAAACTGAGGTAACTCAAATAATTATCTACAACTGGCAAGATATTACAATTAAAATGTCAAAACCTTAACACAGAATAAGACTTCAAAAGATCTGACTTTATATTTTTAAGAGCTTAACTTCTAAATAGATCCTCATTTTTGGCCATACAGTCTCTTTAATCACTTCAAACCTTCTTAAAAAAGAATTATGTTGGTTATAAAAAAAAAACATGAACTACAAGATGATTTACAATGATCTTGTTCAGCTCTATCAAAACCCTTGTTCTTTTAAAATACTTGCTGATTTTGTTTTCCTTTTCAATAGCTTATTAAGCACTCCTGTTCATGCACATAATTTGGTTTAAGTGAGACTTAATTAACAAATAGTGATGAATTTTAGAAAAGAACCTGCAACTAAACGGTGACGCCGTGGCCAAGAAAGTCAAACTGGAGAGAATTGCTGCTGCTCGAGACGTCTTCTTCATATGCTCGTAGCTGGAGGCGTATTTTGTCTTATTTTTTTAACAGCCATGGGTCTCATCTCCATGTTCACTTTCTCAGGGAGTACCATCGTCATAATGAAGGTGTGTAATAGAACATGACACCATAATTATATTCTCTCAGTTAAGAGGCAGTGTTTACAACCAGACAAGGCTGCCTGAATTTTCTCCCCCTTTCCATTCCACACTCACGCTCTCCCTTTGTCTTGCTGTCTCGCCTGCCCTGTCTTCGCTTCGTATCGTGTGCCATTTGATTGCATTAAAGAAAAAAAAAAGCTTGATGAAAAAAACGTAAATTGCTTTAAATTGCCTGTCACAGATTGTGTAGTGTTGGCACAGAGCAATAAGACTTTTTACATGGCGAAGGGTGCTGGGTAAAGCAAGATTAATGCGTCTGCTGCCAATTTTTCAATGCCCTCCTGATTCCACGCTCAAAGAATTGCCTCAGATAACATTTTTGAATCGGAGCAATTATTTATTAAATGTATCTATTGGTTTTATCGAACACCAGAGCACAAGAATAGAGATGCGGACAATGCGAGTCACACAAATGCGTTCATCAATATATATTGAATCTTGTCGGCTAATGGCCTTTGCAGTGGAGATGTGCTGATGCACACAACCAAACTGGGTGGCATTTTAGCCTAATCTAGACCTGGGACTGATGTTTTAAATTTTTCTTGGCTTTCTTTACTTTACCTCTCCCTCCTCCCCTGCCTCGTCCCCACTCCCTTAACGAGCGACATGAGCAACACAGCAAAGCACCCTATTGCGCCTGTTGAGCCAGAGACTTCCACAGCAACCAGGAGAAACCCCCTTGGGTGCAATTAAAAGTGAGAAAGGAGAATGTCAACCAGGGGTTGTGCTGCATGGAGGGGGACAGTGAGGAAGGGGTGAGGATGGGGAGAGTAGGGAGGGAGGAGGATTGGTGCCACAGGTAATGTGGTCATGTTACAATCCACAGAGGACACCCTTAAAGGCTGCTAATGTGTGGATGTTTCTGCAGCAGGTTGCCTCGTCTCATGTTGTTAAGGGGAGTTTGATTCAGTGTCTCTCTCGGACCATTTTTATTCAACTTCTCGATAAAATTTGAAGCCGAATCCCAGGTGAAAATTGGGCGGATGTGTGCTCGACCCAAATCGGAGGCTCCCCATTTGTCTTATTGCCCATGTGGGTTAGTAGTTCACAACCGAGAGCTCTGTTGGAAATCATCCAAAAACTGAGCAGCTGAATGAACTTTTGCTCCACAAATAATAAAAACATGAACTTATTTGTTTTTACAATGTTGGATCAAAAACCTGGATACAGAAGCAGCATTAAAGGCCTAGCATTCCTTCTAGGAAAGCATCTCGCCCACTGATTCCAGGCTAGAGTTTAAGATTAAGATCACATTTTATTGATAAATGATGGAATTGTAGCAGTTTGCTCAAACTTTGAAAAAAAAAAAAAGTTTTGACTACAATCTCATGCAATACTGTGAGATGTCCTTAGCGTTTGAGTTGTGGATGACTCTCAGCTACTACCACTTCAAATTATAGCTTACTGTCTATAAAAGTGACTGAGTCATAGCCATTATTGTGTTAGCTAAAGTTGATAGCCTGTGGCACATCCAGGGTTTCCCTTACCATTATACAAGGAGGTTGCCCTGCCTGGTCAAAAGAAATGAGAGTCCTGTCACAAACTGGGTTTAAATGGTAAATATACTGTACTTATATAGCGCCTTTCTATCTTATTTCAAGATACTCAAAGCACTTTACACAACAATCTGTGCCTCATTTACCCATTCATACAGCTCTATACTAGATCCCTACAAAGCTAGTTGAACAAATCATTCTAATGAGAATAATCAGAGCTTTATCACATTCATACACTGATGGGACACACGTCAGAGGCAACGAGGGGTTCAGTGTCTTGCCCAGGGACACTTCAGCATGTGACTGCTGGTGGATTTGAACCCCCAACTCTCGCATTGGAGGACGACTTATCTAACCACTCAGCCACAGCCGCCCCCAGGGTTTAGGGTGAGGTGCTGCCTCAAGTGGAGGAGTTTAAGTATCTTGGGTTTTGTTCACAAGTGAGGAAAGAATTGAGGGTGAGATCGACAGACAGATTGGTGTAGTTCTCCAGTATTGCGGACTCTGTGCTGGTTTATTGTGGTGAAGAGGGAACTGAGCTGTAAGGCAAAGCTCTCTGTTTACCGGTCAGTCTACATTCCTACCCTCACTTATGGTCACAAACTCTGGGTAGTGACTGAAAAATGAGAATGAGGATACAGGTGGATGAAATGAGTTTCTCCCACAGGGTAGCTG
>NC_056517.1:3434831-3456790 GCF_014905685.2 Nematolebias whitei | reverse complement strand
AATGAGGATACAGGTGGATGAAATGAGTTTCTCCCACAGGGTAGCTGGACTCTCCCTTAGTGATAGGCTGAGAAGTTTAGTTGTCTGGGAGCGACTCGGAATAGAACCACAGCTCCTCCACATCGAGAGGAGCCAGTTTAGGTGGTTCTGGCATCTGGTAAGGATGACCCCTAGGTGCCTCCCAAGGGAGGTGTTCTTGGCATGTCTGCCTGAGAGGAGACACAGAAAAGACCCAGGAAACGCTGTAGAGACCACATCTCTCAGTTGACCTGGGAACGCCTTGGGGACCTCCCAGAAGAGCTGGAAGAGGTGGCTGTGGAAAGAGATGTCTGGGCCTCCCTGCTCAAGCTGCTGCTTCTGCAACCCAATTACGGAAGAAGCAGAAGATAACGGATGGATGGACCAACAGTTAATGCCAAGGATTTAAGCAAACATATTCAAAAACATAGTACTTAGAGTACGTTGTTAACGGCTCTCTGCTACAACCACCAGATTTTAGCTCAACATCTGTAAATAACTAAAGTATAGCACTTTTTGTTTTTGCAAACATCAAATGACTGATCTTGAATTGAACTAATTACAGAAAGTAATCGTTGTAGATGGACTGAGAGGGTTTGGACATCCAATATGTGGATGCAGTTAGGGAGGACATGGAGGTAGTTGGAGTGAGGACAGAGGATGCAGAGGACAGAGATGGAGGAGGATGACTCGCTGTGGTGACCCCTGAAGAGGCCAAATCACTAAAAGGAAAAGAAAAGGAAGAACATGTTCATAAGGATTACTTTCTGAGGGTTTCATTAAAACCTGTTGAGTATTTCAAGCTATAGTTTGGTAACACAACAGACAAACACACACACACACACACACACACACAATCACAGGCAAACATTACTGCCCTTTCATCTTTGGTGGCGGGCGATAAAGTTAATAATTCTTCAAAGTCCATCGATATGTATTGATATATTTTATTTGGCAATGTCTAGACACTGTTATGTTGTGTTGAAATTGTCATGTGCTGTACGGATTCAGATAAAGAAAGAAGCAGAAAACAACCAATAAAAGGGCGAGTTCAAGCAGATGGGAGTTACTGTCATGAAGAAATGTTTAAAAACAACTAAGGAGAGCAAAATCATCATCATTATAAAATGTTGGTGAATAAAAAGCTGAAAATCCCCCGTCAAATCGAAATGCAAAGCTGATGTGAAATCCTCCACTGAATGTCAGCACAGTGGAACAAAACACCAGAGTATTCGAGTCGAAATTAGGATTCAACAAACAACACTGGAATTTAGTTACTGCTGCTCTGAGTCCCCTTTGTGCTTCTAAATTGCACATTAAGCTTCCCTGAAAGATTGTAAACATCCAGCCTTACCAATATGAAGTCAGTTAAAGGTAATTATTGGATGTTTATGAATAAACTAATAGCATACCTGAAAAAAGGGCACACATGTTTTTTTAATATCCTTGATGTAAACTTTCAAATTAATTTCTTTTCAGCTTGTTTCATTGTTGTTTGTACCAGCTTTCTGTATTTTGTTAAGTTAAAATCATCAACCAGTAGGCCGGAAAAAAAACAGGATTTCTAATGTGCAGCTAATATTAGAAGAGAGTCTGTGCAAACATGTTCTAACAATAATGAAGTATTTCACAACCTAAACCCAATTACTGGAGATTTATGCACCTATAGCTCATAGACTGTTTAAATCACTTGTATTTCCTATTTTTTGTTGATAATTTGAAGATTCATGATCTGAGATATAGTTAGAAATGAAAACTCAGGTGGCATGATGCATAAACTCTTAAACCCAGGAATTACCCATTTTGTGCCAGTTCCCCCAAATTTAGAAGTTATTTTCATTTTGGGTGACCCGGTGGTGCAGTGGTCAGAGCTGTCACCTTGCAGCAGGTAGCAGTTCAAACCTGAGTTGGGGTCTCGTATGCTCTTTCTATGCATGTATAACTTTATCCGGGCACCAACGATATGTACAGTATGTTGGGTTACGTGACAAGTTAGTCTCTATGTGGTCACATGATGGATTGGTGACCTGTTCAGGGTGTACCTCTTGCCCAGTGACCACTAGAGATGGGCACCAGCTCACTGTGACCCTGCACAGAAAAACAAGGAAGCAAAATGGATGAATAGATGATTCCGGTAATTGCAGGTGGAGAAGTTTAAGTATCTGGGCATTTTGTTTACAAAATATGGTAGGATCGAGGGAGGGATGGATCGATGGATTGGGGCCTCATCCTCAGTAAGGAGGGAGTTGCTTCTATAGGTCATGATGAAAAAAGAGCTCAGTTGAACGGCAAAGCTCTCGATTTACTGGTTTGCCTATTTACTACATTCCTACCCTCACTGGCCATGAGGTGTGTATCATGAAAAGAACAAGATCCTAGATTCAAGCAGCTGAAATGAGCTTTCTTTGTACAGTGGCTGGACTCAGCCTTAGATATAGTGTGAGAAACTCCGTCATGGGGGTAGCTCAGAATAGAGATGATGCTCCTTTGCATCCAATGACGTCAGTTAAGGTGGTTCAGGTATCTTATTAGGATGCCTCCCTTTGGAGGTATCCCGGGGCACGTCCCACTGGTAAGAGGCCCCAGGGTAGACCCAGAACTCACCGGAGGGATTGTGGCACTTACTGGATCACCTAGGAAAAGCTGGAAACTGTTGCTAGGGAGAAGGAAGTCTGGGTTTTTCTTCTGGACCTGTTGCTTCAGCAACCTGACTACCAATAAGCAGTAGAAGATGGAGATGATTCTAGTATGTTGTGTTTTTGTATTGAACACTTTTTGAATGATGCTTGTAATGGTAAGGGTTGGCAATAGAGCCATTTTAAGTTCAAGATCCAGTAAGAAGCTTCTTTCCTTTTTCACAGCCAACACACCACCCAGGAACCACATCAATACACCACTTTAAGCTTGATTTCCCCAATACATATGCATTGTAGTATGCAAGAACCTCTCTAATCTGAGAACCACACATCTACCGTATTTTCTGCCGTACACGTTGATCGGTCCTATAAGTTGCATCAGTCCAAATATGTCTAATAAAGTGGAAAAATTAATAAACATGTTGCTTCGTCGTATACATTGCATATATTATGCATCACCGTTGACGTGTCACGTTTGTTACGCATCACCGCTGACAACCTGTAAATGTGGGCCAAACCCAGAAATGTGGGTCAGTATAGTGCCAAAAATCGATATGCTGCCGAATGGCGGCCGTGGGAGCGTGCATGGGAGGACTTTACCTCCCATGCTTTCACCAGAAAGCATTACAGTCACCCATCAAGCACATTATTTTATCAACTGAAGTTATTGAAGTTCCATGATTTGGTAGATTATAGTATTTTATCAGTTATGTATAGGGCTCAAAATAACACATTACCATTAAATATCCAAAGAAATTTTGTTAAAAGACAAAGTTGTTACAATCTTAAGGGGATAGAGATATTTGTCAAACCAAAATTCAGAACTAGTCTGAAGGGAAGGTCTACCTCAATCCAAGGAGTTGGATTGTGGAATGGTCTAGAGAGTGATGTTAAAAATGTCAAGTCAATGTGTACATTTAAGAAAAAGATCAAAGCTGAATTGTTAAAAAAGTATATATGAAGTAGCTTAGTGTGTTTTTTTTGTTTTAGAATTAGAAAAATTAGAAAGAGTTATTCATTTTGTTCTGTTACTTGAAAATTATTATGTCTGAAATAATTGTTTGAAAAAAAGGGGCAGATATAATAAGATTTATTCTTCTTTCTGCTGCCTTTCATTTTAAATCTTTTGAATCCTTTTTTATATTGTTATGGAATTGTTTTGTACTTTTTTAAAATGAATAAACTATACCATACCATACCATACCATACCATACTTTAACAAGAATTTAAAAACAATTATTTGTTTGCTTGAAATTATAGTAAAGATGTGTCTCAGTCTAACTTTTGCTTAATAAATGCACTGTGACGGTCATATCAGCTGCATTTTCAAAAGCTGATACAAGGAAACGTGAATGCGCAGAGGGCGACTTGGTCCATTTCTTCAAAATGTAACAAGACAATCACCTAAAAACAATTATTTGTTAGCTCGACTTTATAGTAAAGGTGTGTCTCAGTTGAACTTTTCCTTAATAAATGCACTTTGATGGTCATATCAGCTGCATTTTGCCAGGGCAGCGCAGCCAAATGAAGCCGATTCGGTTGCTCCAGGCAGACGATGGTGGAATCTATGGCAAGCCGATTGTGTCATTAATAGCCACTTTTATCTATTACATGATACAATGGCATGCCTTACTACTTGAGTGCCATCTAGGGGCAGAAAATGACAGTGTTCCATTTTTTTTTTATCAGAATTAATGAAAACAGTCATATCGCAGCCAAAAATTTGTTTATAAATATTGGAAAAAAATCCATAAATATATTGCTTTGGCATATAAGTCACAGGACATGCAAATTATGCAAAAAACTGACTTATACAGTGAAAAATACAGTAAGTGTTTGTCAAAGTTTTTTTGCAAAAATGTCTTTGTATTACAGTTCTAACAGTGGCGACTGGTATGTGGGGCAGGTGAGTTAATTCGTCCTCAAAGTAGTTCCTCCTAATCAGTAATATAAATTATAAATTTACTGAGCTTGCTGTGTAATGTTTTGCTCTATGAATTTTTTCAACTATTTTGACAATTTTAAATGAAATTTAAAATGATTTTTACTGATTCATTCTCAGTATTTTTTTACTTGTTTACTGTTATGAGGTGGTACTGTTCATCAACCTGCCTTCGTCCAGCGGATTGAACCATGTTGCCAGTGATCCGGACAGCTAGCCCAACAGAGTCTCATCTGGGGCATCAAGAGTCCTGCCTCGTAGACATATTTGGATGGTTTTAGTGCATTGATATGACCACTACTAACATTAGACCTGACATGATCAATCAATCGACCTTTATTTAGACAGGTAAATCCCATTGAGCCTCGAGGACTCATTTACAAGAGCTCAGCGCTGAAGTGAAACCTGCTGAGTCCAACAATGTAGATATTCTGCTTAAATCCATTTGGAGCAGACAGTAAGGGCCCGAACAGAAAACTGAGGAAAACAGAAAAGAGACAAAAAGAAGGACATTTTTGCCACAACGGTAGGATCTTACTTGTTCTGTGGCGTGTGTATGTGTGTGAGTGAGGCAGTGGTAGAGTTTAATAGTTAAATCAGAGGTCTGAGGGTTTAATTCCTGCTTGGAACATTTATTTCTATCAGTGAAGATATATTTTAACATTCTTTTTTTCACTTTAGATATTGTTAATTACTACACAGAACTTTTTTCTCCTGTTTAACTGTGTTAAATTAAAAAAACAAACAAACAACAACAAAAAAACACTTCCGTTTTAGGTGGATGTGGGTGTGGGAGGCATCCATTTCTCGGATGTATTAGATGGGACTGTTTTTCCCAAGACACAACCTCGACATACGGAAGGACGATAAAAGGCGACATGTTTGTGCACAAAAAACAAACATTAAATGAAATATTAAGCAACATATCCTTTTTATTCACAGAAAGTGTAATACAATTTGGAAGATTTGTGCGGTTAGTGACTCGGGAAATTAATGTCCGCCCCACTAACGTTTTACCAAAGTCGTTTAAGGCAACTTTTGGTGTTTGTGTATAAAACTTTCTGCACACTGGTATTTAGAAACGCTGCTTCCAACAAGAAACAAATGCAGTTTTGAGCAGATTCTAAAAGCTAAAAACTTCCTTGTTGCACAAGTTGCAAACTGTGTTCACAAGTGGAGTTGAAAATAAGGATTGTGAATGCTCCTTTGTCCTGTGCGCTGGCCGGCACTCCCAGTGTGACTGGTGATATACAAACAAACAGCAGGAAGATGATGGCAACAAGGAGTTTTTAGACGCTAAAGCCAAAGCTTTGGCAGCTGAGACAAAACCAACTTTTTCTATGTTTGGCACCAACTTAAAAATCAGCTTTGGAACCATTTTGGTGGAAAACCCTTTTCATTACTGTCCTAATATTCAGTAGGTTAGACTAGATGAGCAAAGACAAAGAGTATCTTGTTCAGGGGTAATAGGAATTGATCCTCGGGGCCTCATCAGTTGTGGAATGGGGTCTTTGTTGTTTGTGCTAGTTTACCACTGATACCATTAGACTATATTAGACTGCACTCTGAAAGGCTTGTCATGATCTTTGAGTCATTTTCCAAACACTTTCTGCAGGGTTCATTACAGGAAGTTGGTTGCAGAGTAAAAGACAATATTTGTCAGCAAACACATTTACATGTAAGTACCAGCAAATGCTAGAATGCAGGATTTTGTAGCAGATGGTTGCACTGTTACAAGAAAAGGCCTGCCATTGTTTTTATAAAAGGATGCTAGTCTCTCAACACTTTTCATGCCAGAGTTGAGGTCTAAGGTCACTTTCGACTGAGGCGATCTAAGGTTAAATATAGCAAGATTTCACATTCAGAGTATGCGTTCTGAATGGCTCTCAACTACTACATCATTTTTTTGTTGTTAGCTAATGTCAGTTACCTGTGGTGGCCATTGAACTGGGTTGACTTGGAAATATATTCAGTTATAGATGTACATCCAAAGATTACTTTCTAAAGCTTTCATTCAAATATTTCCAATGGGTTATGAAATATTCTGCCAACAGGCAACTAGGGTCACCAAGAGTCAATGCCCAAGTTTTAAGCAAAATGTTGAGCAATAAGTTGCCCTTGGAGAATGTATGGTGAAGGCCTCTCAGCTTCAACCTCAACACATTTTAGCACGATATTTGTAAAACAGTCCCAATTATAACTATTTTTGTGTTAATAAGATCAGCTATCTGTGGTGGTCATTAGTAGGCCATCCAGTTCACATTTCCTAAACATTTTATTAAAATCAGTCCAGTGGTTTGTGCAATATTTTACTAACAGAAAGAGATGAGACCAAATATTTATTGGCAAAAAATGTAAATAAAAATTGTGCATGATCTGATAGAATATTTGTTGGAGATTGGCCTCAGCTAGTAGCACACACAATTTGAAATCACTGTCTTTATAATTAACTTAGTTGTAGCCATTTCGTGTTTTTTTATGTTCTGTTGACTGTGACCGCAAATCAATTAACTCCAGAAGTTCTTTGTTTGTAGATGTACATCCTATGATTACTTTCTGCAAGTTTCAATAAAATTCACCAAGTGGTAATGAGATATTTTAGTAACATGCAGCCACATAAACACACACTGACATGAACAAAACATATTATTGAGATATAAAGGCGTTGTTTTGTTCTCGGTGGTCATAATGATTTGGCTCATTGATCTATGTCCGTGTGCATGTCTAAAAAGAAAGTTGTTTACCAGAACACAAATCAATAAATTACATTTTGTCACAGTTTTGCAACCATAATTTGTCTTCAACAAAATATTGTGGACTGTGCGGTTCGTCAAGGCCCTGATCATACATGACAGAAATCTTGAGGCTGTGGCTTTGAATGGATGACAGTAATCCAAACAAATTAGCTCATACTGTCCCTGTCAGATGCGAGGTTAGCCCACAGCATTGGGTGCCCTGCTCCGGAGCTCACTGCAAACACATTACCTTGCCTCGCTGCCCAAATGCATACCAAATAACCCATATAAATCATACAATCTGGGCCAAGTCAATGAGAGCTATTTGCCTGTTTTTTTCTATATTTCTTCAGCAGGGCTTGCATCACTCAGTCCACAGCTCTAACAGCCATCGACGGAGTGGCCTAGTTTAGGACCCACAGAGGGCTCCTGAAGTAACCATTCCTCTCATGTACTTGATTTTATGTCTGCACAGTCTGGACTAAATTGTAGGTTGCCAGCTCTCCGCTCAGCAGCTCTGTCTTTTCAAATCCCCCTTTTCCTTCTCCCAGTTGTCACTTGAACAAAAACAAAGATGGCTCTCTATGAACTCTTGTGTTTACAATCTAGTTACAGAGCAGGTGAAGAAGACCCTCTTAGCACATTATTTTAATGGGTCTCTCATCTCCAGTCTATTTCTCTTAGTGTGTTGGGAGAAGCCTCGTTTTGTTCCAGCTCCAGAGCAAAAATAATGACTTTCAGCCCTGAAAAAAGTGGTTTGATTTGTGTCAACGTAAACAGAATGAACAACAGACTTTTTTTTATTCCACTTCTGGGAATTAATTGACTAAATGGGAGCTTAAAACCATTATCTCCCTTTGCCAGTTCTTCAATCCTGTACTCAGGGCTAATAAATGGAAGTTTGATTTCACTAAATGTCCTCTTGCGAAGATTAATAACGCCTGGTACCCTGGTGGCAAACAGATGTGGTCATCCCCGCTCAACGGCAGAACAAATGGGCACGAGCGGTCCCTGCGCTTAAAGAGCAAAGAATTAATCTCTTAATTGCATGCGTCTGGCGACACGTTAGCACACGAGATGTTGCTTTCCTGTGCGATCACCAGAACGCATGTTTAGTCCTAGCAGCCGTGTGGTCTGACACAGCTTTCCTTTGAGGGAGGGACAATAAGCAGGGGGGGGGGGGGGTGGCTCAGTGACAAGTCTGCTCGCTTCCTGCTTTCCTCCACTGTGGCCTTTGTGGTATTACACTGGTGGTTATGGGAGCCTCTGTCTTTATGCAAATCAGTGTTTGCTTCCCGAGTGTTTGCACGTCCCATGTGCAGCGAAGCGCACGAGTCTGTTTGTGTGCACAATCTGGAGCAAAAGGCCAGAGCTGCATCAGTGTAGGAGTAACATCCCCAGTAAACTCGCTAATTAAAAGCTGTTATTTCTATATCAACTCGTTAATAATATTGCCCCCACCAGGATATTAGATCACAACGAAGTCGCCGTTTTTGTAAATGAATCGTGCTTCTCTGGAAGCAGATGCATTGATTGGACGGCCCAAAGGTCAAACTTGGCACGGAGAATTGAAAATCAGTGGAGGAGTTGTGTTCCCACGTTCGTCTCGGCCTCCCTGTTGTGACAATTACATGAAAGGGAGCGACGTGGAAGCACATTTCCATTCAGGCGTTTATCGACTGTAACAGCAGGTCATCCGCGAGACAGCCACAAACACAATTGTCACACAACACTAAATAATACATGGAGCTAAAACAAAGACATCACCCACCTAAAATATGGCTCCAATAAAAGGCTGCGCAAAGAAAATGTTTTTCTCTCTACTAAAAATAATGATCTTTGAAAGTAGCCCACCATAAAATAACAGCAACAGTTTGGAGCACAAGTTTTTACCTTTTTAATTGTGGCGGTTTTAGATGCACTCAGAGGCAAGAGACGTCCACTGGAATTGGACAAACTGGACAAACTTCTGCACCCAAGTAAAACCAGTGAGGCATTCAGGAGTTAGGAAGGTCATTTGTCTTGGCCAGGACTTCTGCCAGGGTTTTTGCCCACCCTTGTGGGGAAAACAAATGGGCAAACTGTGTGAACACCATTCATAGAATTCAGGATGGAATCGGTATGGCCGAGATGGTGTAGTGGCAGGGCAGCCGACCTGTGACCTGACGGTCCTGGGTTCGATCCCCGGTCATTGCACATCTCGTGGTGTCTCTGAGCAGGACACTTAATCCTGAATTGCTCCCCGGGCGCTTACATCACTGCTCTACCTGGGTGTATCCCAGGAGCGATGGGTTAAATGCAGAGACCCAGTTTTGTCTTTGTATGGGAACATACAATGATAGCACTTTATTTATTTAAATGCATAGTTTGTTTGCTCCCAATGAGGATTTAATGGTCTTTCAGCTCTCAATCAACATATTTTAAAATCAAAAACAGCTGATCTTGATCTCCTACTTCAGCTTGCACCATTCATGCAACAAGCGGACAAAGTTTGACAAACTAACATATCAGCCACATTTCCACTCAGAGCAAGCAGAGAACTGTGAGTTTCCCTCTAAGATCAATAAAGTATATTTATGTCTAGCCTGACTGTATACTGATACAAACTTAAGGGATGGTTTGAAGCCAAGATCAAATTGTGGTCATAAATTAATGAATCAAGTCACTGAATCTGCTGACTCGTATGAATTTGCTGTATTTTTTCTTTCTCTCTTGCACATTTATAATACTGCGCAAAAGTTTTAAGCTGCTCTACATTTTTGTTTCTATCTTGCTTCCAAGCAATCAGACTTTCTTGTAATCATTTAAGGTTGTCTTGATCAGTAGTTCTTCAAACTTTCTGAAGGTCACTGAAGCTTTTACTCTTTGTGTTTTGACTGCTTTTTCACCCATTTACCGTCCAGACCTTATACTGTCCTTATACTTAACTACGACAGAATATTCTCCACTGTGATTAAACTAAACAATGGCTAAGCCTAAAAATAACTAACTACAGCCAATGTTCAGTTTCTAAATTTCTTGTCTTTAAAATAGCAGATGATAAAATTTGAGCAGACCAGAGGAATGCACTTAGTTGATCATTGAGTATTTCAAGTATCTCCTTGTAGATAATTTTGCTGCTGCTAAAGTACTATGTATGTGTCAAACTGTGTTATTCTTAGTATTTTTCCTATAAAAAATAGTACAAATTGAAATGGTTCTTTGCTCATTCATCTCTTGTGTCTAGACACAACTCAGGGTTTTGTCGTGAGTTTAGGAGCCTTTTAACCTGAAAGTAGGTCAAATGACTACAAACTAATGATTCATAACTCTAAAATCGGTCAGGTACTGGGTAAAACATTAGCACAAAAGCAGCCAGAGTCTAAAGAAATTTTTTTTGAAAGATCTTCAAAAAGTCTGGAAAACTTTTAATCCAGACTACTGCATAAGATTACAAGAAGGTCTGCTGCTTGGAAGGAACATATAAAGAAATGGCAAATGGACTTTACTTATATAGCACTTTTCTACCTTATGAAGATCCTCAAAGCTCTTTACAACACAATATCTGCCCTCATTTACCCAGTCGTACAGCACTCTACTATATCTTAGAATAATCAGAGCTTTATCACATCCATACACTGATGGGAGGCATCGGAGGCAATGAGGGGTTCAGTCTTGCCCAAGGACACTTCAGCATGTGACTGTTGGTGGAATCGAACCCACAATTCTCTCATTGGAGGATGACTGCTCTAAACACTCAACCACAGCCGCCCCATAAATTCATTCATTCAACCTTTATTTCTACAGGTTAATCTCATTGAGCCTCGGGGACTCATTTACAAGAGAGACCTGATTTCAACATAGAGTGATGACAACAGTAGACGATCATAAAGGATGTGTACAATTTTTTAAATTTTTTTAAAACAAGTGAATATAAAATGGTAATTAAAAGAATAATTGAAAGAAAAAATAGCAAAAAGAACAGCTAAGTTATAAGGCAGCGTAAAAAACTAAAAACAGGAACATGTCTGCATTGGTTTTTGCCAGGAACTTAACAGATGTTTGAAGCCACTTAGAGAGGTCCAAGGTCGAGAGCTTCAGATCTTTTTGCAATATATTCCAGGAAACAGGAGCAGAGTAGGAGAAGGTCCTTTTGCCAAGTTCAGTCCTCACTGAGGGAACACTGCAGGTAATAATGTCCTGAGAGCGCACGCTGTAGCTGCACTCACACAGTGACATGTAGGAGGAGATGTATGAAGGCAGCAGACCAAGAAGTGATTTAAAGATGAAAATGTACCAGTGAGAGAGTCTGTGTGAAGTTAATGATGTCCAGTTAACCAGTGGATACTGGGTGCAGTGGTGGGTACAATAGTTACAGCCAGTTATGAATCTTAGTGCACCATGACAGACAGCATCCAACATCTGCAGCATCCAACATCTGCAGGGTTCTTGTAGGATCGTCCATGTAAATAATGTCACCGTAATCAATGGAGGAAGGAAAGTCACAGATACAAGGCGTTTCCTAACATTCAGAGTTAGACAGGATCTGTTTCTGAAAATAAACCAAATTTAACTTTCAGTTTCTTCACTTGGTTTTCAACATGGAGCTTAAAAGAGAGATGCAAACCGACCAAGATCCCCAAATATTTGTAGGAATCAACAAACTCAATAGGGACACCATTTGAGGGTAAAATCAGAAGAACTGTTGGGACCGACTTCCTGTTTGGAAAAAGCATCCCATTGGTTTTGTCGGCGTTCAGGACAAGTTTGAGACGGAACAAATGAGCGAATGCTCAGATTGAGGAATGCTTCATGTTTCAAACATTAATAAAGCAATAAACAATCATTCAGAAGGATTGTCTGTTTTCAGGTGATGCTTCCTTAACTTTCTGGTTTTTCCAGCAAGTGTTTCAGAGTTGATTCATGTCTATTTACCTCAGATTTTCCCATTTAGGAACAGTGACCTCATTACTAAAAACATTATTACCTTGGGTTGTTTTTGACTGGATGACTCGAACAAAGAAGCCTGACTGATCCAAGCAAGTGTTCACTTCCCAAGTGCTGCTGAAGCAGCCTATCCAATATGGTGGCACTCCACTTGAACTTGAACACACATCTTTAATCACGCTCACCTTTCCTCATGGCTGGCCTGACTTCCAGCTTATTTGTAATTAACAAGCTCCTTAGGGGGGTTGGCTCAACAACAGGCCTGGCCATAGGTCACAGAAAAAACTCTGTAACTGGCCATATGGGCTCCAGGCCCGAAGCGAGGGAAAGGATGCCGTCATTGGCACCAGCAAGTTTGGTCAGAGCTGGGGATTGAATTATTCTGAGACAGGAGCAGCCCTTATCGAGCGGCGGTCACATTGCTCTGATGTCTTCACCCCAGTTTCTGTTTCCCATTTCACACATGGACTACTGCTAGATAGGATATGTTCAGCTGCCTCGTTTTACTCCAGATGCACAATCACCGGCTGCCGGTCAAAAAGTGGGGTACAGCACATTATCTATCACCACCTTACCACCCAGCAGCATATTTTCCTCTGTCCCCAGACCCTTTCTCGCCCCTGCCCTCCCGCCACCGCTGTCACCTGAACTGCAACAGTGCGGCGTTATTACAGATAAACAATCAATACTGCATTATCGCAGCCACGGAGGCCAGCCAGAGTTAAACAAGCAGAGGGGAAAAATAATTCCAAAACAAATCTAACTCATCACCTGCTTATGTGTTTAAACACATACAGTGTGTATTTAAAATATTCAAGCCACTCTCTTTCATTATCCTCGGCCATCATTTTTTTGTGTTCCAAGTCACGAGATAAATTTCTTTTCCTTCCTCCCCTCACTGGTCACAGACAAAAACAAAAAAAACCCCACTGCATTAAATAAGTAATACCCTACTTTATAGCAAAGGTGACCATGGATATTGGAGAGCAGGGACCCATACGATCGATTTGGAGCGAGGAATGAAAAAAATCAACATGATTTCAAGCCAGGACTAAAACTAAACTAAACAACTAAAAAGTATTACCTCTCTTTTGATGATTGCTTCCAATCTAAAGAACAACTATTCAAAATTTTGACAATGTCTTTATTTAGGATAAGGAGCAGTGTGAAGCAAAACCTCCGTGCCATAGATGCTTGATGGATGTGTGATCTCGTTCCTTGTGTAGAGCAAATTTGCATTTACATTCCCAGCACTTCCTCAGAAAAAAAGAAGGCCTTTTGTCCTGAATCTCTGTGCAAAACAAAGGCGTTCTTATGAGGAGGCCCAACAAATAGTCCCTGCTTCTCCCTCTCCCAGACTGGACTTAAATACTCTTCATTCCATCCTCATTCATTAAACCCCCACGCCCACAACCTCAGCACCATACGGGGCGATGAAATACCTCGCAAAATAAAGGAGCTGGACTTGGCATAATGATTGCTGAAACTGTTTACTAAAACTGCTGCTCACTCGGCTTTATTACAGACGGAGACGAGAAAAATAAGAAGCAGAGGAGGAGAAGGAGGAGGGAGAGGACAGGACAGAAGGGAGGGAAACTGCCAACATCAGATTAAAAGAAGAGGCAGGAAAAAAAATAAAGACTGGCTCAGTTGATTTACACCTTCATTACTCTCCCCTAACTCTGCTTATTGCAAATCATGATGCTGCTTTATGAGCTGAATCCTCTATCACGACAAGGCCGCGAAGGCAACGCTTTAGTTCATAAAGCAAGCTTACAATAACCGCCAAACTGCAGCGCCCAACCTACTAATCCTACCAAACCCAGCTGTCAGAGGGGAAGGGAAGTAAGACAGAAGCCACTCGTTTCCTGGCTCGTTGCCTGTGGACGTCACTTCACGGCTTCTCTGAAGCAAACCAGGGAAGCGTGACTTAGTGAGCGCAAACCTCCTTGGATATGTTTAGAAGGAACTCACAGCGAGTGTTTAATGTTAGGTGAGCACTGCCAGATTTAAGTCAACAAACATGTAAGGCGCTGGAGGTGTTAGCTTACTGTCTCACCACTACCTAGAGAAGCGGTGACTTGGATGCTACAAGAGCTGTGTGTGTTTAGTTTAAAAGCACAATGTGTTCACTTCTCCACTTCTATTTACTGATCCAAAGGAAGGGTCTTTAGTTTACATGCACTCTTTTTCTCCAAGTGGCTTAATTTGTGTCCATGTGCATGGCAGACACATCTAAATAAAATGGCCAATGCTGACTGGACCTTGTAAACCAGTATTATCACATATAGTGTGTGTATGGGACACACCAGATGAAAGTGCATGTGACAGCCTGCACCAGCCCGGCCTGTTTGACTCACACATGGAGCGTGGTTGACAGAAAAAGTTGACAGAAGCTCCACCGATGTCCATTATTTATGAGAGCGAGGATATCTACACTGCATTTAACAAGTGTCTGCTTCTGCTGCTCTGGGTTGAGTTCTGACACTGTATTCTGTGCGTCCAAGCATTCACACAGCTACACACTCATTTCCTGCTGCCTTGTGTTTGAGTGAAAAGCTGATAGTCATGTAGACAAATGCTCTGGTTCCCTTTTGTTTCAAATGCACGAGAAGGCTCATTGTATATCTAATATAAAGCCAGCATCTCACTTGATGGGAACTGTAGGAAGACATACTGTAGCTATTTCACATGCCTTGGTGAGTTTAAGGCAACGTTTAAAGCCATCTTAATAAAGTTGCAACTGCTCCCAATGGGCCTTAATTAAAACTCATGAGGGGAAGTAGTTAAAAGTCTCAACTAAAAAATTTAGACATATTTTCAAAAAGCAGTTACACCCTGAACTGTTGCCAATTCAAACATATATAGAATACTCGACGTGTTCCTTGATGTAAAGAAGTGCTATTTTCATGTAACTCTATTTATGCTTGCTAACAAATATTGACTCTGATACCCATCAAAACATAATGGAATAACATCAGACTAGACATTACATAGGTTGTTGTGACTACATGCCACTACATCATAAAAAAAACCCAACATACATCCCTACCTCTTGGCATGATTGTGAACAAGGTAGAGAAAGTGGTAACGACTAGGGGTGAAATGGGAATAAGCCGTTATCGTGATCTCTAGATCAGTGGTTCCCAACCCTGATCCTTGAGGATTTCTATCCTGCATGTTTTAGTTGTTTCCCTGCTCCAACGCACCTGATTCAGTGATTTAATTACTTACTCAAGCACTGTAAAAGCCTGGTACTCACTGATTCACTCAAATCATGTGTGCCAAAGCAGGGAAACAATGAAAACATGCAGGATAGTGTTTCCCAAAGATCAGAGTTGGGAACCACTGCTCTAGAAAGTCACTAAATTTTGAATTGATCAGTGCCCTTTAGCACCAAGACCGCACACCAGCAGCTTCCTTAAAGCCCCTCTGCAGACCTACAGCTGAGAGGAATGACCATCTGCTTGAATTAATGCTTTGAATAATTGAATCTGAGTAAGTTGAGCAACTGACGTCTCGCAGGACCAAAGGTCTAGTCACAATGCTTCAGAATAAAACTATTCATTCAGTGACATCACAGGCAGCTCAAGTGCGCCTCAGGCATAGATGGTTGTCTCTAATATGATTGCTTAGAGTGCTGCTTTAAGCTCAACACCACCAGCAGCACTGCTGCTTCTAAGAGCACCGATGCTAATGAGAGGTGCAATGTAATTAATACAAATGGAATGTTTAATGCAATTTTTCCATTTCAAAGAAACTCCCTAGGCATCTTTCCCAACAATAGATTCAACTCCCTTGCATTATCCTCAGGCAAACAATAACCAGAGTTTAGTGTTGCCTTCGTTTGATCAAACTCAATTACAACAGAGTGCTCAAAGCACCTCTAACAACGGAGCGGACTCTGAGGCTGCCTGTTCTTGCAACTTCAAGGTCTTGTGGCAGGTCCTGCTCTATTTTGTCTTTGATGGACAGTTGCATCAAACAGTAATTGGAGGCTTTGGAGACCTGTACATGTCTATTTGTCAGTTCTTCATGTCAAAGCTCAGTGTTCAGCTTCTGGGGGTCTTCAAGGATGACCTTTTCACAAAGGGGACAGGTTGCTGGCTGAGAGACACCCTGGGTATTATTTAGCCTGAAACACTAGCACTATATTATTATTGTGAGTCCCATGTTGCTGCAGAAAGCTTGTATTGTGTGCTTCCCTCAGGAGTATCTGGTCCCACAGCAACGCATGAACTGTGATTCGACAGGTAGCTCGAACGTAGATCTTTCTATTTGTCTCATTCACAATGCACCATCCTAATGTTATGAGAGGTAGAACAATGGTAGAAACCTCTCCTTTTTTGCTCTGGGGACCGAAAGTAAATAGGACCTTTGCTGATGTGTTTGCCTGTTCATTTAAAGCACCTCAGAATAGTGCTTTCACATTGTACTTCTCTGAGAAAAATTGAAAAAGGGGGAAAAACGACAAAGGCATTCTGCTGCACAATAGGAAAGAGGCTCACAATAGAGTCCAGATATCATTCACAACATAGACAGGAGGCCATTATCCACAGAAGGAGGGGCCCGTCTGGCAGTGACAGAGGAATTGTGCGCACAGCGCTGCCACCAAGACAGCAGTTTCCCTGAAGCTATAAGGGCAGGTTTTCGGCAGCACCAATGCCCACTGGGTTGAGGTGTTCCACGTCTTCTGCAATAACCTGGATCATTACTCCTGGAGGCTGTTAGAGGGGAAAATCACATCATTCTGCTTTTACTGCTGTCAAGAAAAATTGACATGCTAAGAGTCACATATGCACAAACAGACATGCAGCCTCACACTGCTGGTGGAATTGGAGGGGTTAACATATCGTCCCAACAGCCAGAGTTGCCTGGAGCTGACAGCTCTTGTTGCGTCTGCCTCGCCGAAGCAAAGAAAGCATCATTATCACCTTCTTTTCTTGTGTCTTTCTCCGTTTTCAAAGTCCACATCAGTGAAGTTTCTCTCTTCATAGTCCCATTCCTGGATTTTCTGATCTGCCATTACCCTCTCCTTACCCAACGATCAATAATGTTCCCTACAAACACACAAGCCCAACAAGTTCTTGGCTGTTTTTACTTTACTTTCTTAAAAGTCTCAAAAGTCAAGTCAGTGTCCTCCCCCACCCAACCTTTCACCTCCCATCCCGCTACCCACTCCTTTTACACTTGCTCTTCTTCCATACTCTTATTAACTGGCTGTCATGTTCAGCAGCCTCCCCCCAGACAGTGTTTAGCGTTCTTCAGTCCACTTACTGCAGCCAGAGTTAAGCCTCTGGGCTTTGCTCAGACAGGAATCCAACTAGAAGTAGGGGAAAGGCAGGACCCGCGGACATGATCTGTCTGCTGTACTCAGTCAAACTCTTCCTCCTGAACTAGCTACCTGAAGGCAGCAGTGCCCAAATCATACAAGAAATTACTTTCCAGAGGGATTTCTAGTTGCTGTAGTACAATCTGCTGAAGCTGAGTGGCAGATTATAAAAACTGTGAGTGAATTCAGGATTAATAGGGGGATAAGACAGAGCATTCACTTTTGACACGTTTGGCATAGTATAAACTGGGTAAATTACTTTTACTAGCTAAGTAGATGCTATTTTGACAAAAAAAGATCAAACTCTTCTATTTTTAAATACATTTTTACGGCAGTAAAAAGTTATATTTTCACCTCTGTCACTTAATCGGTATGTCTGCATGGAGCCTGAGAAAGTCAAGAACAAATTTCCATGAAATTCGGCACCAAGCTCAGCCTCGAGCCAAGAACAGTTGATGAGATTTTGATAGTTATCTGTACCTGTGATTTCTACTATTAGATGATTATTGTTTCCGCACCCTCACCTCCTCCCTTCTTCATATTGGATATAGAGATTTAATTCCAAATCCAATTCAGAGTCTTAACAGTGCCCCAACAGGGTCGAGAAATTGAAACCTCAACTTTAAGACACGTGGAATGTCTTGTGTCCTTGGGTGTAGAAGTTTTTTTTATTGTTTTGTTTCTATTTTAGTGGCAACCAAGTAGTGAACCTGCAGTTGTGCAGTTACTGAATTTGTCTTCCGCCCTTTCGTTCTCCACCCTTCCCTCTCCTTCCCAGGTCAAATGATGTAAGAAATGAGACGTGGCTGGTGAATAGACTTTCATGCCCCCGCTTTTCCAGTGTCATTTCCGTAACTCTGAAAATTGTGCCATGGTCTACAGGGCTTTGTTGTAAATCACTATCTCGCGCTGTCAGACTGCAGTCTGCTGCACACTGTGGATGCCTGGCTTTCCGTTGCCTCCTGGGTGACTAATATAGCTTGTTAAATTGTGCTGAGAAGCGTGCGGAGAACTGAACACCTTTGCACAATGTTTGTTGTCTTGCATTTCTGCCTCCTAAACATCGGCTAGCTCATCGGTTCATCTTTAAAGCAACATCGTTATAGCTAAAATGTTCACTAAACTCTGCAAGTCTGTCCTGTCACAAGCTTTGCTGGTGATTCAGTGAGACGAGCCTCTCCTCACCACCACTACAATGTCACAGTTTTGAAGCTATCTCTCAGACTCATAATTAGAAAAGCTGTGGAGCTAAGCCACAGTTTGTGGGGGTTCTGTTGGCAGTGGTGCATTATTCAACATTGGCAGCAATCTACTCTGTCTTCCACCCCGAAGACACAAATCTAAGTGGATTCGTTTGCACATATGGTAGAAAGCTGGACATTCACAACCAGTTTTTGCACCTTATCAGTATTTTGTCTAGAGCTGTGCATGCACAATTGCACACACATACAGCCTTCGTCTAGTGCCTTTGCAAATAGATTTATGAGTGTATTTTAGTGTAATTGGTGTTCACCTACATGAAGCAGGAAGAGCTAATTACCCATTGTTAAGTGAGGTATAAACTGTAAGATCAACCCGCATTTATCTTCTTAGCTCACTGAGAACTAAACGGGCCTTTTTTTTAGGGGGGGATTTGACTCTCGTTGCCATAATCCTGTTCTCAAATCCTCTAGACCCATCTAACTCGGTATTTTAGCTATGAAACATTTTCAATCTAAGACTCGGATTAGTCTTTAAACATTTGTTGGCCCTCTGTCAATGGTAATTTAACTTAAAACGCATGTCACAGTTTCTGCTTCCTGTTTGTATATACAGTGCATCGGTGGGCGAGAAGCACGTCTCGCCTTATGTTGGTTTCTATGCAATTACGGTTCTGACTGTTCCATAAATAGACGCCTCTGAAGGGAATCTGTCTCATTAGGAAGGAGCGATTAAGAAGTTGCCACTCTACCACACAAGAAAACTTGCTCAAACGGTCACAAAAGACCTGAAGACATAAAAGGCACCTTTACGGTGTATGGGGATGAGAAACTTTCAGTCTGATGGGTTCTTCAGAAATAGTTAGTTAAGTTTTGTTCTGCACAAAAGAAAAAAAAGAGGCTTAGTTGGCTAGTACAGACAGCAGCGACTCCAGATGCATATTTGGCACGAGAAAGTCTTTAGAAACCTTGCAGCACAAACATCTCACATCATACAGAGCATGGCTAATGCACTTAAACAGCCAAGGTGCTTCTACCAAACTGCAACTCCCAAGGGTACATTCTGCTACTGATTTCAAGAGTTTGTGAGCAAATACATATTAGTGCCACACGCTGCACATGTGGGCTCAACAACTGCCCACAGTTAACCGGACACTCAAATACCAAAGGGAAAAGAAGGCCAGAGACGTGACCACAAGGGATCAGAGGGTGCATTAGCACCAACAGCGGCTGATAGGATTTCATCAGCTCCAGATGTCAACATAGAGAGGACCCGAAACGCTCGATATTATGAGCAGGACATCAGTGATGCAGCCCATCTGGAGCACAAATAATGCAATCAGCTTGGGTCACCGGTCATTGCTGCCTGGCCGTCAGTTAAACCCACCAACCTGTGACATCAGTGCTCGCAGGGACAGCCAGAGCAGATCCACTCCGGCTCTGTGAACCCCCCACCCCCTTCAACTTCAGCACATGAGTGAAGCCATTTGGATGAAGGACATGGTGAAATGTGAGGGACTGCCTAATGCAATCTGCGCTTTGCAGCGTCGAACACTGACGGCTCTGATGCTTCTTGTCACATCGGCCCCGCCGAGTCACATTTACACATCTTCATAACAGTGAAAACACACACACCACGCGTGTGTGTGATCCCCCCCCAACATGCACACACCAGGACTCTGCATGCAGCGTCTTTAAATATGCAGCACCTCCCAACGCGCCCTGCTTCACTTTGATCAGCCACAGATTCCACCTCTGTCCCTTTCATCTCTGAACTTCAAAACCTGGACCACAAAAAAAAAAAGAAAAGCTGTTCTGGTTGAGACAGACCATCTCCTTTCACCGAGCTGTTCCCTGGGTCGCACAGAAACAAGAAGGAAGCTGCTGTAAGAAAGAAAGACAAGCAACGAGCTTGACCTTTTCGTTTCAAATGTAAAGCCAGAGCCTCATCCCCTGGATACACGTCTCCACAATGGTTTGTAATTTCAAAAAGTGTGAACACTCATTGCAGAATATCCCCCAGATGCTGAACACAAACATCTTCTTGGCACATTACCACGTTTTCTTCTTCCAGCAACATGAAGCAAACCAAATGAACAGAAAAGGACAGCAGAAACTTTTTCTCAAAGATCCCCCCATCCCATCCTCAGGATTTCACCACACCTCTCCCTGTCACTCCATGGGCTCTCAAGTAAAACAGCCAACTTCATTCCTTTTATAGTTTTGCTGCATTATTCAGCAGAAACATTAAATATTCAAAGGCACATCAGGGAGAGCCTATCATCCGGTTGTCAATAACGCTGGAGGACATGTTGTTTTTCGAGGCTTGACTCCAGAGGTGTTCTGCTTTAAATGAGTGAGCAGGGCCTGGGTTTCTGCGAGGCTGCTGTCCCACCTGCACCAGCTCACCCAGTGGATCTCCCAGCAGCACGGATCACGAGCGGTGAGCACAGATGCGTGAAGTTTCAGGCGATACGAAGCGTAAAGGGGGACTTGGCAACGGAGCTGCACCTCTTTGTACCATGCTTCATTGTATTTTCTTTGAAAAAATGTATCAGGATAAGAACAATTTAAAACATATAAAAGTTAAACCCTATACAATCTCAATAAAAAGATGGTCTAAGCGCAAATTACTCCAAACATCCCCCTCCAGTTGATTATGAAACCATTGTTAGTCCATTAGTTGGTCCTTTACAACGAGAGAATTCGGTTTCAAATGTGGATTTGTTTCTTTTACAACTTGCTCTGCCTGAGTGTGTGAGCAGCAGGGCACCAGCTCCAGACGCAGAACTGATCCAGCATGATAATAAACGCGTTTCCACGCCGTGTTTAGGATTGAAGTTGGAAATAAATCCCGCTTACCTGACGGATGAAGTTTATTCTAGTGAAGAGTAATTAAAAATTAAAAATAAAAATTAAAAAAAAGGTTTCCAGGAGAATGAAAGGACCGCGCAGAAACGTGCGCCGGAGCCGCGTATCCGCTCGCTGCGGCTTTTGTTGGCCGGTGTTCCGCCCAGACTGCGCGCCTCAGCCGCGCTGCATCACTTCTCTGTGGATGTCAGGGAGGCTGAGGGGACTCAACCCTCCCATTGGCTGCCATTCACAAGTCCCCGGCAGAACACGGCGGAAAGAGAGGTGGGGGGAGGAAAACACGCGCGCGCACACACACAC
>NC_056517.1:3430924-3434731 GCF_014905685.2 Nematolebias whitei | reverse complement strand
TTTTACAGGAAATAATAATTGAAGTTTCTCCACAACTGATTAACTTTAGGCTCCAGCTCAACTCAAAACCAAATCCAGCAGATATTAAACGTCTGAAACGCAACATGTTTAATAGATCCTGAGCTAAATGTAGGTTTGCTAATCGCTCATCACTTACACAAAGCACTAGACCTTTATTGGTTCATTCGTTTATTGATCGGTATCAACCCTGTCCATTTGTTAGCAAAATATCTGTTGAATATCTAAACAGATTCATTGAAACTCAGATAATTAATTCTGTAGATTTTAGACATTGAGCTGAGTTTTCATGTGGTAGTTGAGAGTCATTCCCAACACGCACGTTGAGCACCAAATGATCTCAAATTGTATTTATTTAAAACCTTCACGTGTAAAACATATTTTAGGTGCGCTAGTTTAAATTATGTGTATGACTTTAAGAAGAAAGGACACATTGCAGTGAGTTATACTGTTCCGAGGGATATTAGTAATATAGAAACCAAATCTTAGTCAAGAGGCCGTTCCTGTAACTCTGTAATCCACTAGTTTTCACTTGACCTCAATATGAAAACAGATTATTAAAACTTCTGACATTCTGTTGAGTTTTTGGTCTTGGTGTTCCACCTCAGGATTTAGAGCGACCACCATATGGCCACCACTTTTGAAAACCTTCCGGAGGCGCCCCTGAGTATCTCTAAGCAGCATCAGATGACAAATGGCCCCCACAGGGGAGTTTCTAATTCTCCATATCACTTCCACAGAACGCCACTTCAGCCAATATATCCTGCTAAGATATATACGTTTTAAACAGTTAAATGGCTTTTAAAACTACATTGTTATACTAGTGTTAATTAACGTCATTTATTTTGTATTTAAGTTCATACTTCAATCACTGTAGTGTATCACACACTTATTTTTCTGTTCCCCTTAGATATGAACCAAAAATGTCCATAAACAGATCAAAGAAATGCAGAAACGTGACTGTAAATACATTTAAAGAACATTCCTGCAGCTGTCGCCGAACCTTTGGCCTTTTTCACTTCAGGAAATTGTAGCCGGTTCTCTAACAGTTTTTATTTGTTGCAGTAACAGTGGAGAAATAAAAAAATCACAAAATAATGTCGCTTGCTTCTTTACTGACTTGTTACAAGCACTGCAGTTGAATGCAAGTGCCTGACTGAGTCCTGCAGGCCAGCTGCTTTAGAGAGCCACCGATTCAGCTTAATGGTCATGTTGGAGACCACGCTGCTGGTTTACAACACCCCCAGCTCCACAAAAAGTGTCAACTTTTGGAGTAATTTAGGGAAAACGTTCACTCTACTAGTTTCCATTTTGCAACTGAAACCTGATCTGCATGGCGTGTTAATCAGTTTCTCATAAAGTGGCACTTTAAGACAGCCGGAGCCTGTTTTTCTGATTTTCACTTTAGAGAAAGTTCTTGTTCTCTGCATGAGATGTTGGTCATACACGTCCCTTTAAAAAGTCTCTTTTTCCTTCATGGTTCGTTTCTCAACATGACAGAAACCTCGTGAAACCCTCGTGTTTTGCCAAACGAACGAACCTGAACTGTGAGAGTTTTGTTATTTAAGAAATGAAGAGAAAAATACAAAAAGACCATTCAACACATCTTAAAGCAGTAATTCAGATCTTTGGATGTAGGGTTCTGTTAAGTTATGAACAGTATCTTACCTGCTGTAGATAACTCCTTGAACAACCTTGATTTGGACAAAGTGTTTCATTTTCACTGGCTTGATGAGCTAAATGCTGGTCTGAGTGAGGTAAACTAGTGCAACCACAAAAATAAAACATTTGATGCAAACTCTGTTTCATAAATCTTTCCATCACTCGCACTTTAACCCAAAGGGTTGCAGCAGAAGATTAGATTCAAGTGTCACGCTGTAGACCCCTCACAGTGTAGCTGACCCTAAAATACTTTAAATACTTTGTAATATGAAGTCCACGTTTTAATTCCGTAACTATTGTACAAATCTGCCTCTCACTGATGTAAATTGGCACCGGCTGTAAACCCAAACATCACAAATATATTAATTTTAGCCAATAGTAATGTCAGATTTCTATAATCAGAACACTTAGGCTATGTTAACTGTTCTGCTGCTTTCAAGACTTAATCAAACACTGAATCCATATTGTTTTTTGGTTTTAGCCGTTAAAAAAACAAAACTAAACACGGACCTGAGTAAACCGGATCATCGCTGGTCCACTAAGTGCCAAGCCAACAACTGTCTCTAACGTTCCCGTCTGCTCCACTAGAGAAAAGCCCACTGAGTGTGTTGTCCCGTGTTTTCACTTCCCTTAACGCTCATATATTGTTGAACTGCAGCTATTTCTTCCCTGAGATGGCTGAAAAATAAATCAGATTTAAGCCTGTGAACTGAGCGTTTTTAGAGTAATCAAACTAACGTGACTCATAAATGCTTCATCCGGCGCTCTGTTATGACCAGATTAGCCACAGTAATCTGCTGCAGGGTCAACGAGGATTTCTACCAGACCAATTTTACATCAGAAAACGCTTAAATATCAAACATTACAAAGGCTCGTTACTTAATGTTCTGTACAAGAAATTTAAAACAGATTTTTTTTCCATCCATAAAATTGTCTGTGACCTTAAAATTAATTTAAAGATTTTTAATAATGCAGATTTTTTTTATTAACATTTTTACATTTGCACGTTGTCCCGAGAAAACTACATTTATAGAGTTCCATTTTTAAAGCAGAAAGCTGTCGCTCATGAAAAGAAAAACAGGACACTCAAAAGACCAAAAAAGACAAGTCAGGTCATCTGCACAGATTCTTCTTGGTTGAAACATCTTTTATCCAAAAGACTTGGTCAGTCTGAGGCCTGCCACCTGCTCAGTCATATAAATAGCACCTTTTCAGTGTGGATCAAACCGTTCTGCTGGGGACTTCCAGAAACTAGTTTTTACATGTAAAAGGACGACCATCAACCTAACAATCGAGCATTAGTGCCTTGTGGGGCTGGGCGATATGGACCAAAATTAATATCTTGATATTTTAAGATGAAGGGCGATATACGATCACAAATATTTTTTTTCTTTCCATTAAGTAATAACAAAAATATATTTCTGAGTCAAAGCTTTATCCCAATTGTCACAAAGGCACATATAGTAACAAACAGCTGTAACTGTACAAAATAAATGTCTAAAAAATAAACCATTTACATAAATTTGATTATTTTTGAATCCTTTATTTACATATATTAAATAATAATCCTCTTCAGCTTTGCCACCTTCACAACGTTAGTAAGCGTGTGTTAAACAGCAGCTGTGGCTCCGACAGACTTCAGCCTCCTTCCCTGAAACAAACCATGGTATAAAACTCATTTAACCGTGCTGTGCATTATGAGAGGAAAAGTGAGAGGTGGCGTCGCAACAGTAATAAATCAGCAGCTTATCATGTCGCTAAAGATACGATCCTTAGTAGCTAACAAGATGGCTTACGCTTTAGCCATATTTTTCCACATCTGAGACTGGGACCGTATCTTTAGCGATATGATAAGCTGCTGATTTATTAATGTTGCGACGCCACCTCTCACTTTTCCTCTCATAACGCACAGCACGGCTAAATGAGTTTTATACCATGGTTTGTTTCAGGGAAGGAGGCTGAAGTCTGTCGGAGCCACAGCTGCTGTTTAACACACGCTTACTAACGTTGTGAAGGTGGCAAAGCTGAAGAGGATTATTATTTAATATATGTAAATAAAGGATTCAAAAATAATCAAATTTATGTAAATGGTTTATTTTTTAGACATTTATTTTGTACAGTTACAGC
>NC_056517.1:3425305-3430824 GCF_014905685.2 Nematolebias whitei | reverse complement strand
TATATGTATGTATGTATGTGTGTGTGTATAATGTCCCCCACATTACAAATGCTTCTGACACCAATGACCACCATGTTGTTCAGGGAGCAAAGCACCCGTAAAGGTCAGATTCAAGAATCGCCCCTGCTTGTTAACCAACACGGTGTTTTTATTACCAAACATTCATAATGAGTAAATGAATGATCGATGACTAAGGACGGCATACAGCATGTGTTAAATTAACATTCCCATTCACGTGTATGATTGTTAAACCATTTGCAACACATGAACGCATGACGCGCTGCTCAGACGCATCAGACGAGTCATTGTAAATGTTGTCGGGACACATCAGTTTTGGTGCCACACAGCTGGGGCTGCTGACGGTGTTCACGCTTATCGACAAACCTGAGCACCAACGCTTTGAGCAACGCAAAAACCAGCAAGAGCTATTGTGTGCAATAAAGTGTCAGACACAAGTTGGCTCATATTTGGACTACATGTCTGCATGTGGATTAAGGACAAACAGAACAAAAATACATAACTGTAAAGCTAAATAAATAATCTTCTTAGAAAATGTAATCATGAAAGCATGTTTGGGCTTGTTCGATTAATTTAACCATCAACATGACAAGAAAAGTCTCATATTTAGCAATATATTGTATTAGATACATATTGTCATAAAGTGCTTCAATTCTCGTCTGTTTAGTTGTACAATGAGAAGACTTTTTTTAAATGAAAGTAAATTGGACGGTCTTTTCAACATTTTGAACACTGTTATTTTAGATATGTGTCGTACATAACATGCATGGTTACCCATCCAACATTTCTCTCGTTTTAATAAATAATCTAAATTTTATTAATGACCCACTTACAGTAAAGTGTAAAACTGATTTGCAATTTAGTTGTGCTGTTTAATAATATTTTTGTGATTTTAATTAAATTGAACATGACTGTACTTTTAGGGTCAGAGATTTTTTTACAGGTAGAAGTAGAAATGCTTACTTGAAGGGGCAGCTCTTACGAAGCTGTAAGTGGCTGTTGTGTTTAAAATTAGTGTTTATGTAATTATTTTCAGATTATATATTGAATATAGGTTTATTAATCCCAGAAATTTGTTCATAACTTTATCATTAGTAGAGTTACTGGATCCAAGCAAACAGTTGCCTGTCAAAATAAGATAGTTCCTGGATCCTGCTCCAGCAGGATCCGGCTCAAATTAAACCCTGAATATGACTGGTCTAGAAAGTTCCAAAAAAGAATGGCTTTTCTTTCCTATTTCATTAAAACCCCACTGCATTGTAATAGGAAATGTAATCTCTATTTTTTGCTAATTTCATCCATGTTGCGTAATCTACTACTAGAAAAAGTCACACCCACAATTCCAGATTGAGACACAGATGTTGAAGTATAATTTGGACGCTTTGTCAAAGAAGACAAAAATTATAAACAGAATAGTAATAAGGCTTCTTTGAAGCTTTTGCATAGAAACCTTTAATTAGAGCCAAAGGTTAGGTTACGTTATGATTCTGTGTGATAACCAAAAAACACACGTTAGCAGTTGTTTTTTTTAAATTTAATATCCAAGATCCTGCCAATACAGGAAATGCTTTGTGTCATAGACTTAATCTTTTATTCATCATTTGTGCCACACACTTCTCACGGCATGTAAGAACGCTTCAGTACAACTCGAGACACAAAGCTTGTGTCATCTCCTGTAAAAATGTAGCACCCGTCAAATGTGCAACACGACGATGGAAGGAACATTTGTACGTTTTTATGGTTCACAGTTTCAGGTTTTCTCCATTTTTTCCTCCACCCTCTCTAAACCTCGGGGACGCCATGCTGTACCACCCATGCAGCGTGTGTGTCATGATGACCACTGGCTGCTGTTAGATTCATGAGTTTAATCCCTGGAAGCACTCCAAGCATCCACTTTGCTGCTGTCCTGTCCTCTCGACCAAACATCAAGCTCTTGCCTATAGCGCGAAATGCAGCGAGCCAAAAGGATGTCTGCATTTGGCATCATGTTTTATCTGGAGATCAGCCTGAGAGGAATAACCGCTGCCCTTGACTGCATCATTGCTACTGAATCGCCACAGTATTTATTTATATATATTCTGCAGTTTATTTAACAGCCTCTCACTATTAAATAACAGTAAAAGCAAGCTGCGAGCACTAATTCTGCCTCTTCCACTTGTTAAATTCGGCTGTGGGAGTGTGGGTTTTAAGTGCTCGTTGGTTTTTTCTTGTTTTTACAGACGAGTACTATCTTCAGGAAATGTCTGTAAAAGCAGCGCTGAGCAGAAAGCCTCAAAGAGATGCTCCTCCTTGTCTTACTTAAAAGGAAAATGACATTTATGGGGAATGGGGTTAGACAAGGGACGACGTGAAGGCCAATCTCAGTAAAAACACCTGACAGCGAGGATACTTCAGGAGCGAGTTTGCAGAAAAGTACTGGCAGGACTCCTCAGTCTCTGTGTTTACAGGCATCCATATTTCATTACGGCGCCTCTCACCTTGCCAGAGTCTGTGTGAAAGTGACAGTAACCATAGAGGACACAATGAGCTATGATCACACCGCCAATCCAGAGGCAATAAACTAATCCAGCCTCAGATCCAGTCATCCAGGTCCTCCCCTAAACACCGGCTCACCCTCGAGCATCACTTTACTTTTCACTACACTGCAGCGCCTGATTTGGAGGTTGCAGTTGTCATTGTGTTATTATTGTATTAATTGACCCATCTGAAAAAGTTGTAGTGTGAAACAAATTAAAAATAGAAAACCTGTCATTCTCATTCTGTTCTGTCGCAGCACGATCTTTTAACTTCCCGAGTCAAACTAAAGACATACATCGTTGTTCATGAGACATCCTTTATTTTCTTTATGGGCAGATTCTCCAAACAGTTTGACACACATACCTGGATGCCTGTGTGATTTCTGGACACCAGCACAGGACATTAAGGTCAACCCACTCCACTTACACCTTTGAACTCGCAAGCGGCACAGTGACCGAGCCATGGATCATCGTGTGAGTCTCTAAAGCGGCTTCACGGCTCCAGTGTTGTGATGTCATACAGTCTGTGAAGACATTTGGTCGTGGGATTTAAAAGACTAAACAACAACAAGCAGATTCAATACAGAGAACAAGATCAACGATGAGGGCGGGGCAGAGCTGTCACCTCACAGCAAGAAGATCGTGGATTCACGATTAGGATCTAATATTAGTTGTTAAGACTTATAAAATATGACAATATTACATGCTAAAGAAATAGGTTTTACAATGTGCTTACAAGGTAGAAACTTAGCCTGAGATGTTTAATACAACAACTCTAGAAGAAATATATAGGTGAACAGATGTGGCTCAATATTTGGCAAGAAACTGGTCAGTTTTGTCTCTGTCACCCTTAATTAATGCATAATAAGCAGTTATTAATGATTTTGAACGTGTTTGTAGAGGATTTAATAACATATGTATAAATGATTTATTATCCATCTGTAAGGGGAGCCTTATTGTGAAGTGGTACTGATTACAAACATCATGTGAGGTTAGCTGGTCACTCTGAATTGTTTCTAGGTGTGAGGGACTTATTTGTCTTTGGGTCCTTGTGATAGTGTTGCACCCTGTCCGGGGTGTACCTCACCTCACAGTAACTACTGGAGATAGGCACCAGCTCTCCCATGACTCGAAACCAACAAACAAACATACAAACAAACAAAAAGTAAAGAAAATGGATTTATAGGAGCTCGATGATGACACAGTAACTTTGGATTTAGTTAAGCTAATATCTTATGATGATAGATGACAACGTTATAGGCATGTTGGTCAAACTGTGAAAATAATTGTGATGCATGACCTTGTTCAATATTTTAATATCTCACACTTAAGAGGGTCTGCTGTAAATGACAGTCGGCTACTAACACATGCTGTGCTGGTGATGTGGTGGACATCTTGGTGTGACTCCGAAGATGTACCTACATCAAAAACTAATCTTCTGAAACTTTCATTAAAATCCATTTTGAGATCCCTGAAATATTTTACTAACAGGCAGACATGAACAGATAAAAGCATCAATGACCACCTTTCATCTTTAGATGGTGGAAGATTATTACCAACATGTCTTTCTGCTTGGAAGCCCAAAATGAACAAATTAAAGGTAGTCTAATACGTCTCCACAAATATGTAAATAATAAAAAATAAATAAAAATGATGCCTTAGTTAAATTTTGAAAAGAAAAAAAAACCCTAAATGAACACAATATTATTTTTTATATAACTTCTAGTTTTTTTTAATGGTATAATTTTAAACAAAACATTTGTCAGTCTCTTTAGGTCATGGATTGATATCTTGTTGCCATTCTTCTGAGTATGACAGCATCAACATGATGTATTAGACTTTGGGAAGATAAACTGTGTTCACAGTGATGAAGGATGTGCCAACTGAGAGCAATAGCATGCCTAATTTGTATTTATAGACTGATGAGACACATGGGGTCTAATTTTCTGCAATAAATGAAATGGGATCATTAAACAGTAAAACAATCACATTTAGGTTTATTTATTTATTTATTTCACAAAACTTCACATTATGAGCTAAAAGCAACTTAAAATAGAAGGTAGAGTTCTATAGTGAGCATAATCTTATTATAATATTATGTTTCCTTTCTGGATCAGTTTATTCCAGACTGGCGTTCTCATTCCTCAGAGGGTTTTATTGGATCTCTGTCTGCAGAGGAGCATGGCAGACCATGATGGACTGACCCAAATGGAGGAACTCTGCGAGCCATGTTGTTGCAGTGTCTATGGGTTACATTTAAGTGTTCGACTTGACCAGTCGTATCAGACAATGCTATCCTGTTTGCACTCATGCATTACTCAAGAAAGAACATCATGTGCACAGTGTAGGACATGGAAAAGCACTAATGGAAGTATCTGAAAGGAGATACTGAGATGGGGTTGCCGGTGGGGATCCTGGAAACATTTAGAAACAAACAAACAAACAGCAAATAAACATGTTTGGAGGTGATGAGTAACCCTTAATAAGAAGAAGAATAAAGCATCCGCATACTGTACAGACAAATAGCTGCTCGTTAATTTAAAGCCAAGCAGTTTGTTGCATTTATTAAAACATCAAGACAAAATGTACAAGCAAAGATACTTTCTCATTCTTTTTTCGAGCTCCTTCCACACAAATAACTTTTCTGCTACAACGTAAAAAAGTCATCCAGAACATGGTTGATATTTATATGATGTTGGTGAGGTCTTCAGTCATGCATTAAGGACACGGTGGGCTCCACATTACAAGACAGGACCTGGTGGTAATATCTTTGTGGGCATGTGCTGCTGATGGAGAGAGCATGGTTTAGAGACAAGATGAGATTTCAGAGATGCTGAAAAGAGTAGGGAAGAGGACTATTTGGCAAATAAGTGCAAGCAGCATCATGAATACCTTCACACTGAAGGAGGTTGATCTAATTTGCCACAATCCAGCAAAGTTTTGAATAGATAGATAGATAGATAGATAGATAGATAGATAGATAGA
>NC_056517.1:3422780-3425205 GCF_014905685.2 Nematolebias whitei | reverse complement strand
TATATATGTATGTATGTATACGAGTATAAATGTAATACTGTGGTTTATCTGTGTGCTATCCTTTAAAGCTTTTATTGTTATCAGTCTCCCATTACATGGTGTACATATGCACATACACTTGTGTATGATTATGTGATTATTTGCCAACACAGAAAGCAGCAGCTAGCTGTAGCACTTCTGGTGCAGCCTGGGAAACATGCTGCCATCATATAAATGATATTGTGTATAAACCCTAATAAACTGGTGCAGTTCAAAAATCTATCTAAAACATACCTCTCTACGAAACCCCACCTCCAAAGGTCTGAACTATCCATTTAAGTAGCAACACCACAAACGATACAGGCACCAGCTGTGGCACAGTGACAGATTTCAGCAGCTACTGCTGTTTCACTGGCCACAAAGGGTGGAAGAAAAAAAACTTGATATGACTGAATTTAACAGAGGTGCATTCTGTTGCTTTGAGCTCAAACTTTTAATGATAAGTCACACAGTCTGTCACAGACCCTTAAAACATTTTTTATCACTTGTGTTCTGAGCTGACCACACAGTTCATTTTGATAATCCTTTGAAACCTCCAACACTGACTATGTCCCTGCAGCTAAACACTATCAGCTAAGTGACATTATTACACCTGTGCATATTGTTCTCGCCCAGATCAGTTTGACAGCAGAATTATAAGCAAAAGGAAAGGAGCAAGTCTTTAATTGCGCCCTACAGGGTCTTCACACTGCAGTTAGCATATTCTTTCACATGTACTAAGGATCTTGTTGCATGTTCCACTGTCATTAGAGGAGCGCGGAGACATCCTTGGTGTGAAAAGCCTGCTAACAGTCCACTCTGAACTTATTTTCAGCTCTAACTTTGGAGGAGGAAAATGGTAACACAAGGGCTTCAAAATTTCTATCAGTGCTCAGGAAGGAGATTTCAGAGTGCGTTCACACCAGCCCTGTTTAGTCCGCTTTCATCAAACTCTAGTCCGTTTGCCTAGAAAGTCTGGTTCGTTTGGGGAGGTGTGAATGTGCAATCGAACTCTGATACCGACCAAAAAAGTGAACTCTGGTCCACCTAAGTACCTAGGTCTTGGTTCGGTTGAAGTGAACTAGCACAGTTCGAATGCAGTGTGAATGCAAGCGGACCTGAGACCGCTCCAAAAGCAGGCAGTGGTCTACAGAGCAGGACAAACAAACGTGCATTTCTCAAACCTCATACAGAGCCGTCTCAGCCGCCAGGTGTGAAAAACAACAGTCTCTATGGTCTTCTGCCTCAACTTTTGCTCGTGCTGAGTCCATTGTTGAAACATGTTTGTTCGGCACATGAGCCAGACAAAACAGTTGTCCTGAAACCGCTACAATTTGACACCACTCCATTTTTGTTTTTCTTCTTCTTCTTCTTCTTGTCTTTTTATGGCGGTTGGCAAACAGCTTAAGGTGCATTACCGCCACCTTCTGGATTGGAGTATGGACAAGATTCTAAAAAAACCAACTAAATCCTTTCCAAATTCCCTGTTCTTCTCAAAAACCTAAAGATGCTGTTAAAACTTATATCCCCAGACGATCTTTGCAGCAATTCCTTTATCTCTAATTTAGTTGTATTTAATTCTCTTTTTAACATTTCTCTTTCGTGTGTATATTTATTGCATTCCATGAAAATGTGTTCTATTGTTTCTGTTTGTCCACAGTGATTACAACAACCTGTATCATGTTTGTTAATTATTTTCAGTGTGCTGTTTAATCCCGTGTGCCCAAATCTCATCCTCGATATTATATCTTCTTCTTTCTTTATTCTATTACCTTTCCTTGAGTCCCCAACTGTTTTCTGGATGCTATAATAATACCTAGCCATTTTTGTTTTTTATTTCCAGAAGAAGCAGAAGAAGTGTCTTCTTCAGAGGTTTTTGTGTTGTTTCCTTCAGTAGTTCTTGGTGCAGCGCCACCACAGGCGAGGGGGGAACAGGTTGGCTTGAGTGACTCAGTGCAGTGTGAATGTGAACTGCACCAGCTGAAAATGTAATGTTCCAAATTTTGGTCCCCAATCAAACCGAGTCTACCGGACTATCAGGTGTGAAAACGACCTCAGTCTACTTTAGTTCAGTTCGTCTAAAGGGAACGCTTGTTCCAGCTTTTATTTCAGCCTTCTTGCACATTCAAAACAATTTCGTCAAGTTAGAATAATTTGTTTTTTTCTTAGATTTTTCTATTTTCTGGACATGAAAGTCTTTAATCGCTGCATGTTTTAAGTCAGGTAGCTTTGTCAGCATTCAAAAGAAATATAAATCAAATAGTTACGTCAAACCAAATGAAGGGTTTGGAGGAAGACAATCCACCCAGAAGTGGAAAACTTGTGACCATCAGCTGTTTTAACTGTAAGCTCCTAGAAACAGAACACTCATTCACGATAAGAACACATTGTACTGGATTTGCGCTGT
>NC_056517.1:3421110-3422680 GCF_014905685.2 Nematolebias whitei | reverse complement strand
AGAACACTCATTCACGATAAGAACACATTGTACTGGATTTGCGCTGTAACCATGTCTGTGACTGAATTATTTTCTTAAGTGTTGCTTTATCTCAGCTGAATGTGACAAATATATCCAATCGAGTGATGCAAGTGTTCCCCTTCAAAATGCAGAAAATATGTTGCATAATTTGTCACAAGATGAATTTTTATGCAACGGATTCCTTCAAGTAGAACAGCCCAAACATTTTACTGCGTATTTCTTTCTTCTGGGTGTAAAGAAACTAAGTTGATAAAAATGTATCTTTGCCCCAGAGAACAACTCTGTATCTGGTTCTCTTTAAAGAAGTCTGTGATATCTGTGATGCAGGGCTGCTCAGATGCCTGACTCCTCTTGTTCACTTTGCTGTAGCATATTGATCTCTTTCTGGGATTGTTTATAGGAGGCCGTATCTCTAAAAGGAGACTTATTGATTTCCCTTTTTTAGGGGGTTGTACCACAGCAGGGCTCGAAGCCTCACCCACAAAATGAAACACACAATAAAGCAGGTGAGACTTACCATATCTTTCAGACTATAAGGCGCACCAGATTACAAGGTGCAATATCAATGAATGGGTCTGTTTTTATACATAAGGTGCACCGGATTATAAAGTGCATTAAACGAATCAAAACAGTCAGATAAGTCAAACTTTAGTCAACTCATTCACAATAACCGCATAAAACTGGTTCGAGGTCAGTAAGCACTACTAGAATTAATTCATAAGGTGCACCTGATCATAAGGCTCACTGTTGATTTTTGAGAAAATTAAATAATTTTAAGTGCGCCTTATAGTCCAAAAATTATGTTAATGCAAAACTTTGCTAATTGTTTTTAGACTATTTCATCTGCAACTTTTTAAAACATGTTTTTGTTACATTTTATTTACTTTTTAATTAATATTCTATAATTGGTGAGTATGTTTAATAGCAATAAACTGTTAATGCACTTCTATTAATATGAGAATAAATGTACACCCTATTTGCACAAACTCCCATTCAAATTTGGGCCAAAGGTTTTCCAGGGGTTTGTGGACAAAAAACAAAAAGTAGAGCTCAATCTGTCAAGAATAACAGAAACAAAACTGAAATGGGTCCCAGAAGCCTGCAAAGACTCTGTGGTCATTTTGATAGAACCTTTTTCAAACTTTGTTCATAATTCCAGCGACACAATTTTCATACCTTGTTGCCCAGAAATTGAGAACCACCCCCACATTTATTTTATATTCTTGAATCTTTCTCACAACGGCTGTTTGACATATGTTGCCAACAGTTGCAGCCAGGGAGGTACCACATTTATAGTCAGAATGTGACATAAAGAGCTCCAAGACACAATGCTCCCAATCAGTTCTAGTGTCTTAAGTGGGAAACACTTCAACGTGCTGCTAGATACTGACATTGTTTTGTCAGTTAGATGATGACTTTGCTACGCTCTTTGTGACCATTGAGATTTAATCATCTAATCATATAATAATCTGTACCCTGGACATGTATGTATGTGTATGGATGTTTATTTACATGTACATTTGCATATGTATATGCATAAGTTAAGATA
>NC_056517.1:3419418-3421010 GCF_014905685.2 Nematolebias whitei | reverse complement strand
AGAACACTCATTCACGATAAGAACACATTGTACTGGATTTGCGCTGTCACCATGTCTGTGACTGAATTATTTTCTTAAGTGTTGCTTTATCTCAGCTGAATGTGACAAATATATCCAATCGAGTGATGCAAGTGTTCCCCTTCAAAATGCAGAAAATATGGTGCATAATTTGTCACAAGATGAATTTTTATGCAACGGATTCCTTCAAGTAGAACAACCCAAACATTTTACTGCGTATTTCTTTCTTCTGGGTGTAAAGAAACTAAGTTGACAAAAATGTATCTTTGCCCCAGAGAACAACTCTGTATCTGGTTCTCTTTAAAGAAGTCTGTGATATCTGTGATGCAGGGCTGCTCAGATGCCTGACTCCTCTTGTTCACTTTGCTGTAGCATATTGATCTCTTTCTGGGATTGTTTATAGGAGGCCGTATGTCTAAAAGGAGACTTATTGATTTCCCTTTTTTAGGGGGTTGTACCACAGCAGGGCTCGAAGCCTCACCCACAAAATGAAACACACAATAAAGCAGGTGAGACTTACCATATCTTTCAGACTATAAGGCGCACCAGATTACAAGATGCAATATCAATGAATGGGTCTGTTTTTATACATTCAATTCAAATTCAAATTCAAATTCAAAAATACTTTATTAATCCCAAAGGGAAATTATTTGTTGTTGTAACTCGTTATCCTCATTTCATTAAGAGATGGTATAGATACTAATGGCTGTAGACAGGAAGGATCTCTTGTAAAGGTCCATCCCACAGTGGATCCTAAGAAACTGGCTGCAGAAGCCGTCCGATACGTCCACCCAGACTCAGCTGGCCTCTCAGTTTCCCCGGGCTGAAGGACCGCCCGAATGCCAGGCAGAACTCCTCCCAGAGTGATGGCCACTCCTCCCAGCAGTCTGCCGAGCTCCTCGTCGCTGCGGACAGCCAACTGTAGGCGCAGAGGGACGATCCTGTCCTTCTGCTGCCATGAGCCGTGTTTCCTGCTAGTTCCAGGATCTCAGTGGTCAGGCACTCGAGCACAGCTGGCAGGTAGATGAGAATGCATCCACAGAACATCCTTTTCAACTCATTTGAGATTTGGGGCTGTAGTTGAGATATTATTTGAGCTTTTGAGATGTTAATCAGCTGCTGGTTGTAGAAAACTGCCTTGTTGCCATGGTTACGCATCATAACAAATATCCAAAATTATAAAAGTTTCAGTAAAAATCCTTCCAGCTGCATAGCATCTGATACCAGAGGAACCACTCGTCCAAAAACTGTGATTTACATCCAGAAAAAACAGGAATTAAAGTTTCCAAAAGCAAAATCTCAGAATGAAAGTAACAGAGCTGCTCCAACATGCAGCCACCTTGAGCGGCGCAATTCTAGAACTATAATCCGGTGCACATAAGGTGCACCGGATTATAAAGTGCATTAAACGAATCAAAACAGTCAGATAAGTCAAACTTTAGTCAACTCATTCACAATAACCGCATAAAACTGGTTCGAGGTCAGTAAGCACTACTAGAATTAATACATAAGGTGCACCTGATCATGAGGCTCACTGTTGATTTTTGAGAAAATTAAATAATTTTAAGTGCGCC
>NC_056517.1:3418239-3419318 GCF_014905685.2 Nematolebias whitei | reverse complement strand
AATAAGATTGGACATGACACACAATTGGCTGATTGATGGATGAGCATATAATATTGCAATTGCATGTAATATTTATTTTAAATAATTATTAATTAATAATTAATTAATTAATATTCACAATTATTTTAGCACCTGCTGCACATTTGTGCAATAAAATAGCAAAAAATAAAATACTTTCACAATTTTTTTTTTTTTAAGAAACAGAATGCGAACAACTCTAAACAAATTAACTCACGGCACACAAAGACCAAAGAAAGATGCAGATGTAAACCAAAAGAGCATGTGTCGACCACAAAAGATTCTGATCTAGTTATTTTATTTTACCAACTTTTCTGTTCAGGGTTGAGGAGGAGCTCGTGTCCATATCCACTGTGCCAGTTTGGGGACACCCAGATCAGGTCTCCAGTCCATCACAGGGACACATGGAGACAAACGAGACAAACACCAAACAATTCAATTCACTTTGATTATAAAGCACCGAGTCACAACAGAAGTCATCTCAGGGCACTGAACAGAAACATTCATATACCGTACTTTCTGCCGTACTCGTCACACCGCCTTATAAGTTGCATCACTCCAAAAATGTCTAATAAAGTGGGGAAGAAAAACATTAATAAGTTGCTTCGCTGTATAAGTTACATATATTGTGCGTCACCATTGACCACCCGGAAATGTGGTCCGGTGTTGTGCCAAAAATCAATTGGCTACCAAATGGCGGCCACAGAAGCGTAGACAGGAGGACTTTATCAAGAATTTAACAAGATTAACACTTAAAAATAATTATTTGTTTGCTCGAAATCATAGCAAAGGTGTGTCTCAGTTGAACTTTTCCTTAATAAAAGCACTTTAATGGTCGACTCAGCTGCTGATTTAATGTTTGCTCCAGGAGTTTCGGAGCGAGACAAAGGTGACTTCTATGGCAAACCAAGTGTCTCAATAATAGCCATTTTACCTCTTAATGAGACACTTGGCTTGCCATAAAGCTTGAGGGCATTTTAACGGCTGCAAATGGTAATGTTCAATATTTTTCATGTCAGAATGAATGAAATCATCAGATCTCAGCCAAAAATTGGATTATA
>NC_056517.1:3416450-3418139 GCF_014905685.2 Nematolebias whitei | reverse complement strand
AAGTGGTCTCCAGCTACAAGTACTTGGATGTACACCTGAATGACAACCTCAGCTGGAGCAACAACACCACCAGCCTGATGAAGAAAGCTCATCAGAGACTACTTCCTCAGGAGGCTGAGACGAGCTGGTCTTAGAAGCTCAGTCCTCACCTCCTTCTACAGGTGTGCAGTGGAGAGCATCCTGTGCTCCAGCATCAACGTGTGGCATGGAGGCTGCACAGCTGCAGAAAGAAAAGCTTTGCAGAGAGTGGTGAAGGCTGCACAGAAGATGTTGGAGTCAGTCTCCCCACCATCACAGACATCTACACCTCCAGATGCAGGAAGAGGGCCACCTGCATCATGAAGGACCTCACTCACCCAGCACACACATTTTTGCCCCGCTCCCCTCAGGAAGGAGGTTGAGGAGCATTAAGTGTAGAACCACTAGACTGAGGAACAGCTTCTACCCTGAGGCTGTTAGACTCATGAATAAACTGAACTGAATTGAACTGAATCCCTAATCAGGATCATCACTGTGAAAAAAAAAAACACTGTAATCACACTTGATTGTTATGTGCTGACTATCCATGCTGCTGATCTCATGCTGCTGATTGATTTCATGCTGCTGTGTTCATTCTTACTCATCTGCTGACAGACTCATGTTTGTGCTGCTGTTGTTCGGCGTGTTGTTTTTGTAATAGTAAGTGTTTTCTTAGTTTAACATGTTTCTTAGTTCATAGCTTAGATCTTTTTAATGTTTTGCTTTTACAATTTATACTTTTGTTGGATGAATCTGGGACCCTGTGCACACAATTTTCTTCCTCCACATGAGAAGCAAATGACAATAAAGAAATCCTTGACCTTGACCTTATTTATTTATTGGTTATTTTCATGTCAAACTGATTAATTTGATTCGTAAAGACATTCAAATGTAAACCATAACAACAAAAACATTTAGCTTGAGCACAAACGATCATTATTAAGTCTGTGGTATTATTAATATTATTTGTATTTATTTTTATGTTATTTTGATGCATACCTAAAATGTCCATTTTAATGCAAAAATGTAAACAGTCGTAAAATGTGTTAAATGTTTTACGCCAGTTTCTGACAGAGTTTGGTGAGTTTCAGATAAACTGTAAATACAGTAGTCCCTCGCTACTTTGCGATTCGTTTAACGCGGACTCGCTCTATCACGGTTTTTCAAAATAAGATTGGACATGACACACAATTGGCTGATTGATGGATGAGCATGTAATATTGCAATTGCATGTAATATTTATTTTAAATAATTATTAATTAATAATTAATTAATTAATATTCACAATTATTTTAGCACCTGCTGCACATTTGTGCAATAAAATAGCAAAAAATAAAATACTTTCACAATTTTTTTTTTTTTTAAGAAACAGAATGCGAACAACTCTAAACAAATGAACTCACGGCACACAAAGACCAAAGAAAGATGCAGATGTAAACCAAAAGAGCATGTGTCGACCACAAAAGATTCTGATCTAGTTATTTTATTTTACCAACTTTTCTGTTCAGGGTTGAGGAGGAGCTCGTGTCCATATCCACTGTGCCAGTTTGGGGACACCCAGATCAGGTCTCCAGTCCATCACAGGGACACATGGAGACAAACGAGACAAACACCAAACAATTCAATTCACTTTGATTATAAAGCACCGAGTCACAACAGAAGTCATCTCAG
>NC_056517.1:3412302-3416350 GCF_014905685.2 Nematolebias whitei | reverse complement strand
GGATGGATGGATGGATGGATGGATGGATGGATGGATGGATGGATGGGGGGAAAACGTATATTAGTCGTTTTGGTGTATAAGCTGCAGGACTTGCAAATTTATGCAAAAAGTTGCGACCTATATGGCAAAACATACAGTACATAAAAAGTAAGTTAACATTATTTATCTGAGGAGCAGCTTTGAATTTAACTCCATGACAGAACTCTCATCTTGAACAAGCATGAAGGCGACAGTGGAAAGAAAAACTCCCTCATGAGGAAGAAACCTTTAGCAGAACCAGGATCAGGACAAGAGGACCATCTGCTTCGACCAGCTGGGTTTGAGAAGAACAGATACACAATGGCAAGCATCACACACTGCCCTACACCTAGGGACAATTTTGAGTTGCCAGTAAACCTGTATTGCATGTTGCAAAGGAACTGGTGTACTCAGAGAAAATGTGCACATGCACAGGGAGAACATGTAAACTCCAAACAGAAAGGCTGCAGGCAGGAATTGGTCTTGTGACCTTCTCACTGTGAGGCAACACCTCAAACCACAATGTTGACACAGACAAAAATAAATAAATTAAAAAAACGCCAAAAAATGTAAATGAACAAAATGTGATACAAACATAATATAAATAAAGCAAAAATCAAATTTAAAAAAAGCTGAACAAAAACATTTTGCACAATAAATGGCTTATTTAAACAAAAGTCTGAGTCAAAAATATCATAATATGAAATTAGGAAATGACCACAAAGAAATGCTAAATATCTGGGACAGTTGTGAAAACACAAATGGATCATAAATGTGGGATTCCTGGCTGCTTTGTTCTGTGTGTTAGTTTGCAGTTTGTTGGGTGCGTGGGGGCTCTTGTTGCATGTCTGTACCAAAGGCCTCTCATTCTGTGTTACGCCCATGGCTGTGGGATAAATGTGATCTAAATATGAAATGCAGTTTGGTGCAATCAGCTCCTTCTTATTCTTATCAAGAAAACTGTTTCAAGACATGCCTTGTTTTAAGTATTAACCAGTACCAACTTTATTGCTAAACAAATCAGTTACTTGTTAATAATTTTGTACTTTATGCAAATGATCTCATTTGTGAATTTTCTACAACCAGAGATCAGGCTTATTTTACAGACTAAATAGGAATATCTGCCAAATTTCAAGGTTCTGAACATGTTCTCTTTCTGAATACATTTGTCTCGACAGGCTATGAAACAGTGAAGCAGTGAGAAATCCACGCAACGCACAAGTTTTTAATAAAAAATACACTGAGGAAAGTCATTGTGGGAGAGTCCAGTGCAGTCAGCGGTGATGTTCATGAGAACACACCATGTAACCAAAGACACCAAAAGGCATCTGAATTATTCATGAGCAACATTTTGAAGGAGCATTTGAGAATTTGTGAATAGTTCAACGTAGAGCCAGTAGCCAGTTTCCGTGGCAGTCCTCTAATGCCTTGATAAATGGCTGTTATCTGCACCTTTTGGTGTATGACGACCATCTGCTATGGACTCCTTACGGACCAATTGGAGGCGTTCTGAAATCTGGGTCAGCTCAGGTGGTTGCATTAGGAGGAGAAGGTTGCTGACCGTGAGAAGTCAGCCAATCTTGCTCCGTGTCACGCGGCCGTGGTGACCTCCTTATCAGTGCGAACAGAACTCAGTTTTCAGTTTGTGCTTGGAGGCTCGCCTCAGAGGGATTGGCTCTAAATCAGGATAGATTTACCCCTCTGCAGTGTCGTTTCTGCACACTCGTCTGCAAGGGTAGACCTCCGAACCTCTGGAAAGTCGACTCTACTTTAGTGAGCATGGAGGAACATTAATAACGAGAAGTGGCAGCTTGTGTATGCAAACAGAAATGTTTAGCATGCTGAAGTCGACCTAATCAAGAAAGTAATTACATTATTTTTTAAAACTGTTTGGTGGAGATGATTGATGTTTTCTACATCTGTGCAAAGATGCAAAATAATTAAGAGTGCTGGGTTGTGAATGTGGTGGGTCCCTTGTCAAAGTGCATCCAGGTGAGTGGATTGAGTGATCTCCCGAGGCCGTGAAAGCACTAAATGGTTAAGTAGGTTTGTTTGTTCCTTTGGTGCTCAGTCTTTTCTGACCTGAGGAGACCACCTGTGCAATTAATCATCTTGTATTGGCAGAGTGGGTACAGTAGCCCACTCAAGGAAGGCTTTGAGATGCATTAGGCCGATCCCTGCCGATCCCAAAGCACAATCAGCCCTGCAGGGATGTTCTCATCTTAGCTTAAACCATGCATTACCCAAGACATATGCTGGTTCTGTTCTGCACACAACCGGCCCCATGAACCCCTCTAGTGATTTGTCACGCTGAGCTGCTGGACCTCCGTGGCTCTGTCACCCTTTTTTGTCGTTGAACAGGAAGCTGATGTGTGTTCACGGCGTCACTCTTCCTCATATCGACTGTGCTGCCACTACTTTAATCATTCTGTGCAATAAATCTCAATCAATTCAACTCAGAGGATGGAGGACACGTGCAGATGGCATGGGCTGATAGTCCTGACACTTTGCAACTCAATCAAAGGGTTGAACAATAAAGCAACCCCCCCCCCCCCTTCCCCGAAACACACCACGATTCTCGTAGGACAAGGATCTGTGAAGCGGCACTCTTGCTAATCTATGCCATCATTGTGCCATGTAATCAGAGCAAGAATCATCCGCCTCTGTTTTCCAATGTCAAGCCTTGACAATGATATGAAGAGTTATTAGTTTAACAGGCAACACAAACAAATCACAACCACTTAGCGGAGCAATCATTTCAGCAGCACTCAGTGGACATCTCCTGTAAGATTCCAAAATTGAGACTGCCGTCAGGGGGCATCAGGCGGGGCTGTGGTGGTGGTAAACAGGTGGCTCTCTCGGAGTTTTGCCAATACACTGTGCACCGAATGGAATAAAATGGTGAAACAGATGTTGGTCTGTGCTGTGCCTTGATTTGAGTGGTGCTTACGCCTTTAAAGCCGAGCGAGGCGAACGGTGAACTGAGGTCTGTCCTCACCGCGGCTGACTGGTCTGCTGCAGGAGCTGACTGCAGCCGTGAACCCAGTAAGCACTGACTAACTTCTTTACTCGTCTGACAAGGATGTCAAACAAATGAGAGGAGACTGCGGAGGGTCAGACTGGAGACAGAGGAGACGGAAGCAGCAGCTGATCCTAGACATGCGGTGCAGGAAGAGCTGAGCTGAACAACTATACATGGGAAACAGCTTATGCTAGTGTCTTCAGCCTTCTTCTTTGGGATACTTCTCACTCTGAGGACAGTCCAATGTGTAGACGTGTTTGCCAAATCATCGACCACTTCCCTCCAAGGCAATTGAGCTGCATTTAATGGTAGTTAATAGTCATGCTGTTGTAAATCTGCATGACAGTGAGTCAGTAATAACATTTACAGCCAGAGATGAGTCACTCTCAGCCTCGAAGGTTATCGCCACGCTCCTCCTGCGGTAGCCTTGGTTCCAGGGAAATGACTGGATGATCAACTAATAATTGCCATTTTGATTTTTTGATATGCTTTTAAGGAAGGAGGAGGAGGAAGTTGGGGATGAGGAAGAGGTTTTGAAAACCTGTAATGACAGCGGCCGGCATGCAGAAAGATGGAGTGGGGGCGGACGGTGTGGATGGCTGTGAAATTGATGCGACCTTGAAAAGATCTGGAGACAAGGAGAGTCTGCCTGGTAATTACGGTGAAAACGTGTGTAACTAACTACCATGTTCAGTGCGCCAATGAGCACAGGCTTCCTGACCACGCAGTATACTCAATTACAGGGGAGAGAGATGAGGAGAGGGCCAGCAGGAGAGAGAAGAGGGAGAAACCAGGGTCATTTTCCCCTTCGGTGACCTTCAGACTAATGCGGCCCAGGAGAGGCGGCTATTTTCTGATTCTCACTGGATGATGTCCCCGTACTCTCAGGGATGCTTTTTTATCCTCTTGTCCACATTTGAAATGCAGGTGTGGACAGAAGAAAAGGTCTGTTTGAAAAAATATATACTTTTTTTATTTTTAAATTCTTTATTGAAAAATATTGTTTTG
>NC_056517.1:3406651-3412202 GCF_014905685.2 Nematolebias whitei | reverse complement strand
ATATATTCTTGATTGTAGCTGATGTTCCTTCCCACTATTTCAATTTTATCATGAGTGCCAATTAAATTGACTCATGTGCTGACATGATCTCCACGAGGCGATTTATAGCTGATTGGCACAGCGAGCAAAAGTTTATAAATGTCTGAACATAATTAGGAGGATGATTAAATTATTTTCTAATCGCAGGCTCAACGCTCGTGGTGTGTTAATGAACTTTGCCTTCTAACGTTGAAGCCTGAAACAGATTGTCCATGTGCACGATGCCATATGTGACTGCTGCTGATGCACAAGGCCCTGTGTGATCTAATGGGCTGTTTGGAAGTGAAATGATTCTGTTCATGAGCTGCTTTGTTCCAAAAAAGAAAAGCAGTATCTGCAAATGGGTCGAACATACGGATGTATGTACATCGTATATGATTTATTGGACAAAGCGAAAATTCAGAGTAATTCTATTAACCTGAAACATTTTGAATCCTAAAATGTATCTTCACAAGATGTAAACACACTCTTTGTATTTTTTCTTTGTATTTAAATGTTGCTTTTTTTTCATCCACAGTAGAAAACGCATTTGATCTAATTTATTCATTAAATTATCAAAATTAAAATATTTGAAGATTGGGCTGTGTAAGCACAATCCATCTATGAAGTGTTGTTGAATAAAGTAATTTTTTAATAAATTTATTTATGTTTTATTTAAATATGATTAGATTTTTTCACATTTTCATTGTAATCCCAGAAAATAAATCTAAAATTAAAATCAAAGAATGTTTCAATTGCACTAAAAAAGAAGCTAAAAAAAAAACATTTTTAAAGAGTTTCCTCAAACCGGAACCATTTTGCCTTGATTTTACTCTAGTGGCACCAACTGTATATTTAATGTCAAACCTAAAGGTCTTCTTTCATACAGTTTGAGTTTTTATAGGAACAGGTTTTCACAACTTGTGTCAAAAACTTCAAAATTATAGATTTTTAAAAAATATATTTTTAGTTTGCGTGTCTGTTCATTTCTTTAAAACTAGTAATAAAAAGTTTACTTCGGTATGTACAAGAATGATGTGTGGTGCAGAATTAAGTCAGTGAATTACAATTTTTCTAAAAGATGACAAGAGGTTTTAAATTAAATGGCTTAAACTCTTTAGTCATAAAAACCCACTAACCGCAGCGTGGCAAGATGGGCTCGCAATTGATGGACATTTATTAACAGCATCTTCAGTCTTCATTATATTTATTCATGCATTTAAATTAACTTTTGGTATTTATCCAGTGACAGTGGACACAGTTTTGCCAGTCCCACAATAACTCTGACAAAAATTGCAGAGTTCAAATGAGAACATTTTATTTTACTAAGTATTACTTAAGCAGCGACCTACAAAGTAGCTTTCAGCTCATTTTCAGATCCAGGTTCTAGTTAGACTTTGAAGAACGATAAATCAGTAAAATTACAAATACCCCCCCCACCCCTCCACACACATTTATTGGAAATATAAACCCAAGAAAGCAAAAACACATATTTGGGAAGAATTACAGTGTTCATCAGTTTCAGCCTCAGGAGCTTTGACGTTCATAAATTTGTTCTATTTCAACTGGTAGTTAACAACTCTATACCAGTAAACAGTTTTACTGCTGCTAGAAACCGTTTCAAATGTGAGGATTTCTAAATGAACAGAAATATTATTCATATGATGTTCTGTAACTCCTTGGTTTCCATTAATTGCTCCCCTTGTTGGAGCATCTTTACTTTTCTCATTATGTTTGGAACAAGGTCAGCAACACAATTAAAAACGAGTTTCCCTAAAGAAAAATAGATGACCTTAACAAAGATCTGTAAATTACACCTTTTGAGATTTTTACCAGTAGTAGTAGTAACATAGTAGTGCCACTTTACTGGCACTATTTGTTCTTTGATCTAAAGTTGTTTCAGCTTGTAGGACATAAACTTGCATTGCTTTGTCCCAGTTAAACAAAAGAAATTGTGCAACAGCATACAAATATAACCAGATTGTCTAAATAAGCCTCAGTTTAAGATTAGTGTCCAATAATCCTCTCAAATATTCAGATTAATCAAAGCATTTATGGATTTCACTCATCAATAACGAGTAAAATCATTACTAACTCTTGACCTGATAGAAAAACACATTGAGCATAGCTTGGTATGGTTCAAAGTAGACTCATTTTTCTGTGTTGGCCCTTGCAGTAACATATCTGACATCATCATCTGAATACATTTGGCATTGAACATGTTTAAAACTACCAAGCAGTTCATTCATGCAGGCAAAAAAACAATGGTCCAAAAAAGTACCTTGTGGGATGCCTATTTTGTAATTTTGAAAGACTGAGTCCATTACCTCTGACACATCGTTTTCTACTTTGAATTTTAAACTACATTAATTAAGAGTTACTTTATACCAATCTGCAGATACTGTTCATTAATACATAGAAGTATGTCATATGTTATAATTGACTGCATAATTATTAGGTCTAAAACTACTGTTTTGTCTACAACTTTATAAAAAAAATCTATTAAATAACAGGTAGCCAGATATGTTGAGTGAGTACTCTAGGTGGAACTCAAAATATTATAAATAGAGAAGAAAAGTTATTAGCTGTAATTGTTCAGCTACTGACTTTGGATATAACAGGAAAAATAGTAATTAGCCTTTAGTTAATGGTCAGAATCACTTAACTTTAATTATCAAAGAAAATACTGTTGAAAAAATATTTTTAACACCTGTAAGAAACTGATTTTGGCAAGGGTAATTTTCCATTTAACTCAATAAACAACAGCTGTTCACTTAAATCACTTGATACTTGAATCCTGTTAATGTAATACAATTCATCTAGTTAGACTTCATTGATTGGCTGTCATTTTCAACACCAGGAAGTAATTGTGAATGTAACAATGCACTTAATCAGTGTTGCAAACTGTTATGACTTATACTAACCACAAACATATCTCTAACATCCACCCTAAATCCACCATGTACAAACTAATACACTGAGGTTGTTACAGCGTACATTGTGAAATGTACTGACGATGTCACCCTCTACAAAACCATCACAGTATGCACCAACCAGAAACAATGGAGGACAAGAGGAGTTTATAAAGTTCTGAGGGCTCAGGACACAGTCTTCAGGTCCAGAGACACGGCAGACTTGGCAACAACCAGAGCCAAACTGTCCCGCAGCATCAAGAAAGAAAAAACTGTACGGCAAGAACATTTCAGGTCACTTCAGCAACACCAGAGAGACACAGTCCATAGGGTGTAGCATTCAAACCCTAACGAACTACAAACCCCAACCATGGGTCCCCTAAGAATGACATCACTTGGTTAAATGGTCTCAATGATTTCTTTGGATTGTTTAAAACCAACACAAAACATCTAACCGACACATAAAACCACCCCTCCCCCAGGTGAATAAACTGTAAGTTTGGCTTCTGCCAGCGTGAAGAGGATCTCCGGAATCAACCCACACAGAGCAGCTGAACCAGACAACGTTCCTGCCTGTGTTTGGAAGCACTGTGCTCAGGAGTTCAAGAATGTCCTTGTAGATAGCTTCAACATCTCCTGAGCCAAGCTGTTGTCCCCATTTCATGTTCATTGAAAGATTGTGTTTATTGAAATAATGAATTGACTGATGACATTGATGACATCATGCAGTACATGCAGCATATATGATCTACATCATAGATGCTGCATGTAGTAAGGCACATCAGTAACAACACTGAAGTCACTACATAAATGAGGAGAGCCAGCTGGTCCAGTGGTGTAAGGCAAACAACCTTATCCTGAATCTGACGAAGACCAAGTAACTAGTGCTCGACTTCAAGAGAAGACAGCAACAGTACTCTACTCTTACCATCAATGGTTTTTCACCCATGGGGTTTTAGTGGAAAGGGTGAGCAACACCAAACTATTGGGGACACATATCACCGAGGGCCTTCCCTGGTCCAACACTACATGGCTAATCAAACAAATTCAAACCTCAGTCTATTTCCTCCTCAAAATGAAGAGAGCAGGAGTCCCAGCCACCATCATGCAATCATTCTGCTGAGGTTCCATTGAGGGCATCCTCAGCAGGTGCATCACTGTGTGGAATGGAGGTTGCACCACCTCCTGCCGTAAGAGTCTCCAACACATTGTGATTACAGCCTTCAAGATCATAGGCTCTCCTCTGCCCTCCCTCTCAGACATCTACCAATCCTGTCTCACATGCAGAGCCAGCAGCATTGTTCAGGACACCTCTCACCCCTCACACTTTCTTCAAACTGGTTCCTTCAGGTAAAAGGTACAGGACCCTCCGGCCGCACGCCACAAGACTGTTGAACAGATTCACGCACCCGGGTGTCAGGATGCTGAGCTCTGTGATTCACCTACACCATCTGCCCCCTTCTTCTGGACTGTGAATGACAACAATAAATAAATAAAATGGAGGTCCTATTCTAGTTATATGTAATGCATATTTTTAATTTACTTTTTATGTTCTCTAAATATTAATCCATTCTAAAACGTTGAGAGAAAGACACAGATAGAGGGAAACAGTATCTCATTTTTTCTGTATGTCCTGAGCATATGGGGAAAATTTATATTAAAGTATCTTTGAATCTTTACCCATCTCTTAATTTGAAATAACAATATGATAGAACACTTGTTTTACATAAAAAAACATGCATTGTGTTGTATCATTAGACATTAGTTATTAGAAGCCTAAACGTGTCTGAGGATGCTTTCCTTGATGTTCACAGTCTGAGTCAGATCAAGTAAAGACTCCTTTATACACAGCACTGAGAAGTTTACCTGTATCACATATTTAAGATCAGAACTGTATTTGCCAAAAAAAGTGATCCAAACTCAAAACCCCAAATAAATGGATTGCCCAAGAGCAATTTCTCAACATTTTTTTTCCTCAGTTAATACTAAAACGTACTGGAAAGCATCCATACCACCATTTTGTAAAGTGTGTTATTAAAGAGCCCATGCTCAATTGTTTCTTTTTTTAATGATATGAACATTTACAGAACGCACAATACATTTCATTTACTCTTTAGTTATCCAGGTAGTCTCATTAAGCCACGAGAACTCATTTTCAAGAGAGACCTGTTTAGGGAGCAGATGGTGGGGGTTAAGGGCCTTACTCAAGGGCCCAGAGTGGGGCAAGTGAGAGTGGAGGGAGGAGTGGGTGTTCTACCTTTTCCACCCACATTTTGATGTTGACGGTACCGGAAGTTGAACCTGCGACTTTCCGATCACAGGCCCATCTTCTAACCTCTGCACCACCACTCCCCCTGAGTGAATTGCACTATCCTTATATACATGTGCCAATGAGAACGAAACCAGAAAATTTCAGCTGGAGTCAAAGATGTTAGTCATCAAAGCATAGCTATGTAGTGGTGAGGTCTGTCGCTGATATCCCAAAGTTGTCCTATGTGTCTCTCATCCAACTTGGCCTAGATGGCATTTGAATTTTTGCAATATGTTTCTTGTTCATTAGTACATTTCTTTATATCTCTGGACCAATATATAAATGGTGTGGCAGTAGAGTCTGGTTCCGA
>NC_056517.1:3404913-3406551 GCF_014905685.2 Nematolebias whitei | reverse complement strand
CTGTTAGGAAAATATGGAACAATAAGATCTGTAATATAAGATGGAGCTAGGTTGTTGAGAGCTTTGTAGGTTAGAAGTAAGATTTTGAATTCTATTCTGGACTTGACAGGGAGCCAATGGAGAGAAGATAAAACTGGAGAGATATGATCTCTCCCAGTAACTCCAGTTAAGACTCTGGCAGCAGCATTTTGGATCAACTGAAGACGTTTTAAAGAAGTATTTGGACACCCAGATAATAAACCATTGCAATAGTCCAGTCTAGACGTGACAAATGCATGGACCAGTTTTTCTGCATCATCTTTAGCTCAGATGTTTCTAATGTTAGTGATATTACGCAGGTGGAAGAAGGAGGTTCTAGTAACGTTTTTAATGTGGGGGATAAAAGACATGTCCTGATCAAAAGTAACACCAAGATTTTTAACATTAGAGCAGGAGGACAGATTAATGCATCTAAGGAGGGAGAAAGACTGAAAAAAAGTGGTATATGTTTGTTTAACAGCAAAGTTTATTGTAAAAATTGCACCAGGCATTCTAGTGAGGAAATGTGTCAGTTACAAATTTAAGGGAGCACTGGAGTACAATATACTGTAGTTCCTTACCACCACCAACACCACAACAACAAAGACTCTACTTCCTCAGGCGGCTGAGGCGAGCTGGTCTGGAAGCTCAGTCCTCACCTCCTTCTACAGGTGTGCAGTGGAGAGCATCCTGTGCTCCAGCATCAACGTGTGGCATGGAGGCTGCACAGCTGCAGAAAGAAAAGCTTTGCAGAGAGTGGTGAAGGCTGCACAGAAGATGTTGGAGTCAGTCTCCCAACCATCACAGACATCTACACCTCCAGATGCAGGAAGAGGGCCACCTGCATCATGAAGGACCACACTCACCCAGCACACAAACTTTTTGCCCCACTCCCCTCAGGAAGGAGGTTAAGGAGCATTAAGTGTAGAAGCACTAGACTGAGGAACAGCTTCTACCCTGAGGCTGTTAGACTCATGAATCTCTAACCAGAATAATCACTGTGAAAAAAATTACATCATGTTGCTGCTGATCTGTTTCATGTTGCTGCTGATCTATTTCATGTTCATGCGTGCACATCTGCTCACACAGACTCATGTTTGTGCTGCTGTTCAGCGCATTGTTTTTATGCTACCAGTGCTTAGTGTATATTTAGTTGATGTTTTTCTTAGTTCATATTTTAGATCTTATCACTGTTTTTCTTATACATTTACATCTTTTTCATTTGTTGGATGTAACTGGGACCCTGTGCACATAATTTCATTCCACCACATGCACCACATGGGGTGCGAATGACAAATAAAGAACCTTGAATCCTTGAACTTACCAGTCACATTCTGAAAACTCTAGTATATCCTCCTTATCAGTTGTTATAAAATCTGGAGTCAGATATTACCTAAAAAAAAAAACCAAGAACATTAATATTTATTACATCACTAAAAATGTCACCATTTAGGATGGCAGACAAGCTGAAGTTCTCTGCAAATTTTCAAGTTTTAGTCATTTTGGCACAAAATGTATAAACAATTTGCATTAATTTTCCTCCAAAATGTGCTGGAAAAGAATGTGCTTGTACTTATTGTATTTTAATTACTTGATCGTAATCAAGTCAAACACATGACC
>NC_056517.1:3402587-3404813 GCF_014905685.2 Nematolebias whitei | reverse complement strand
TTATTGTATTTTAATTACTTGATCGTAATCAAGTCAAACACATGACCTGACCTGGTTATTTTATCACACCTGGAATTATGATATCATCTTCCACTGAAACAAAAACAAACACAAATTTGCAAAAAATAAAAATAAAAATTGAAGCTTTTTGTTTAAGGCTGTTCTTAATAATGTTAAGCCATGTAGCCTTTTTTTTTCTTACTAGATAGGTAAGAAATGTAAATGCAAGATGATGGGTGGAAAAAACAGTATTAAAGTTATATAAAATAACATTAAATAAAATATAGAATAAAAAATAACATAAATAACTATTGAAAACAAGTAGAACAAGAGGTGAAGCAATGGACGGCAGAATTTCCAGAACTATGTATTTTTACTAAGCCCTAAACAATCAGAGAGACGCACTCAGTCAAGACACGGCGTACAACAATTTCAAAGTCCATATCAAGAAAGACAAACTCGTCAAAAACTCTACAAAACTTTGACCCAGTTGACTTGTGTTTTTCAGCTCTACATAGATGAAAGAAGAGGAAAACAAATGAAGGTTTCTGCTTCAGGTCTCCGGCACTTTGAAGATGCTCTGATGCTCTAAAGCAGTTTTTTTTATGGCACACTCTTGTGTGTAGACATAAAACAAAGTTGCACAGTTGCAGTGTGTCTGAAGTTATCACTCCCTCACAGTGATGGACAGACGGAGCACAGGACGCTGCTGGACAGCAAAGATCAAACCTGACCGTGGCTGAACATCAAGGACATCTTTTGTGGAAATAAAAAAGAACAAGTCCGGATTCAATATTGCATTTTATGTTCACAAGTTTTCTTTATCCTAACAGAACAATGTTGCCATATTGATCAGATTCAAAATAAATGACTTTGATTCCAATAAAGGTCAAACAAATACGAAGTGGTGAAGGAAACACCCAGAAATGGAGGTTGTACTGTGTACTTCTCATGTTTGTTCAGAAACATGAAGGTTTGTCTTTTTAAAATGTTTCATTTATAAATGCTAAATTACTGAATAGAAAGGGAAAGAATGTTATTGCAATCCTGTCAGCTCTTTCTTCTTTTAAGCCCTGATTTTGCAGAAGAACAATGCCTCCTCTTGGACACACTGAACATTTTAATTAGAAGATAAATACATTGTAGCCCACATGAAACAAACAGAAATACAGTCTCCCTCCAAATGCTGATGAAGACAGAAAATACTAACAAGGACTCCAAAAAAATCTAATTTAAAGCAGACATCTTGACTATCATCAAGCTACAGTCCTCTCCTACGTTGGAAAGTATTCATTTAGTTTCTGTCCCCATCTGTTTTCCATCTCATCTTGAAGTTGTCAGTTTCAGTTATCGTGCAGCTTCCCTGAAAAATAATGTTCAAGTTGAAATTATCTTCATAATGATAACATTCACAGGCTCTCCCTCGGAGATTCAGATCAAAAGCTTTTTTTGAAACAGTAGATAAAAGAATTGAGGGGAAAATTACATTACTGTGTGCCACTGAGATCGACCCATCCAAGAAATTCAGTGGACGGGAAATTCTGGGTGTTTTGCGAGACGCTTCCAGCTGACATCAGAGAAACTAAAGTCTGAGGCCATTAAAACATATTCACAGTTAAGTTCAAGGACTCAAGAATGTGCTTAGTTACCAAGTTGTCCTTACAAGTGTTTCTCATTTTTGTGAATATTGTACTTCCAAATACAAATATGTTACAGCTACGATGACCACACTCTAGATTTTACACATTTACACACACACGTTGTTGTTATGATGTTAATCCAAAGTGAAAACATTACAGTTTTAACATAATACATTTTACACTTACACCCTGATTTCCTAAAATGACTAAAATAGTATCTGGTTAAGATATTTTTAGGCTTTAATCAACACCTGAATGAGCTGCTCCTTAATTTGTTGAACAGCATCACTGATAAAACGTTGTTTTTGGAACCTCTTGATTGTCTGTCTGCTAGTCAGCTAGATATTGGCAATTAAACAGATAGACATATAGATAGACAATTAGATAAACATATAGATAGACATGTAGATAGACATGTAGATAGACATATAGAGACATATAGATAGACATATAGATAGACATATAGATAGACATATAGATAGACATATAGATAGACATGTAGATAGACATAAAGAGACATATAGATAGACATGTAGATAGACATATAGATAGACATGTAGATAGACATATAGATAGACATATAGAT
>NC_056517.1:3401830-3402577 GCF_014905685.2 Nematolebias whitei | reverse complement strand
TAGATAGACATGTAGATAGACATATAGATAGACATATAGATAGACATGTAGATAGACATTAAGATAAACATATAGATAGACATATAGATAGACATAAAGATAGACATATAGATAGACATGTAGATAGGCATATAGATAGACATATAGATAGACATATAGAGACATATAGATAGACATGTAGATAGACATATAGATAGACATGTAGATAGACATATAGAGACATATAGATAGACATATAGATAGACATATAGATGGACATATAGATAGACATATAGATAGACATATAGATAGACATAAAGATAGGCATATAGATGGACATATAGATAGACATATAGATAGACATGTAGATAGACATGCAGATAGACATAAAGATAGACATATAGATAGACATATAGATAGACATGTAGATAGGCATATAGATAGACATGTAGATAGACATATAAATAGACATGTAGATAGACATTAAGATAGACATATAGATAGACATATAGATAGGCATATAGATAGACATATAGATAGGAATATAGATAGACATATAGATAGACATATAGATAGACATGTAGATAGACATATAGATAGACATATAGATAGACATATAGATATGCATATAGATAGACATATAGATAGACATATAGATAGACATATAGATAGACATATAGATACATATAGATAGACATATAGAGACATGTAGATAGACATGTAGATAGACATATAGATAGACATATAGATAGACATATAGATAGACAT
>NC_056517.1:3400480-3401730 GCF_014905685.2 Nematolebias whitei | reverse complement strand
TTTTGTTAGACGTAATCACCGTTTCTGTTCCTCTGTGCTAGAACAACTAACTGGTTTGCCTCAATCAGTTTCTAAATCCCATGATTAACTTCCTACAAACAGAATTTATGCTCAAGTTTAAAGCACAACTGTTTTAGTCTTTCATTTGTACCTTTTTTATTTATTTCTTGTTAATGGAGGGTTTTCTGTGTTTGTAATTATAAATATCGGAATAATCACAACGTGGGTAATTTAATTTGTGTATTATAGTTAATTGAGAGTTTTATCGTCTGAAAAGTCTATTCTCAAATGTTTTGGTTGATATTTATGTTAATTATCCCCGCCTGACCAAACAACCTAAAGGTGGATTTAATTCAGTGTTCATGTAATTATATCAGTCACATTAGATTATTCATAACCCAAGGTTATTTTTTTTTTGAGAACTTTTGTTTGGACCGATTGGTTTGAAATATTCAGTGATTTTTGGAGAATCCCACTGTTATAATTAAAAGATTTAAATGGATTATTTCTGGGAATTTGGATCACTTCTCTTCTTTACGTTTCTTTTTTTGCATCCATCAGTTATTTTTACACACTTCTTCCATTTTGAGTCATGGGGCTCACTGGTGCCCATGTCCAGCAGTCACTGTGCGAGAGACAGGGGACACCCTGGACAGGTCTCCAGTCCATCACAGGGACACATGGAGACAAACAACCATTCATTCTCTCACTCACACCTAGAGATAATTTAGTTACCAATCAGTCTAACATGCATGTTTTTGGTCTGTGGGAGGAAACTGGAGACCCGGAGGAAACCCACGCATGCACGGAGAGAACATGCAAACTCCACCCAGAAAGGCCCCTGGCCGGGATTTGAACCGGTGACCTTCCTGCTGAGAGGCGGCAGCTTTACCATCTGCACCCGTTTCTCTTCAGTTAAAATATTTTCAAGTTATTAGCCGAGGAGTTTTGGTCCTTGTACAAGCTATAAAAGATCTACAGGTCTGGAGTGAATGAAAGTCATACTTGCACTTTTGTAATGGGACAAACAGATCAACAGACCCCCCACCTTCTTTTAAACTTGGTTTTTATTTTACTTACATGTTTTTCTTTCTCCTTTTTACTTACAGTGGTTTTCCTATAGAACAGTAAGGATCACTACAAAATACATGGATAAATAAATACAATTTACTGCTACACAACAAGACAGGCATGGGAAGAAGAGTCATACTCATAGTACAATCTTTTTACACCAGCTTCACTACACTGTT
>NC_056517.1:3397901-3400380 GCF_014905685.2 Nematolebias whitei | reverse complement strand
GTTGTTCTAGCACAGAGGAACAGAAACGGTGATTACGTCTAACAAAAAGACAAGGAGTAGTCAATTGATTACCAATTCAGCTTAACACGTGACTTGGTCAGAATAAAACCAACACAATGGAGTAATAATCCTCTTGAATGCCTAAGAGACTCTTTTTGTCATCAAGGATACAATCAAGCATGCACATTTCCAAAGCTTCCTTAGAACAAAGCTTTTAATGTGGCAACAAAATTGAATAATGAACTCAGCCGACGGCCTTCTTTCATGTAATCCAGCCACTGTCTCTCTCGGAGCATTTCATCAAAATTCAATAAAATAATACATGAAAAAGTGACACATTATTACCGAAGGCAAGCCGAGCTGCTCGCAGACAAAAACAATCAAGAAAAGCAATCTGAAAAAATCACAGACAACAATCTCCACGAGAGCCGGGTGAAATTAGAAAAGATTTAATTTTGCCGGCAAGGCAACAGTCGCGGATCGCTTCGGGCTTCAGTAACGTTAGACGGCTAAGTTCCCGTGATGCGGGCGGACACGGTTTGTTTGATTGCAAATGAAAAACGTCATGTCAGAGGTGTACTTCTGCGTTCAGACAAAGAACACAATCACATTAGAGGGTAAAGCGCCCATTGTTGCTCTCTGGGCTCGCAATCAATAAAGACTCACTCTTGTTCAAGTTCCTAAGATTAGATCCAACGTTTTAGTGGGTTGAATGCTTAAGTGTGCTGCTCCAGAGCTGTAACAAGGTTACATCAGCAAGAAGATGCTGTGGGTACCAGCAAAGTTAATTTGGGTGTAAAAGTGAATAACAACACCGATCTCTAACAATCTCCTCTTTGAGATAATTGTGCCATAAGCTCGGGCTGTAACTACGTTTGACTTGTGTTCTTTAAAAAAGCATTTCAACATCATCGTGCAGGACTGTAAAGCTTTTTCTGTTTTTTCACATAGATGAACTTTTTCAGCCACGAACGTCTAAGAGCCACCATTTGAGGTGGAAATGTCCAATTGAAGCCCGTAAAAGAACTTGTACGACCACTTGGGTTTGATCACCTTGTGGGCCGAGATTAGAGGCACAGTTTGACTCATGCCGACTTGAAAGCGCCGCTCTCAAATCACAAGTAGCCACTCAGGTGCAAGTCTCGACAGGTGAAGCTAAACTCTGATGTGTTCTCGCTGCTGTAACATTAAATTAGCTTTAATTTGATGATTTTTCAGGTCAGGAGATGAACAGACATTGAGTTTAAATTCAAACGGTGGCAAAGTGCAGCGGGATGATTTGCATATGGATGGAACCGCTCACACTAAACGAAGCAACGGCGCAGCTGCATCTAAGGCATCTGAGCTGTAAAGCTGTTAAAGTATAGGAAAAAATCTTTGAACATGTCATTTTGATGAATGACAGTGTTAGGAGTTCATTCAGTGCCAATGGAGTAACTTTAAAAAGTGAATATTAAAAATGTATTTGAATTTTTTTACAATTTTAAATGGCTTTACTTTATTTCCAAACATCTACAACACTAAAACATCGACAAAATGTGAAAAATAATGTACATTTTTAAAAGTAAATATCATAGCTTCAAGTGATAGTTTTTTTCTAAGTAGGGTTGTAGTCAGTATCTTACCTGTAGTAGACAGAAGTCACAGTTAGTTTAAATCGTTAGTAACAAAATAATAAAAAAAAGCCAACAGGTACAACAAAGTTCAGTCAGGGCATCTGGATGGTTTCTTGTTTTGCTGAGATGTTTCGTCCTTCATACAAAGGACTTCATCGGTCTGAGGAGCCACAACAGAGTCCCACAAGCAGCACACTCATAGTGGACCAACCAGTTTGCTGGTGATCAGATGGTTCCTGGAGCCCGCCCTCTCCCCAAAGTGGTTTACTGGTCTCAAAAAAAAAAAACATTCAGATGACCAGACTGAACTTTGTTGGATCTTTTTGTTACCTGGATTATTGAGCATGAACTTTGATGAAGCTAACAGGTGCTTAAAGCAGACAAGCGTTTGATATCTGAATGACCTAAGTTTTGTGGAGGAAGTTGTGTGAGTGAGAGAGATAAAGCTAAACCTAAAGACGAGCTAAAAACAAACTGGTGGGCCACAAATCACAGTTAGCTCTGCAAGACGAACATGGTTCTGTTAGTTATCTTACGTTATCACGCTGAGACACCCGGTCTTGTCTGCCCAGATGGACCGGTTATGGCCCGTTTCCGTACTGATGAGACGGTGAGCTTCCCAGGACCAACACCCATTAAGGAGTAATTTTTATATATTGCTGGCTTCCATCACGTAGATAGATTTGCACTTTTCACCCATTTTTCACCATGAGAAACATATGAGACCAATGAGGTCACACATGGTCACCCCACTGATACACTCTGATAGGCTGTGCTCCCGGAAGAAGGCGGAGCCTAGGGCCAAGAAAACGGACGGAGGGTTGAGCCACGTCAGCTCTTCCTGTTTTTGTGAGCTCCTTGCG
>NC_056517.1:3396579-3397801 GCF_014905685.2 Nematolebias whitei | reverse complement strand
AAGATTGTACTATGAGTATGACTCTTCTTCCCATGCCTGTCTTGTTGGGTAGCAGTAAATTGTATTTATTTATTCATGTATTTTGTAGTGATCCTTACTGTTCTATAGGAAAACCACTGTAAGTAAAAAGGAGAAAGAAATAATGTAAGTAAAATAAAAACTAAGTTTAAAAGAAGGTGGGGGGTCTGTTGATCTGTTTGTCCCATTACAAAAGTGCAAGTCTGACTTTCATTCACTCCAGACCTGCAGATCTTTTATAGCTTGTACAAGGACCAAAACTCCTCGGCTAATAACTTGAAAATATTTTAACTGAAGAGAAACGGGTGCAGATGGTAAAGCTGCCGCCTCTCAGCAGGAAGGTCCCTGGTTCAAACCCCGGTCCAGGGGCCTTTCTGGGTGGAGTTTGCATGTTCTCTCCGTGCATGCGTGGGTTTTCTCCAGGTACTCCAGTTTCCTCCCACAGACCAAAAACATGCATGTTAGACTGATTGGTAACTAAATTATCTCTAGGTGTGAGTGAGAGAGTGAATGGTTGTTTGTCTCCATGTGTCCATGTGATGGACTGGAGACCTGTCCAGGGTGTCCCCTGTCTCTCGCACAGTGACTGCTGGACATGGGCACCAGTGAGCCCCATGACCCAAAATGGAAGAAGTGTGTAAAAATAACTGATGGATGCAAAAGAAACGTAAAGAAGAGAAGTGATCCAAATTCCCAGAAAAAAATCAATTTAAATCTTTTAATTATGATCAGTGGGATTCTCCAAAATCACTGAATATTTCAAACCAATCGGTCCAAACAAAAGTTCTAAAAAAAAAATAACCTTGGGTTATGAATAATCTAATGTGACTGATATAATTACATGAACACTGAATTAAATCCACCTTTAGGTTGTTTGGTCAGGTGGGGATAATTAACATAAATATCAACCAAAACATTTGAGAATAGACTTTTCAGACGATACAAGTCTCAATTAACTATAATACACAAATTAAATTACCCACGTTGTGATTATTCCGATATTTATAATTACAAACACAGAAAACCCTCCATTAACAAGAAATTAAAAAAAAGGTACAAATGAAAGACTAAAACAGTTGTGCTTTAAACTTGAGCATAAATTCTGTTTGTAGGAAGTTAATCATGGGATTTAGAAACTGATTGAGGCAAACCAGTTCGTTGTTCTAGCACAGAGGAACAGAAACGGTGATTACGTCTAACAAAA
>NC_056517.1:3393837-3396479 GCF_014905685.2 Nematolebias whitei | reverse complement strand
ATCGTTTTGAACCTGTTCACTCCAAAAGTTATTTAGTTGTAGATGTACTTTGTACATAAAACATTTACTTTCTGCAAGATTCATTTAAATTTGTCCAGCTGTTCATGAGATATTTTGCTCAAAAACACAGAGTAGAAACGTTGGGTGCAGTCAATAAAAATGCACAAACATTATCTAACCATTCAAAGTATTTAATTTAAAGAATCAAAGGATCTTTGCAGGAGGGAATAAAAGCTGCAGGCAGGTAGAGTTCACACATGTTTTTCTTGCAGCGTGTGCCAGGAATATGCTGATCGAACTCAGAACAACAGGAGCTGCTGTCTTTGGTATTCTGATAAACTCATCGGCTCCCTCCCTCCCTCCCTCCCTCCCTCCCTCCCTCCTCTGTGTGGCTTGCTGCCTTGCAAGCCCTCTTCAGAAATAATAAAAGAGCTGGCTGCATTTGTGAATTCCTACCACAGTCAGATTTGAGAAGGAGCGCTGAATTATGGGCACACGAGCGCAGAATGAAAGAAATATTTCTAAAACTTCCCACAGAGCAGCTGAGCTCTCCAGGCCGAGTGAAGGGAATTTGATTTATGTTTAATTTCCCCCATTTTTCTTTTTCATGCACCTGACTCCTGGACAATGACAAGGACCTTGTGCTGTCTGCTGCAGCTGCAGGAGAAGGACCGTTTGGATAATAATAACTCAGCTGCATGCCATTATCAAGAGTTTTTTTTCCCATAAACTGTTTATTGAAAAATCCATTCTCCTTGCGTTCTAGGGGGTATTGTGTTCATACCAAACAATTGGTGCACGTGTTCTTTGAGTAGGAAACAACAATGTATTTAAATCCAACTCTGCCATAGTCTCACTGTATGCATAGCCCACATGCACATGGTCTCCATATGGAGGACGCCACCAATGCCTCTATGTGGTCCACCGCTCAGCTGTGTGGATTGCAAAAAGGCTTTCATCACCCCAGCTATAACTGACAAGCTTGTTTTAAGTGAGTCTGCTCACAACCACGGGAATGCTATTTGACATCTGCTGCGGAAACCTCGGGTGTTGCATTACTTGCTGTACGCTGGTGGCAAGAGACGTTTCTTCTTCTTTCCTTTCTTGTTAAAGCAGTGCGGTCACTCAGCTATACCAACTTTCTTTGCCTCTATTTTTTTCTGACTCAATTTATTCTCTCTCAGTCTTCACTAGATTGTGGTGCTTTGATAAAACAGTGAAATTAAAGGTCATTTTAAGGGAGTGCTGAAAATAGAAGGCAATTCAAGTTTTCCAGCCACCAGGTCTCGGAGGAGTCTGGTGAAATCAGAATTGTTCGAGTGTAATAGTGGAACCATGTTAGAGGACTCAAGGCTCCCTGGAAGATTACGTTTAGTTAGACTCAAACAGCTGCACAAACATGACAGGTTAGGACCAGAAAACATAATCTATAGATACATATTGATTTGTCTTGCTAATCGTGCATTCTGACATTTACACTCATAATAAGCATGATTGTCATTAATTTGAGGTTTTTAATGAATTTGAACTATTTTTTTTTTTCCAGGGTGAGCTAAGAAACCGTGGGGTTTCCAGTCCTTTCTGCAGGATGCTGGTACCAACAAGCTACAGCTGACAGTCATCCCACCAATCACCACCAGGACTATAAGAGGCTGCAAAAGTGCTTCCTTTGGTGCTGGAGCATTACTTAACTTCTGGTACTTGTGCTTTCAGCCTTCTTGTGTAATCCTCTGGACGTAAGTAATCTAACCTTTGTACTCTCACAGAACCTGGTTCCTGCTCTTCCTGTCCTGGACCAAACTGACTGTCCTTGACTCCTCGACTCCTGTACCTGTAAGTAATGAGTCCTCCTTGTGGATCTTCCTCAGCTGCTCCTCTGCCTTCCTATTACTCGCCTCCACGTTCCACCTGAACTCCTCTTATCTGGACCTCTTGGATCTGGAACACTCTACCTTCCTCTCTATGCCACCACTGTCCTGTAAGAAACCTCCAAGCTGCAATATCGAATTGCTCCTCACAGTCTCTGACCTCTTGCGTTCCCTTCCAGGGTGTCCCACCTGTACATACTGTTTATTTGATCACTGTAAAATAATCACTTCATAGCCTCATAAGGGTTGTGAGTTCTGTGTTCCTCAGTCTGTTCTATCTGGGTAAACACCTCTGATGTGACAGAACCATGCTCATTTGGCACCATAAACAAGCTTCTGGCATACATCTGATTATTAAACCACTGTTCTTGACAATTGGGAGTGTATTTAAATTTGTTGGCTTTCTGGCACCAATCCAGATTTTGGGCACGGTTCACACAGTTTCAGTAGAATTGCGGTTGGGGGGTGTTTGAAAGCCATTCCAGAAACTTAATGTTAGCCTCATTTCACCGATCAAAACCACTTTTGATGTGTGATAACTGTCCTGTTGAAACATCCTACTGTATCCAAAAAAGTTCAGTCTGGTCCTCTGGACATTCAAAAAAACAAAAGCAAAACAAAGCAAAAAAAATTCTAGAATCGTTTCGTCTCTCATCCAAGAGACTTCCTCAGTCTCAGCCACTGGCCAAAAGGATGGCCCAGCACAGAAGATCAACATCATCAGGCCAGGATTCTGCGGTCTACACTCATCTCCAGGCCAGCGGTCACTCTTTC
>NC_056517.1:3390466-3393737 GCF_014905685.2 Nematolebias whitei | reverse complement strand
TTCTTATGAAAGGCTAAATAAACCAAAATATTGATGTTAATTTTTGACTAACTTTACAAATGGTACCCCATATGGATATGCATTTACAAGTCATTAGGTTTCAATGTCATTTAAATTCAACAAGCTAGCCACCACAGCTAAGTAACCTTAGTAAACAAAAATATGGCTACAACTCAGTCCACTTTGTAGATATTTAGTTAAAAATGTGTTTAGTAGTAGGTGAGAGTCATCAGTAATATCTATTCTGAGTGCTACATATTTACTTGGAAAAAAAAACTGCTTCTCCCCCAACAGCTTACTCCATTGCTTAATATGTTGGTTCTGGATGGAAGGCGAAACGTCTCAGCACAAAAAAAAAAAAGAAAGGAACCGTCCAGATGACCTGACTGAAAAATGTTGGGTTTCAACAAGTATTTTTATTTTTTTATTTTTTTTAATCCATCCAGAGGACCTGACTTAATTTTCTTTGATTTTTCTCCCTGGATTATTGAGCATGCATCAGGAGATCACTGGATGTACATCTATTCATCAATACCTTTTGAAGTCAATTAAATAAAGATGGCTGCCGTTGCTAATCAACCTTAGCAAATACAAAAGTGATGGTAACTCAGTTTTACAGACGTTAAGCTAATATTTGAGGTAGTGGTAGCTGAGAGTCCTTCTAAATACATATCATGAGTGCTAACTGAACACACAAGATTTTGCACTTTGGTGCATGATTGTGTGTAATTTCAGAGTCAGAGATGCTTTATTGTCATTCATGTGGTACATGTGGTGGAACAAAATTATGTTCACAGGGTCCCAGTTACATCCGACAATAAAATGTAAAAGAAAAACAGTAAGTTTTAGTTCATAAGATATGAACTAAGAAAAACATCAACTAAATATACAATGAGGACTAATAGCATAAAAACATTACGTCGAACATCAGCACAAACCTGAACACGAGTCTGTGTGAGCAGATGAGCACGCATGAACACATCAACATTGAAACAGATCAGTAGCAACATCAAACAGATCAGCAGCAACATGAAACAGATCAGCAGCAACATGAATTTGCATATAATAGTGTAATGGTATTTTCAAGGTTTCACCAAAATGGCAGTAACCATTCCCACCCATGAAAAGATGTTTTTGTCTAAAACTCTGTCATGAAACGTTCGAGTTACTGTGTCTTAGGCCCTAAATAATTATATTTATAACACCGTCTCTTCTGTTGCTTGATCCTTTTGATTGCAAAAGAAGCAATACTGCACACATCTACTCTGAGACTGTCTCTTGCAGTTTCTCTCCAAGACAGTCTTTCTTTCCTCGGGGTAATAACAGCCTGCCTTTCCTGTTGTGAACTGTCATTTGGCTTCCATCATGACTGCTGAGTGCCTTAAGAGTCCTCAATCGCTGTATTTAGGAACCTTCTAATTGGCAACCTCACGGATCTTAATGGATTTCTAAACGTCACATTTGTCGATTCTTTCTCCTTTTTGTGTTGTGATTTCAGGGTGTTTAGAACAAATGCACTTCTTAAAAAAGGAGCAAAACGTGGGGTGTTTGTGAAATAAGTCAGCGTCAATATAAAGCGTGAACTTTTGAAAGCAAAAAATAATAATACTACTTGTAAGGCTAAGGCAGAAAGCTCCCATTTCTTGTGTAGAGAAATATTTTGTACACAACCTTTTGCATATTACTCGTCTTTGCTCCTACTGTGAATATCTCTGTATCTGTGATTGTATCTCTGTGTTGTAGACATGCATTCCTGTATACAGAATGAACTGCGGGTAGAAGCAGCTCGGCGATGCACAAAGCAGGAGACGATAGAGATGCCTGCACTCCAACTACTTTTTCTCCTGCAGCTATACAAGATGTTTGCGATCAGTGCAGATTATTCCCAGCCAGGCCTATAGCTTTTATGTAAATATCAGTGGGAAAGACGTGTCAGGAAGATAAAAGTCCAGATTGTAGACTCCCACTGAGGATCTTTCAATGGTGTGGTGGTAGCAGAGGGGCAAAGCGTGGCACTTTAGATGTGTACTGACAGATGTCGGAGATCTGAAGTCTTTCTGTGTGAGTTTATCAAACCTATTTTCAATCCTAATCTGTGTTTATCTATTCTGGTTTTTGGTTTGAGATGGACTGAGGTGGATTGAATTTTCCCTCTTTGAATGAAACACATTGGTAGCAAACATTTGTGTTGCAAAGTCATTTCCAGTAACATCTGGCTCATATCCATGCTGTCTTGGTAATAAAAAAAAATAGACGCAAAAGTATTTGAGGTGTATTTGCTGAATGGAATAGATAAGGGGCAGCACGGTGGCGCAGTTGGTAGAGCTACTGTGTCTCAGCGAGCAGGTCGCCCCAGTTCAAATCCTGTCTGGGGGGCCTTTCTAGATGGAGTTTGCATGTTCTCTCCGTGCATGCGTGAGTTTTCTCTGGTTTCCTCCAACAGATCAAAAACATGCATGTTAGGCTGATCGGTAACTATGAATTGTCTCTAGGTGTGAGTGAGAGAGTGAATGGTTGTTTGTCTCTATGTGTCCCTGTGATGGACTGGAGACATGTCCAGGGTGCCCCCCACCTCTCGCACAGTGACTTCTGGATATGGGCACCAGTGACCCCAGCAACCCGAAAAGAAAGAAGCAGGTAAAGATAATGGGTGGATGGATGAATGGATGGATGGATGGATGGATGGATGGAATAGATAAGTGACTGGTTGGATGCAGTAAATCAGGGGTTCTTAAACTTTTTGGGTTCAGGGACCCCCTCATAACCTCATGTTTATTAAATATTTTTTTAAATTTGTATCTTTAATGCAATGGAAATATTTGTGTAACATAAATACTTAAGATCTGTTCTTTAATAGTGTAAATTCAATTTTTATACTTTTAAACATGGGGTATTTTTCATTCAAGACACACTTAATTAACACAATTTTTAATTTCAACGTCCAAAAATTACAGTTTTGAAAAAATTACCCGCATCAAAAAGCACTTTAAAACGTTACCTATTCACATAATGAACATATTAAATATCCCTTCTTCAAATTATTACAGAAATCTCTTTACATAAATCTGAACAGAATTATAACAGCAGTAGTCATACCAAGTAACAGGACTTAACTTGTAAACAAGTAACAGGGTGGGGATCTCCACAGAAATTTTGAATAAAGTAGATGTGATTTCCTGCATTTTGTTGTATTTGAATTAGTTGTTAAACATCAATGTGCTTGTCATCTATCTATCTATCTATCTATCTATCTATCTATCTATCTATCTAT
>NC_056517.1:3387186-3390366 GCF_014905685.2 Nematolebias whitei | reverse complement strand
AGGTTGAAACTATGTGTTGATCCACCAACAATATTTTACAATGATCTTAAATTTACTGAGATTTTATCTTGATTTAGATTATTTTTGTAATAAATACCTGAAGGATAAATTCAGTCTCCTTCCTGGAGTACCTCCGGTACAAATGTTATGATATGAGTTCCATGTACTCCGGAATTCCACTTCAACTGTTGAGTTTTGATAAAGATACGGGTGAATTAAATGAGTATTTTAATGATTGAATTGTTATAAAGTGGGTCAATAAGTAAACCTGGTGCCCTGCTTTAAAAACAACTTAAATATGTGACAAGTTAAAAAAGTATCACCCTTCTTTTGTCATCGTTCTGCTACTCTGTACGCACCAGTAAAACCTTTAATCCCAGTTCCATTTCCTCTGCAGGTGAAAACAGACATGGCTTCATTCACTTTCAAAGTCAAACTGGTTTCTTTAACTTGCTGGTTTCCATCTGGATGAGTACAAATTATGGCACTGGATATCTGTGAACCACATTCCTGAAAGCACTTGAAAACCTACAACCTGATTTGTGTCATTCCATCCTCACTATTTGGCAACAATTTAGCTCCCTGCAATTAAGGAACAAATAAATAAAGAACAAGTTTCCACATCCCAGCAAAGATTACAGTGTGTCGATTCAAACAAAACAAGTTTGGAGCATTATCAGACCTGGTCACAGTGATATAGAAACATCTACAAAAAGTATCCACCTTGAAGCACAAGGAAACGTTTTATTTATGTTCAAAAACTTTCAAAAGTGCCATCTGAATATTGTCTACTTTAACATGCATTAAAATGTTCTAGTATTTTGTAGATTCTCATTAATATGCTGCTAAACAATGGACCTTTCACAGCTCTCTGTCAAACTGGACCCGATGTACTGCCTCTGTGTCTCCATGCCATGAGTGACATGACTGAGGAGAAATGATTGGGTGCTCTAAATTAATGAGAAGTAGTCACAGGGCTGAAAAAGTCTGCGTGGGTATCAAAGCACTTGGGTGTGACATCTGCAAGATATCCATTGCATTTTGCTGTAAATTGAATTATTTGGGATGAAAAATGGATAACCAATATAGTCACCTCAACAAATGTATCCACAGTATGATTGTTGATGTGAAAGAACTGTATAAAATAGATGTTGATCATATTTTAAGTATGATAGGTCACAAACACACTGCCAACTAAAACATCTTGCATGTTTGACGCCATATCACGAGGTTAGGTAAAAACAAAAAACACAAACCGTGAAGGACTTGACTGGTTTTATTGGGTCATTGTGTGAATAATGAAAGTTGGCTTAATAAGGGGATCATCTTTGAAATAAAATCCCAGTGCCATAAAATGAATGACTAGACAGTGACTAAAAAATAATTGAAACATATTTTACAGGTAACTTTAAGCCATTTTCACAATTCATTTATTTATTTTTTTTCCTGATTGCTCTTGTTGAAGGCAGACGCTTTACCCTCCCTCTCCTGCTTCTGCTCTTTGCCCTGTGATCCTTATCGGAGCTTCTCTTTACATATATTCCGAATTGTAAATTATAGATCTGGTCAGCTGGTCTCTTAATGCAATTGATAAAATTTTCTCGATGAGAAGACAGGGAAAAGGAGAGTCCTTTTGCCCTGAAGGCACACTCACAGCTGGATACACAATGGATTCCTGGGGGTAGTGGAATATCACGTGTCTGTCCGTATTGTCCGTTGAGGATATAAAAGACGTGTACATGACTGGATTTATGATAACAGGATTTCTGTTTTTTTGAATTGGTGGTTACCTGGCATATCAACAAATGCAAAAAACATCGGCAGCTGTTCTGGCCATTGTGAGGCTGCCCAGCTTGTGTGATGGAATGGGATCTATGGTGAGCACTCAGACTCTGATGCAATGTGAACTGAGCCTTAAGCTGGATGCAGTTTCTGAGAATCGCAGGCCACTTGCAGCTCCTGAAACTCTCTGGCGAGAAGGAATCGACCTTGGAGAAGTTACGAGCTCAGCCCAGCGGTACTGACCACAGAAATTGGGCTTTTTGAAGTCGTCATTGAGACGTACCAGTAGAGCTATAAGACAGACACAAATCAAGCAGAGTCAGCCTGAACACAAATAACTGTTCTCTGAATCTGGCTCCCCTGTGCTGGCCTTGAATTGGCCAACTATCTCAAACTCTCCTGGATATTATGTGAACAAGAAGCTAATTTCATCAATGTGTTGCTATTTCTGTGCTGAAACTCTTTTTACAACTTTCACACTGTATCCCATCTAGGACACAGTGTGAGATTTGATCTTTTTTACACCTCCACTTCCCTCGTGTTTTTCTTTTATTATCTAAACGAAAAGGGCAGCGCCTCGCACAAGGCTGCAGCCTCGTACACCTCCGTCTCCCCATGTTTGTTTGTTTGTTTGTTTGTGTTTTACTTGGACAGGCTGAACTGAAATGTAATTTTGTTGCGCTTCGGTGCAATGACAATAAATCTGATTCTGATTAATCACTGACGAGTGAGTGATTTTATACTGTAATCATGTCTGTCTGCAACAAGTTCACTATTTTGTTATAATGTGGCAGCCGATTGGCCTAATGTGCTAACAGAGGGACTAACACAGATAATAGCAGTTTTAAATATGTATTTTTAATATTTACAAGAAATAACGGCTGTAAGGGATGAAGATGGTCTAGAGCAGGGGACTTGAACTTGCAGCTCTGAAGCCACATGTAGCTCTTTAGTCCCTCTGCAGCGGCTCTTTCAAGCTTGGACCAAAACTCGCATGAAACTGAATTTTAGAGTATGTTGTACCCACAACAAAAATAACTCGTTTTAGCAGTTTTCCTGTCATTTCCTTTGTAAATATTTGGATACTAATGATAATACACAGAGTGAATTATACTCGCGTTCATTCAACCTTTATTTATTCAGGTTAATCCCGTTGAGCCTCGAGGACTCATTTACAAGAGAGACCTGATTAACAAAGAGTTAACTTTATGCTTTATTTCTTTAAAGTAGAATTTCTCCTAAATAAAAAATAAAAATCCCATGTGCCTGCACAGTTCATTGTTTAAGTGTTTAAAAAAAATGGCAAAAATAATTATATATGTTTTTTTTTCTTTACAAGAGTCCAGTCTTCTGTGATGGATGGATGGATGGATGGATGGATGGATGGATAGATGGATG
>NC_056517.1:3383003-3387086 GCF_014905685.2 Nematolebias whitei | reverse complement strand
TTGGATGGATGGATGGATGGATGGATAGATGGATGGATGGATGGATGGATGGATGGATGGAATCCAGTCTTTTCTTTAGTATCAAAATGTAAAAATATCAATAAATGTTTTTATTTTACAGTTTCACATCTACTGGTCAGAAACCCCCCTCTAACAAACCTAAAGTGGCCCATGGGCCACCAGTTGATACTGACAGTTGTAGCAGGTTTTTCAGCTCTGGACACATTTAGTATTTAGTGAACAAAAGGGCGGAGGTGGTTCATCTGATCGTAAAGCTTGTAGACCCCTGGGAAGAGGCAGCACTGGAGCGAAGATACGTTTTAGTCTTTGGATTATATTTGGAATCTCACATGATTTAAAATTGACTTTACATTTCTGTTTGTTTGTTTTGTCACATCACAGCAAAACCAAACTCCCACACAATAAAAATAATTATGCAGGTCAAAGACCCAATCAATCAGAACAAGTAAATAAAACAACAATAAACACTCAACCTTGAATGATGATGATTTGCTTTCGTTTTGCCACGTTTCTCCGACTCACGCTCAGACCATGAGCTGATCTAGAATCAGTAGGTTTCAGAGGCTATAGCAAGATCTGAAATGTCCACCGTTGGTTTTCAGTGACCAAGAAAACCCATCGACCAACAAGGGTCGATGTTGTCCTCAGTGAGAGCCCCCACCCTTGCAGCACCTTGAACTCTGGCAGTGGGGGGGGTGACCTGACGGTCTGGCTGCCCCCACAGACTCCACTTCTGCTGCTTTGTGTTTGATTTCAGAGCTGCGGCCTGATGTCTGAATCACCCCTTTTAAAAATGGCTCTGTGTTTATGTTAACTCACAACGATTGGTTTCACTGAGCGCCAGGGATAATTACCAAGGGTTTTCCCTTATCGAACGGTAATTACAAAAGACAAATAGACTTCAAGCATCCGACTTCCTGAGCAGAACAGCTCTCTCTCTCTGTGCAGCTGTGGGTGGCGATGCCGCCAAGAGTCAGCATGTTTGTTTCTGCTGCTTTCTACTCCAAATGCTGAAATAATTATGTTTCTGGTGGCTGGCTAAAAAATGGATTCAGACTGGTGGAATAACAGTATGGTTTACAGGTTGGTTTAATAATTTACTCTTTGTTTTTACTCGTTAAATTTACTCACAACTCGTGAAGGAGATAAATCAACATTTTTAGACAGTGTTGCACATACATTTCAAGCTTTTTTCTCAATAATTTTAATAATGGCTTGATAATATGTCATTTTCATGCCATCCCATTCCCAAAGCTGCACATAATCACTGTAATTGACTTCAGTCCAGGTCTTCGCTGAAGGTCGCTCAGGCAGTCAGACAGATGAGTAATTAAAATCTCCTGTTCTTTAAGACGCTCGTTGAAGTCCACCCTTCATTTGGAAAATCATTAGTCATGCTACAACAAACTTGAACTTCATATCATGAAACTTCTTGGTGCACATTTGCAATCATGCACAGTGTATAATCATTAGTAATATCCTGAGTAATTGAAGGTGGCAATGGGGAAATGGTTACCTGACACTGACACGTAGAGAATAGAAGAAGCTGTCAGGAAGGTGCCAGGTTTTGCTTCATCAATCATGAGCTGTCGGAGGGCCAACGGTAGGAGGTTAAAACGTTCATCGCAGCTTTGAGCTGAGGCTTTGAATGAGATTAGAACTAATTCACGCTGAATATGTAAATATTTGATCATCTTGAGTTAAACAGTACACAGCAGAGGAGTCTGGGCCAGTGTTTGCTGTAGGTAAGCCCACAGTTGTCAAAGTTAGTTTAATACTCTGATTGTTTTATAAAGCTGGTTTCAACACTGCGAGAGGACAAATATCTTGAGTCAACACTTTAAGTAAAAGCCACAGAAAAGTCAACACTTATTACGACAGGAGTGTGTTAGCAGTAATAACAATGAGATCACAATGAAACAATACAGAGATCTAAACATCTGGCAAAGGAACGCGAAGACTACATACTTGAACAAACTCTCATTTTCTCACAATTTATACCAATTTCAAATAGAGTTGTACATAATTCGAAAAGCAAATGCATCTGGGTTATTAAAGAACAAATGTGGATTAGTCCGGATAGATAAAAGACACTTTTATAAAGAAAGTTAAATATTATATAGACAGTAGTCCCTTGATAATCACAGGAGTTATATTCCAGACACCACAATGATAGGTGAAAAGCTGCGAAGTAAGGATGTTATGTTTATTTTAATATTTATATATATTTAAAGGATTTATAAACCCTTCAAACACTCTTGCAATGTTCTTAACAATGTTCCAAACTCTTAAACCTACGTAATTTTAACAACATATGTATCTGTACTGTACAATACTGCAAATTTTTACATGGGTACTGACCAGTGAAGATACTAAAACTTGAAGGATGAGTTCAATATTTGTGACTGTCCTGCCAGTTCTGCGAGCTTCATAGATAGATCGTTAGTTCTGACTTGATGTTGCCAAACTATTTTTACCACATCAGTTTCTCTGCAAGTGTTTGCTCCCTCTATTGCTGTTCTTTGAATTTTGGCAGAAAGCAGCAGCCAGAAGCACTGTTGGCTTCTGGGGCGTGTAGTTCCTTTGACTTGCGTTACAGTATAGGCTTATTAAAAGAAAACTGCAAAATGGCGGCACCTGTCCAAAAGCTTTTTGTTTTATTTGTTTTGTTTTGTTTGTAGTCCTATTGGTTGGTTCCTGCTTCAGTCCACTCCCGTTAACTTTTTATCCCGTACTGTCCCAATCGTGTGAGTAATATTAATGTTTATATATATATATATATATATATATACCTGTACATCTATAAAACTCACTTCTTCAGGGGTCACCACAGTGAACTAACTTGCACGAAGACTTGGCAATTGTTTTCACGCTGGATGACCTTCCTGACGTCACCACAGACCATGACGCTACCACAGCCTCTGTGTGGAGCAGAGAGCTGCTGTCTAAGGTGCCCGGTGAGCAGATGGTGAGGGTGAAGGGCCTTGCTCAAGGGCCCAGAATGGGTCAAATGAGAGTGGAGGCAGGTGTGTGTGTTTCACCTATCACACCCACATTTTGATGTTGATGGTAACGTGGAGTTGAACCGGCAACCTTCCGATCACAGGCCCAACTTCTCTAACCTCTGTGCCACCACTCCCCCATATAGACTGCAAACTTTTTTCTAAAGCAGGACCATAATCATTGTTACAGGCGGTCCTGTGAATGGGATGCAGCAGTTTGTGATTACTCTGCCTCTTCAAACCTTTTCTCAACAATCAGCAGCCATCGACTCCTCTAAACAGTTGTCCAGAAGTCTGAAAATGAGAAAAGAGCAGAACAGTTTTCAGGTTGCTGCTTACTCATTATATGCTTTGGGACCGCAGGGGACCGGTTTGCAGTCCATTTGAGGAATTTGCTCTCTTTATTTGTTTTTGTACTGGCAGTACTGTGGCCATCTGTAGTCCTTATAACTGCATTTATTGGCTGTTTTTAAGCACCTGCTTTCAAACTGGTGCTTCCGTGGCTCAACAGGGACTGCTTAGAATGGAAAGGGGTTATGATTGGTCAATATACATTGGACGTGTGTACATTGGACACCCCTTCAGCAGCTGCTTTTGGGTTACCTTTTGCCATTGTCCTCTTGGACATGCTCTTCTGTAAACGTGTAAATAGTCACTGCAGCGGTAGTGAACTGTTCTGCTGTTCTACCAACAAACATTTAACTTTCATAGAAAAACCGTCAAAAGAAAGTATTAGTCATGGCAACAAAAAGCTGCTATGGTTTAAATTCACATATATAAAAAAGCCTGAATTCTGCAATAAACATCCAGTTGCTAATGTCATATGAACTTTATTGATTTCATAAGGGCAGAACATCCTGCCAGCAATTCAGCTCAAAGGGGAGTCACATGCTCTGGAACTAGGTTGCATTCACTGGCATCTGGAATATGTCACTAATACATAAATTAATAATGTGATTATACATCTGCAAGCACCTTGCAGATGTTGGACGCCACCACGGTGCGCTAACTACCGTACCCACCACTGCACCCAGTATTCACTGGTTAACTGGTCATCATT
>NC_056517.1:3379047-3382903 GCF_014905685.2 Nematolebias whitei | reverse complement strand
TGTGTGTGTGTGTGTGTGTACACATACATATACCTTATACATAATACATGTATTTATTTAAATATTTCAAAAGTTTGAAGGATCATGGTGTTTTTTTTTCCAGGTGCTCCTTCTTCAGGGGTCGCCACAGCGAACTAACTCACACACAAACTTGGCAATTGTTTTTATGCCGTTGACCCCTTCTAACCTCTGCACCACCACGCACCCCTCACATTTGAAGGCTCATGGTGTTTCTTGAACAAAAGACAAACGCTGTTGAGGGGATCTGACATTGTATACCAGTTTAAAAACAACAGTATCTTGTTCAAACATTTCAAAATCAACTACACACTACACTATTGTGATTAATCCCCGTCACAGTCCCAGTTGTGGTATATCCACAGCACTCCCCAAATCTAGAAACACATCCAGGAGTTACCACTTCCTCTCAGGGGACATGCTTGTAAGCCATGTCTAAACAAAGTGATGGCTTTACACTGAATCCTGCAAGCTCTGCTGGACCACACTATTTGATAGCCAGGGTGTTCTAAAATGTAATTAGGCTAGTTTATTATCTTTGACTGGACCATGGAGGTTATTCCCACACAGCAGGACTCTGTGAAGTGCCAGCTGTCAGCCAGACAGTTATAATCAGTCAGACTTGTTTATTTTCCTTCATGACTTGTTGCAGTCAGTTTCAGCGTTTCCATTTGAGACTTCTGGTCAATAAAAGATGTCTTTCTATGAAGATAGACTTGTGTAAAGTTAGCCTATGGGTAAAGTGTAATAAAGACTTTTTCAAAGTGGTTCAAAAACAGAATTGCGTAAGTGGCAGAACACAAGAACCAACTCTTTGTTGGTTCAGAATAAAATACCTGTTTCAGAAGTAAGGAAAGTGAGCGTGGCTGAGGGAGGCACAGCTGGTAGAGCTGTCACATGTCAGTGACTGCCAGATCGAATGCAGAAGAAAATGTGATGTCACACGCAGCTCGTTGTGTTTAAGGGAGTAAATAAGGATGCTCACGTTAGCATATGTGATTCTTAAGTTGTGCAATCAGAATCAAGTCAATTATTATCTGACATGCTTGTTTGGCCCAGTGTTAACATTTGACTCTTGACGGCTCCTCTGGTGCAGTATTGTTAAATGTGGAATGTGAATGACACATTGAAAGAAGAAACACATTTGTATTGATCCATTCATGTTAGTATTCATACTTACATAGGAATATCAGGACATATGAAATAAAAAGAACAAAGATGAAGCAACTGGACTTTTGTCCTGTAGCTGAAGATATGCAAAGTTCCAGGATTTAAACTGCACAAGGTCGGTATTAATAAAATTATAACTTGGCTCAATCTGCTGACCCCTACCTCACTGACGTAAGAGTTGCATGAAATGCAACGTGACCATACAGAATGCAATCCCTTTGGAAAACAATGGATATGTATTTGATTCAGTACCATATTTGAACAACCCCACACACAAACTCTTCACTATGAAGCAGATGCTGCTTGTAGAAAAAGCACAACCTAGCTTGCGTGTGCATCTATGTAAACAATTTAATTATTTTAGGAGCTTAATGAACGAGTTCAATATAACGGCATTTTGAAAATTATTCAGTCTTGAGAGTTGGAGTTATTCAAAAAACAGGGAGTTCAGACACACAAAAACCATTGTTCTCCAGTTGATTAAATCATAAATGTGGGGGCAGATGCAAAGGTGGGTATGAAATGGGCCAAGGTGACACATTGTGGGTGTAAGTGGATACTAAACATACAGGCATTATTTGATTAAAACTGCAAAGGTATGATTTGAACAAGGTATAACCTAACCTAGAGCCTAGTATAACTCCCAGAGGAATGTCAACCCTAATTTTGCAGTCACCAAAGCTTAAACCCTGGTTTTATTCAAACACTAACCAGGTTTGTGGTAGTTTGGTGGCTCTGTAAAAACAAATCAGTACAAAGTTAATGCTAACCTTGGATTGTGTTTGAGTTGGTGCATCACCTGCTCAGCATAATCAACCGTTCGACTGAAGTTAAACCCATCACAAAAAAATAATGACAAAGTTTAGGAACACCACATTGAGCTTGTAGAAGAGCCATCACTTTAATTCCTGAAAATGTTGAATCACCTGCTGCAACATCAAACTGAAGCCAATAAAAAAAAGAGAAAAGTCAAAAGGTTGATTTGATTTTTTATTTTTTTGTGTAACCCACTAGATCTAAGAAGACTGCGAGGTTTTCTGGCTTGAGTTATTCATTAAAGTCAAAGAGCTAAACATGCAAGCAAAGAGTTCAGTTAGCTCTTTGCCAACTTTTCATAATGACCGAGGAGTTGTTGTTATTTAATCTTACTGCGCGGTGCCTCCACATATATAGTGGTTATTATACTTTAATAGGACACTGGCATGGCCACCTAAGCATACACTGGAGCCAATTAAAGAGTGGATATGCATGCTAACAGGGAGGCACACTTAATGCTGTTTCTCTTACGCACATTTTACTGCTTTTGGAAAACTGATAAGGTCTTTTCTCCTGTGTTTGGCCACGATGTGTACATGCTGAACATGACGATATAGCTTCCTCTGGTAATTCCCAATAATGAGATGACCTTTTGCAGTTTCCAAAGTACACTTGTCAGCATCAGCAGGAAATTACTTCTGAATACTGCTGCATATTTTACTCCTGAAAGAAAAGCTCACAAGGCGGGGATTATGATCTGTCCTTATAGACTGTTTATTTTTTTCACGTCCCGTACCAAAATGTTGTGATTACTTTCCATTTACTGGAGACTGGTGCTCTGCGGAGGCAAGCAGAGCAATAACCATTTCTGGGACTCCTAACCTTGTGCAGATTTTCTGACAGAGTGCAACTGTCAACATAATTCTCCCCGACAGAATGGCAGCCACACCTCATGCTGATCAGCAGATTACTCAATGAACATAATTTAAAGGATTTCTCAGCAGCTCATTGGGCCAAAACCCTAATTTATATCAGATCACCAGCGCTTTACTGGCAAACATTTCTATGCCTAGCAAAGATGCAATGATGTGACTTTTCTGTCTAAATGAGTCATAGGCGAAGGCAAATCATCTGACTTTAATAGACGCGTTTATTGAAAATCCAATAGAACAGCATAAAAATGTCTTGACTCTGCAGCCGAAACTCACTAGGAGTGCTAGCTTTAAAGAAGGTTGTCACTTTGAGCCGGTTCAGTTATGCTGTAAAATAAATCACAGACAAGTGTTTAAAAAGGATTTCAAATGTTAGCCAGAGCCACGTTTGAAGACCTCCTGCAATACAAAATATACCGGCAATTCAAAGCCTATCATTCTTTGAAGGTATGTGCCTCACTTGCTGCCTTCCATGCCGGAGTTTAAACTAAGATCATGTCATGGTGAGAAATGATGAGGTATAGCCATTTTGTACAAACCTTGTAAATGATGTTTTTTACAGTGTCATGCAACAATGCAAGATCTTGTGAGATGTGTTAATGCCTTACTGAGTTAGTCCTGTTAGTCCCTTCTAACCTACAAAGTCCTCAACAACCTAGCTCCATCTTATATTACAGATCTTATTGTCCCATATTTTCCTAACAGAGCACTTCATTCTTAGACTGAAGGACTTAGACTGGAGGCTTACTTGCAGTTCCTAGAGTTTTCAAGAGGGGAAGGTCTTTCACTTAGGCTCTTCTCTTGTGGAACTAACTTCCATTTTCTGTCTGTGAGGCTGACACATTGTCCAATTTTAAAACCGGACTTCAGACTTTCATTATAAATTCTATAGTTAGTGTTGGCTTGTTTTGCTGCCATAGGCTTAGACTACAAATCATCCATCCATCCATCCATCCATCCATCCATCCATCCATCCATCC
>NC_056517.1:3367045-3378947 GCF_014905685.2 Nematolebias whitei | reverse complement strand
TCCATCCATCCATCCATCCATCCATCCATCCATCCATCCATCCATCTTTTTCCACTTTTCCGGGGTCGGGTCATGGGGGGTAGCAGCTTAAGTAGGGAGGCCCAGACTTCCCTCTCCCCAGCCACTTGGTCCAGCTCCTCTGGGGAAATCCTGAGGTGTTCCCAGGCCAACTGAGAAACACAGTCCCTCCAGTGTGTCCTGGGTCTTCCTCTGGGTCTCCTCCCAGTGGGACGTGTCCAGAACACCTCACCAGGGAGGCGTCCAGGAGGCATCCTAACCAGATGCTCAAGCCACCTCAAATGGCTCCTCTCGACGTGGAGAAGCAGCGGCTCTACTCTGAGTCCCTCCCAGATTACCGAGCTTCTCACCCTATCTCTAAGGGAGAGCCCAGACACCCTGCGGAGAAAACTAACTTTGGCCGCATGTATCCAAGATCTTGTTCTTTCAGTCACAACCCAAAGCTCATGACCATGGATGAGGGTAGGAACGTAGATCAACCAGTTAACTGAGAGCTTCACCTTTTGACTCAGCTCTCTCTTCACCACAACAGACCGGTAAAGCACCTGCTTCTCTGCAGGTGCCTATTGATCTCTTTTTCCATTTTTCCCTCATTCATGAACAAGACCCCAAGATACTTAAACCCCTCCACTTGGGGCAGGACCTCCTCCCCGACCCGGAGAAGGCACTCTACTCTTTTCTGGCTCAAGAGCATGGCCTCGGATTTGGAGGAACTGATCCTCATCCCGGTCGCTTCACACTCGACTGCGAACCGCTCCAGTGAAAGCTGTAGATCACAACCTGATGAAGCCAATAAGACCACATCATCTGCAAAAAGCAGAGACACGATCCTCCTAAGGCCACCAAAATGGATCCCCTCAACACCTTGGCTGCGCCTAGAAATTTTGTCCATAAAAGTTATGAACAGACAAATCATCCTCATTTCTTAAAATTAATTGTTACAAATGAAACAAATGCATTTGAAATTATTTCTATCTTAATATGTGATTCTGTACATGCCATTGTGTATCAGTTCCTACCAAACCCAGCCAGTCGAAGCAGATGGTCCTCTTGTCCTGAGCCTGGTTCTGCTAAAGGTTTCTTCCTCATGAAGGAGTTTTTCCTTTCCACTGTTGCCTTCATGCTTGCTCTGGATGGGAGTCTACCATGAAGTTAATCTCAAAGCAGTCTGCTCCTCAGATAAATAATGTCATTAACTTACTTTATATATATATATATATATATATGAATGTTTCTGTTCAGTGCCCTGAGATGACTTCTGTTGTGACTTGACGCTGTATAAATAAACTGAACTGAATTGAAAATAGTGCTCAAAGTAAAAAATCAGAATGATTTTCAGCTACTAGAACAAGAAAGTTTGGCTCAGACCTGAGTTATAGCCCTTTTGTGCTGGCTGAGTTTCATTAGCTATGGTGGACATCTCTGACTGGGTTGACTCCAAAAGTTATTCAGACATAGATATACATCTAATGGTTACTTTCTGAAAGGTTCATTAAAGTTCATTGAGCAGTTCCTAAGATATTTTGCTAAAAGTCAAGATAGATTTGACTTAAGGAATTTATGACAAAGTTATATATATATATATAAACTATTAGACACAGTCATTAGCACTTGGAGAATAGTTGGGGATGACTCTCAGGTACTACCACACAACATCTTAGCCCAACATCTGGATAATTGTTTGAGTTATAACCATTTATTTTCTATGATTTTTCTAAGGTTGCATAGTTGTAGCAGCCATATACATGACTCCAAAACTGAATCAGTTGTAGATGTACAGAGCGACTAACTTCTGAGAGTTACATTAAACTCCTTTAGTTCATGATATATTTTGCTAACAGACAAACAAACAAACAGATGGTCACACAAAGGTAAAAGTGTGTCAAGCATGCAGTGAAACTGCAGACTTAAGTCCATATTTGCCTGAGTCTGTGACACTCTGTATCTATTAGCGTGCAGCCACTGCTTTTGTATTCTGCATCAGCTACTTGCCCCACCCCCTTTTCCCTTCCTTAACCCAAGACAACTCCCCTTTCTTTAATAGCAGGCTGCGGCTTCTGGGCATGCTCAGTAAGCAAAGATAATCACACAAGCCGAGCTGTGTCCTTTTGATGGAGAGGAATCCTTTTCCCCTCATCCGAGTGTCGTTACAGATGAACTGTTGGTGCTCTGACACTAATGGCTGGGTGGAGGAAGGTGGCGGAGTATTAATCACACATTTAAAGAGTTTGTCATTCACTTTTCCACATTTGGCAGTAAATGGACAAACAAAGTGTCCCGCTAAATGGGAAGGATTCTTTCTGAGCCTTTGCAAGGTGTGGGGGAGTTCTTCCAGCATCTCTGCAGAGATTTCAATAGCTTCATGCATATGTAGAAGTATGAATTCAGCAGTTTTGCAATTTAGGGTGATATTCAAAGCCGTATAGTCCCTTTTGTGTAGATATATAGCTTTGCAGGTTTCTCTTGTAATTGGTGCTAACATCTGAAGAATATGTAGGCATGCAGCATCTAAGAGTCTGCTCCCTTTCTGCAACAAAGGGAGAAAATGACTTCTATCACAGCTTCGAGGAATGAAACGGAATATTAAAAATTCAAGATTAGCATTTTAACATCATATTCAGGCATGGCAGATAGATGGACACAGGCTGCCGGAGATTAGTTGTTCTTTTTTTCTGGTCGTCAGAGCATCTCAGCTCGCTTAAAGATAGAGGTGTCCACAGTGACCCTTGGTGAAGTAACAAAAAAAACCAGTGTATATTTTGATGGCATCATAAATCATGAGGCCTGTGGCAGGCGGCCCAATTGTGCTGCGAGGGCAGGTTAAAGCTACCGTCATCTCTCCTCCGATGTCCCCTGGCTACGTCTGGCGAGAGAAGACAAGAGTACGCCTGCTTTTCCTTTTTTATCAGCGATGATGGAAAAACGATGGACAGAAGGAGGTGTTTATTGTCACATCCTGGTCGATTCCTTTCTGGTGTTTTATGATACAGATCGGGCAAAGATGAGAGCAACACACAACCCCAGAGGTTTAACTTGGTTGAGATGCACTGAAATACTTCCTGGGCGGAAGTCTCTGCAGCCTTTGAACAAAATAAATAAATACAAAAAAAAACATACAAAAAACCAAGACAAGCTCAGTAAGAGTGGAAAATAGGAAGAAAAAGGAAGCGAGTTTGCCAGGAAAATAGAACCTAAGTCAGACTTAGTGTGTGGGTTTGGTGAAAATCGTCTTTATCCTGAGAGTCTTCAGGCTTAGCAATCACCACAGACGTGGTCAGCCTCGGGTTCGGCTTTGGTTAAGATGGCTCCAGGGAGTGTGGACAAAGTGAGGAGGAGGCCCTGGCTGCTGCTTCTTTTCTTTTCTTGCACTACTCATCCTCCCCGCCCACTCCAACAGCTGCTGACACGGGCTATCATGGGGAATTTTTACAGTCAGAAGGAAGGATTAGGCCTGAGCTCCACCACACATGGACTCAAGCTGCCCCCTATTAATAAAACCTCCTGTGATGTTCTATATTCATCTGCACAGTTTGTGTGTCTCATTTTCTGAGTTCCAAGCAGCCAGTGGACATGAACACAGTGGCAAGCTAATCTGACTGGTATAAAAGTTAAGGAAAGGGGGAAAAATGACATGATAAATTGAAAGAGGAGGAAGAAAAAGTGGTCCTCTTCTTCTTTGCATAATTTGGTTCCTATTAGCGACATCATTCAGTGTTTTTTTTTTTTCCCGACGATAATTTGGAAATCTGGGGTTGCAGCGCTAATCCAGCAGCATTACACTTTACCAAGGGATTACTGAGTGACAACTTCAAGTGAAACGAAAGATGTAAGGGCCTCTTAAGCCGTGTTCCTATTAAAAGCCACAGTGCGGCGTGACACTGTGGCAGGCTTCATTGCACACTTGCCAACTAGTTGGGGATATATATCCCTTGATAAACGCTCCAAAGCTCAGAGGGATTTCTTCCCCCCTTATTTTCATATTATATTTTTTATTTCTTTAACTTTTGCATTCAAGCATTTTAAAATAATTTTGTCAGAAGAGCTTTCATATTTATGTGGGTTATTCACGCTCTTCTCAGGGCCTTTTTCTATGGCAGCTTTCCTGACGCTGCTTTGCTGGTGAAGCCATTTCAGATGCTGTCCAGGTGACGACTGCACCAAGTTTAATGAACTTTGCTTTTCCTCCATCAGCCTCAAATTCTCTCAGGTGCTTGTGCGTTAAATCGTAAATCCCATTACTTGCAATCGAGGTTTTGTTTTTCTAGCTTGACCGTAATATTAGCTTTATAATTACACTCGTCTCACTTAAAGCGATTGCAACTCTACTCCAATAAAATCCAGGCCATCAACGACCATAGTACCGTAATTGTATGTAAAAAGACTGAACGTGAGTATCTGTGAAATAGCTCTACCAATGAATCTTACTCTCCTTGTATTCATGCAAAGGTAGCAGCTCTGATATTTAAAAAGTGCCACACCATCACGGGAGAAAAAATACTTCTACCATATTTCAGTTTGATTATTTTAAATATCAGGGCATAATAAACATGAGCTGGTTTTTATATCAAACCTCAACTGTACACAAACACACAACTGATTCCACCTTGTCATTATTTATTAAAGAGAAATGATTCAAGGTTATTTATTTGTCATTCACATCATGTGGTGCATGTGCTGGAGCAAAATTATGTACACAGGGTCCCAGTTACAACAAAAGTATTAAAATGTAAAAGAAAAACAGTGATAAGATCTAAAATATGAACTAAGAAAAAGGTTAACTAAAAATATACTAAGCACTAGGAGTATAAAAACAATACGCCGAACAGCAGCACAAACATGAGTCTGTGTGAGCAGATGAGTACGAATGAACACAGCAACATGAAACAGATCAGCAGCAACATGAAACAGATCAGCAGCAACATGAAACAGATCAGCAGCAACATGAAACAGATCAGCAGCAACATGAAACAGATCAGCAGCAACATGAAACAGTTCAGCAGCAACATGAAACAGATCAGCAGCAACATGAAACGGATCAGCATCAACATGTGATTTTTTTCACAGTGATTATTCTGGTCAGAGATTCATGAGTCTAACAGCCTCAGGGTAGAAGCTGTTCCTCAGTCTAGTGGTTCTTCACTTAATGCTCCTCAACCTCCTTCCTGAGGGGAGCGGAGCAAAAAGTGTTTGTGCTGGGTGAGTGGGGTCCTTCATGATGCAGGTGGTCCTCTTCCTGCATCTGGAGGTGTAGATGTCTGTGATGGTGGGGAGGCTGACTCCAACATCTTCTGTGCAGCCTTCACCACTCTCTGCAGAGCTTTTCTTTCTGCAGCTGTGCAGCCTCCATGCCACACGTTGATGCTGGAGCACAGGATGCTCTCCACTGCACACCTGTAGAAGGAGGTGAGGACTGAGCTTCCAGACCAGCTGAGGAAGTAGAGTCTCTGATGAGCTTTCTTGATCAGGCTGGTGGAGTTGTTGCTCCAGCTGAGGTTGTTGTTTAGGTGCACACCCAAGTGCAACTGCAGACCCAAGTAAATAAAGCCAACAAAGAAAGCCACATGTGCAAATCTCTGACACAACTCAATTCTTAGACACCTTTTGCAGTAATTTCTCTGATATTTGCAGGACTTTGTTCATAGGCAGCTGTTTTAAGGTCCCGGCACAGCGTTTCAATCAGGTTGAATTCTGCACCTGGAGAATTTTATCACAACATCTTGATATTTGGCTTCTGAAAGAATGTCTGGGCCTCCCTGCTCAAGCTGCTGACCTGACCCAGCAGGGGGCAGCTGCGGCTGAGTGGTTAGAGCAGTCGTCCTCCAATGGGAGAGTTGGGGGTTTGATTCCACCAGCAGTCACATGCCAAAGTGTCCCTGGGCAAAGCACTGAACCCCTCATTGCCTCTGATCTGTGTCCCATTGGTGTATGAATGTGATTTAAAGCTCTGATTAGTCTCTGCAGATTAGCTTTGTAGAGCTGTAGTAGAGTGCTGTATGAATGTGTGTGGAGGGAAATGAGGCGCGGATTGTGTTGCAAAGAGCTTTGGGTATCTTGATCAGATAGAAAGGTGTTATATAAGTGCAGTCCATTTACCCAACTTTGGAACAAGCGGAAGATAATTAATGAATATATGGGTGAACCTTGACTTTGTTTTATTTTTTTTCATTTTCAATTGTTTTCAAGATTCTCTTTAGCAAGGCCCCGGTGAGTAACCGCTCCATCTGCTGTCCTGGACGCCCTACATGGCAGCCCTCTGCTCCACACAGAGCAGAGCTCTGGGGGCTTGGTGATCTGCTGTGTCAGGAAGTTGTAAAAACAATTGCCAAGTCTTTGTGTGAGTTAGCTCGCTGTGGTGACCCTTGACGATGGGAGCAGAAAGAAGACGAAGAAAAAAATCATCTCTGGGAAAACTGGCAGCTGTCCTAAATGTTTGAGTGTTTCTGTGTTGAACACCAACCCTGAACAGGATTAAGTGAGAACAGAAAATGAGTGGTCCATATTGGTAATACAAAATTATTTTGCGTTAGCTAACAATGGAACGTTTGATGGAAGCAGAGACCATAATTAAACTCTGCCTATTTGAAAAACTGTTCAGAGTTCTGCAAACATCTTGTCTCATACAGTTACAGTATTTCTACAGAAACATCTAACTATAACTATCGACCCCTGTATCTCCACATAGGCTGATGTTGCAGGAATCTTACAAAACTTCTAAGCCATACAAAGAGATCAAAGAGGCACACTGGAGAGTTAAGCAACCAGAGGTGGAAGTAATATCTAAAAGGTGTTTTTTTCTTCACCCACACTGACCTGGATATGAAGCCGGCTCAAGACGCACCGCTTCCCTCCTCTGCTTGCAGACCAGATCCCAAGAGACGGGACAAAGTAACTGTTCAATCCCAGGTAATTAACTTCACTGCGACCCGGGGAACGCTCTCACCAGACACCACAATCCTTTAAGCACAACACCATATTAGTCATAGCGCACAAAGCCTTGCAAACGGCAGAAGAAAAACAAAAGCATTCAATGAATTCTTCCCATAATCGCCAACAAACCGACAAAAAGGATCTATTAGGCTGGATTAAATTATCCGTGTTGGCTGTAGGTACCGAACATAAAGGACATGGTGTTGCTTTAACTGTAGATTTTCTTTCCAGTGTGGTGAATTGTCAAGGTATGGCTATAATAATGATTCTAGGCAGCTTGAAGTATCTTTACATAATGCAGAGGAGAAAAGCAGAAGGTGTTCAGTGCTGAATCAGGTCCTTGGTGTAAAACAGACAGGTGCTGTTTGGATGCAGATAACAGCTGAACAAATGACTCAGAAAGCTGCAGAGCTCATTATCAGCTGGCGTTAATGGAAATTTACAAAATTTAAATACATATCACGGAACTTTGAAACTTATTTAACATTTTCATCATGTGGATTTCACACGTATGATCAGATCAAATCATGTGATTTATTATTATTTTTTTTTGTATGAATTGCAAAGTGTTTCTTAAGGCTGCTCTTTTTTATTTTCACTTTTAGTGTGAAGAACTCCCAGCAGGCTCACACCCAGGATCACATGTTTTTTCATCTAATTTTAAAGCTCTTTCTGCAAGATTAATTCACATAAAAACATAGAAATTGTTACGCCTAATGTTCACTCATCTCACAGGAAATGTTCATTATCATAGAATCTAAGATTCCACCTGAAGCGGCTGAACCTTGCTGTACTTCAGCAGACCACGCAGGCTTATTATAATCAATCAATTCCTGCAGTGGAAAATAGTGAAACTTTCTATTTTATTTGCAATATTAATTCTATCATATATGGTGTATGATATACCGTTAATAATGTATCATATTTTTACATATTACCATTTCAGCAGTGTGCCTATATTTGTGAAATTGCTAGAGATGAAAGTTATGTGATAATGTTAATGTTTTAAATAAAAGTGTTTAAATTCACAGTTAGTATGGCACTTTAAAAAAAGCTCCACTTTAGCTGGCATGGGAAAAAAAAATATTGAACGACGTGTATTTTTATTTTTACTACTAATAATTATGGTGCATTTTACTCATCATGCTTATACGCTTATGAATTAATGTGCTACTTTATAAACATTAACGTTGCAGAAATTAATTTTCTTTGATTTTGTCGATTTGCAACTTGGATATGTTGTTGTAGCATGCTGGAAATATACTAGGACCGGTATTTTATTTAGATGCATCAAAAACAAAAGCAGTTCAGCTCGTACCTTTATTTCCCACAGAGCACTATTAAAAAGAAATCTGTCCAGTTAAACAAAGAAAAATTAAATTTGAAGAAGAGGATCAGAAACACGTCATCTATTGCATTAACTGAAAGTTTCCCACCACATGTCGCTTCTCATGAGAGACACAAAGAAGATACAAAGAACAGGAGCAATCTGGACAGTAACTAGATGTTATTTTATCACTGACCTAACAATTGTGTTTGGAAGAGGATACAAGTTTTTGTGAAAGTTGAAGGAAATACTTAGCGTATCAAATTTGTAAAGAAAATAAAATCCTATTTAGGGGTCACATCTGGCCGGAGATTTTCTAACCTTTCTGCCCAAACAGCTGTCTGAAGACATTCAAATTGCTGGCGATGTAAATCATATTTCTTATACACAGATTTTCGAACAACCTAAGTTTGGTGAAATAAAGTTTAGGTCCGACGTGACTGAACAGTCATTCATTCATTCGACCTTTATTTCTACAGGTTAATCCCATTGAGTCTCGGGGACTCATTTACAAGAGAGACCTGATTTTAACAAAGAGTGATGACAACAGTAGATAATCATAAAGCATACAAATTTATTTTTATTTTTTTACAAATTAAAATAAAATGACAACCAAAAGGACCATCAAAAGGAAAAAGTAGCGAGAAAAACAGCTAGATTATAAGGCAGTGTAGAAAACTAAAAACGGGAACATGTCTGCATTGGGTTTTGCCAGGAACTTAACAGATGTTTGAAGCCACTTAGGGTCAAGGTCAAGAGCTTCAGATCTTTTTGCAAGATATTCCAGGAAACAGGAGCGGAGTAGGAGAAGGTCCTTTTGCCTAGTTCAGGCTGCACTGAAGGGACACTGCAGGTAATAATGTCCTGAGCGTGCACGCTGTAGCTGCACTCACACAGAGACATGTAGGAGGAGATGTATGAAGGCAGCAGACCAGGAAGTGATTTAAAGATGAAAATGTACCAGTGAGAGTTTGTGTGAAGTTAATGATGACCAGTTAACCAGTGAATACTGGGTGCAATGGTGGGTACAATAATCACAGCCAGTTATGAATCTTAGTGCACCATGATAGACAGCATCCAACATCTGCAGGGTTCTTGTAGGAGTGTTCATGTAAATGATGTCACCGTAGTCAATGAAGGGATGGAAAGTCACAGTTATAAGGCGTTTCCTAGCGTTCAGAGTTAGGCAGAATCTATTTTTGAAAAATAAATCCAGTTTAATTTTCAGTTTCCTTACTAGGTTTTTCATGTGAAGCTTAAAAGAGAGATGCGAGTCGACCAAGATACTCAAATATTTATAGGAATCAACACACTCAATAAGGACACCATTCAAAGATAAGATTGAAGGAAGAACTGCTGGGACCAACTTCCTGTTTGAAAAAGAGCAACCCTTTGGCTTTATCAACTTTTAGGACAAGTTTGAGATGGAGCAAACCTGACTGGATGATGTCAAATGTGGATTGCAAAAGCTGGAAAGCCTTATCAACTGTTTTAGCTCGACAATAAACAACTGTATCATCAGCATAGATGAAGCGTGAGGATGAGTCAGGGATGCTCTGACCTACATTACCTTTGTAGATTGTAAAGAGGGTGGGTCCTAAGACTGAGTCTTGTGGTACACCATTGTTGACTGTTAAATAACTGGAGGAAATACCATTATGTTGAACACATACTCTGAGAGTAGTAGGATATTTGTACTACAGTGGATCTGTTGGGTCTATTGTGGCTTTAGCCTTGCAAATTTTTTAAATTTATTTCTCAAAGAAACAATAAAACCTGATGTAAGAGAAATACTGAAATTTTGGAGCAAGGACTGAAAAGCACAGGTATAAACTGGTAAAAGTACCAGAGGGGTGACACATCCATATATGTGTCAAATTGATTTTCAAAAGGAATAGTGGATACGTAAGGTAAAGACAAAGGTGATGATTAATTTAGCTGATAATCACTGTGGAATGTGAGTTTTTTCAGTTTGTTCGTACGAAAACCATTCAAGATGTAGAAAATCACCATATTTTTAGAGAGAAAAACTAAACCATAGAAATAGATGTAAAAATGAAAGAGTCGAGACTGCTTATGTCATAATCAGAATCTCATTGAGCTGCGACTCAATGCAACTAGCTGGGGATTCAAAATTACAAGAAAATACTTTTTTTTTTTCCACCTGGTATCACACTGGAATGGCACTTAAAATATGTTAAAATGAAACTGTAAGTAAATAGCAACATTCATACAAAGTTCCTGAAATTTGTGTGATCACCAAACCCTTGCAAAGTTGTCTCAAATTTCTTGTATTTTCTGACTTACAGAAATTACATGTTGAAGGGTTTGAGAGAGGTACAGCCACAACAACTCTGTGATTTTTCTGAGAGAAAATTTGACAAAATGATTTTTTCTTCAATTTTTTCCAAAGTTCCTGTGACACAATACAGAACAAACTGAGAACCCTCACAAACATTTTGAGACACTTGGAAACCCCCTCATAATTCTCATTGACAATTTCTCACCAACAGTCCCAGCATAGTGAATTATTTGCTTAATTCAATTCAGTAAAATTAAATTAATTTATAATAAATAAATAAGCAGCACTGAGGCGACAGTGGAAAGAAACAACTCTTTAAACATGAAAAAACCTCCAGCAGAACTAGGCTCAGGAAGCCCAAGTCAATCCTACCTAAAGGACTTATCAAAAATTAATTAAGTAATGAATCAATTAAAGGCAGCCCAGTGACGCAGTTGGTTGAGCTGCCACCTCTCAGCGAGAAGATCGCCAGGTCAAATCCTGGCCAGGGGGCCAGACTGGGAGAAGTTTGCATGTTCTCTCTGTGCATGTGTGGGTTTTCTCTGGTTTCCTCCCACAGACCAAAAACATGTTAGTCTGAGTGGTAACTCGAAATTATCTCTAGGTGTGAGTGAGAGAGTGAATGGTTGTTTGTCTCTATGTGTCCCTGTGATGGACTGGAGACCTGTCCAGGGTGTCCCCTGCCTCTCTCACAGTGACTGCTGGATATGGGCACCAGTGACCCCTGTAACTCAAAAAGGAAGAAGTGGATACAAATAATGGGTGAAATTCATCAATTAGAATTATTAATTCATATAAAAGAAGCAGAATAAGCAAAACAAATTCATAAAAAAGAAACAAAAACATTGAATGAAAAGGGTGCAGAAAGAAGAAAAAAATCTTTATATCTGCCCCTTATTTAAAAAATTATAAAATAACTTTAAACAAACTTAGGCTTGAACAATCTCCAAAGTGAAAACAAAATATTTGGCATCCTTCACATGATATCATACTTTTCTAACAATTTTAACTTCATCATCTTTTTAAACATATAAATTGTTTAAAAAAAAATATGGTGATATCAAGGCAATTCCACATTCATATTCCCTGAATTATTATGCAGCGCTCCTTCAGACCAGTTCTAAATGGAGGTTTTACAAACATTTCCATTCCCTTAAGGTTATAATGACTCTCTTTTTTAACAAATTCTAATTTAATATTTATGGGTAATATTTTTTATGAGCTTTATACATGGCTTGTAAAATACTATATTTAACCAAATCATAAAACTTTAATAATTTCAAATGATAAAACTATATATATATATATATATATATATATATATATAT
>NC_056517.1:3361693-3366945 GCF_014905685.2 Nematolebias whitei | reverse complement strand
CGGACAGACTGACAGACTCATTGATAGATGTGAATTGATGGACTTCTAGTTGTTTGTAGCTCTTAGATCGCTTGATGAAATACGTGACACAATCCTCTATTTATATATTAAATACTCAAACATTTATTAAAATCTTTGTCCCATGTTTTTATTTTACTTGATAATTAAACAAAGCCTATTAGACCTAGGCCTGTCACGGTAACAAATTTTGCTGGGCGATTAATTGTCTCAGAAATGATTGCGATAAACGATAATATTGTTTGAAATTTGACAATAATTAGTAATTATTGTCAAATTTAAGAAGAAATGTTTTCTATCTCATCTAATTTTGTTTTGCATGTAGTAGCTTTTATCGACCACCTGATAGCAGTATAAGACTGTTTGAACTGAAGGATGGATAGTGAGGGAGCGAGCAGCGTGTCTCTTTAAGAAAAATGGGAAAGAGGTGCTTTGGAGCTTTGACAAAACGGAGGTTTTTCCCCGAGGTTGGCCTGTTAGCTTAGCTCGTGGCTTAGCTTCTCAGCTTAGCTGCTTTTAACTATCCAAAAACATGATTTTGAACGGTTACAGCAGATTTTAAAGATAAAACAGAAAGGGAGGAGTCAGTGAAGAACACCAAATTTGAGCTGTGTCTTCAGTAGAAAGAGAGAAACACGAAAAAAACGATAAAGCCGATAAATGAAAATGTGGTAGATAATTTTCATTCATCATGCAATTAATTGATTTATTGTTTATTGTGACAGGCCTAATTAGACCTATTTGAACAATAATAATACATGGTTGGGACCATCTCGTCCATTTTGGATTTCTCTGTTAGCGTAGCAACAAAACTTATCTTTCCTTATTATCTCTAATCTGACCTTGTTGCAGATAGACCTTGTGTGAACAAACTTGCTTTCATAACACTGGAAGACATTCTGACTCGCTCCTCGGGGGCACCGTGGCCTTGACTAACCACAGCATTGATAATCATGACACTTTCATTTCATTTGCATTTGTTGGCTTCTGCACAGTCTGTCGTAATGATATCACTATAAAGCTAATGGTGCTCTCTTTCCTGAATCATTTGAGCCTTTAAACAAACATTTAGCTGCAATACATTTAAACAGCATGCACCATTTTGTAATAATGTATGAATAAAGCAGTATTTATAGGCCCGTTAAGACCATTTTGATCAGCCGTTTGACTGATTAATTGGTTGATGGAAGTGCTTAGTAACCCTAACCTAACCTTAGCAAGGGAAAACCATACAAGAATAAAATCCATGTCTTTACTCATCAAACATAAATAATATTCAAATGCCTTTCGATTTACTATCATGCAGACGCACGGCTGTATGTAAACACAACATTCCCGTTATGCTTGATCTTTCATCTTGCATGTGAGTCATGTCATACAAGTCAGGTAAAGAAAACACATATGTGTCCCTGAGAGTAAAAACGGACTTTATTCAGTCAATAGAATATTTGCAAATGTCAAAAAGACTTGAATCAGACAGCTTATTGAAATTTCTGTGCGGCTTTATGGGTGTCTCTAATGAGGTAAGAAAAGAACAGTGTTGCTCTGACTGTGCAGCAGTCTAACCAATTATCAGCCTTCCCTGCTGCTGAACTATGGGAGAAAGTCCATAGGTGATTGTGGGGAGTACGAGGGGAAGCCACGTTGTTTAAGTGAGAGGGAGCAGATAATGGACTTGTCTCCCTCCACACCCCCCACAACGCTTTCAACACTGGCATAGCTTCTAGCCTACAGCCGTCGGAGCGCCAAGAATGTGATTTAACTGTATATGTCAAACAGACTTGGATCGTCTTTGAAATGTTTTATTCATCAGATGTCTTTGAAAGCTGCTTACCTCGGCCTCTGATTTGCTGGGAGACAACACGAGCAGTTATTGTTGCGTTTGCATATAGTTACCGCTGCCATTTCTGCTTTCAAACCAGGAAGGCGATGTTCAAATTCACTGCTAACATCTTTGCTCAAACATTTGCTCAGCCATCACCGACAATTTTGATGCATTTGAAAGACGGACTATTTCAAACCATTTCGTCCCATCTGACCTCCATTTCCACCATCCTGCCTTTTACGTTGATGTGGATCAAAGCTTGGGGAAAATGCACAGAGCGACGTGATGTATCTGTTCGGACGAGCCATCAATGTTGAGAGTACTGGTGTCCAGCAGTATGTTTACTTTTCTGTTATCCACAGTGTGGATTTTTGCATTTGGCTCATTTACGGTGGCCAATTATAAACCAACCAAGGCGTGTAAACAAAAGTCACAGGAAGTCACATGTGGCTGGTTAATTGGACAACTTTTAGGTAACCTGCCATCCTGTCAGGTTAGGGGTTTGAAACATGCTGCAGGGGGTAGAGGTGGGTGGTTGTGCAAATAATTCAGATTTTAAATTCTGCAGCCTCCCTGTAGCTAATCATTATTGATTTGTTTACAGTAACTTACAGAAAGTAGATGACTACTACTATTACAGTTTTTAAAATCTGATTCCACTTTTTGATTTTCAGTTGGTTTGATGTCTTATTAAGAACAATAAACGACCAAATAATGTATATGTATATATATATATATATATATATATATATATATACTGGTACATGAGGTGGAAGAAAATTGTGTACACAGGGTCCTGGTTACACCTAAGACTAGCAAAAATGTAAAGTGTAAAAGACACAGTAGTAAGGGTCCAAGACATATGTGTCAACCTCAAGGCCCGGGGGCCAAATGTGGCCCTCATTGACATCTTATCTGGCCCTCAAGATGATACAGTATGTGGAACGTAAAATACTTCTGACTCTTGAATTTTTTCAGTTTTCTTTGATTATGATGTCGAAAGCACAACAGAGAATATCAAATGAGACAAATCAAACTCTTGTTGAGGAACCTGTGATCAAGAAAAGACGCTGAATATCTGATTTGAGTTAATGTAGTTTCTGAAATTGGCCCTTAGTTTGAAAAAGGTTTTGATTTTGGCCAAAGGAGGATTACCAGGAGAATACAAGACGATGCCCAGACAAGGAATAACACCAAGACACAGACTTATATACAAACACTGATGAAGACAAAACACCTGTCAGGCTCACAGGTGTGGGAAAAGTGAAATCACACGAGAGGAAACAGGACAGAGACACACCACTAGGGGCAATATCACCACAGTGCCTAAACCTAACCAAGACCGTAAACCTAACCGCGTGAAGCTATTATGAGTGCTAACAAAGCTACAAACCGAGCCTATTATCATGCTAACAATGCTAACAACGCTAACAACGCTAACAACATACCTTTAAACCCACTGGGAGGTACAGGAGGGGCAGTCTGACCGCTACATATGGAGATGATAACAACTAATAACGGCCATTTAATGTCTGATAACATCCGAAGCGGGTGAACAATCAAAGTGGCATTAAAGTGATTTTTTTTTCACAGTGATAATCCTGATATCAGCTTCAGGGTAGAAGCTGTTCCTCAGTTTAGTGGTTCTGCACTTAATGCTTCTCAACCTCCTGCCTGAGGGGAGCGGGGCAAAATGTGTGATATATAAGGTACAGACAACAACAATTCAACAAAAAAACTATTTAAATCAAATAAAAGAAGTTAAAAACACAGTCAAATCAACATGCCATATAAAACAAGGTAAAATACTAAAACTGAGGATGTGACATGTGGGAGGAGATATAAGAAGGCAGCAGACCACAGAGTGATTTATAGATGAAGATGAACCAGTGTAAGAATAATGATGGCCAGCTGACCAGTGACTACAGAGGGCAGTGATGGGTCCGATAGTTACAACCAGTTCTGAGTCTTAGTGCACCATGGTAGACAGCATACAACATCTGCAAGCAGCTGGCAGGGGCATTTGTTTGGCATATAAAAGTGAACCATATCCCAAAATATATATTTTTGTCTACAATACCTCAGTTTACAAATAAATACAAAATGATATTTGAGTGGGATTATTTTTTACAAGTATTAATTTGTTTTATTATATTTATAAAAAGACACATTTCTATTTGATACAGTTGAACCGTGACATATTTATTTACATTTGCTCCTTCAGTTTCAAAAAAGAAGTTGTACTTAAATGTGTTCATTTTTCATCTTGTATCTATTAATGACTCGTTCTGCCTCTGTCTTTTTAAAATTGTTTTACAGACAAACAGCTAACTTTAAGTCCCTCAATGAAATATATTTTTTCTAACTACTTATATGTTATGCAATCAACAATATTTGTACAAAGGAAACAGAAATCTGAATTTTCAGAGTTGAACTGGCCAGCAACAAAACAGAGTAACAAATGACCAATCAAAATCACCCGCTGAAGTAAAACAAGTGCAAATTAATCTGAAAAGTCAGCTTTCACCTGCTCAGACCCTGGGGGTGACACTCCTGGGTGGGACAGGGACCTACGGCCTCAGTCGTATCGTCCAGGTCACGCAGAAATCAAAGAGCGGATACTCCAAACGGAGAGGAGGGGGGCCGAGCTGCGACAAGGACGGCCTGCTGCTTTTATCAGTCAGGCAATGAACGGTGGTGAGTGTGAGGTCGCAGAAGAGCAGGAGATGACTGATTCATAAGCCGAGTAGCTGGCTGTGTGTGTGTGTGCGTGCAGCCTGCAGGACACACAGAGGCTGACAGATTGGCAAGGCCATGGATGGGCTAGCCTCCATCAGCACCACGGGCTGCTGTGATGTGTCCATCCTCCCCTCACTCACCACAGCCAACTAAACCTAAGCTGTGATTGCCCGTACGTTTGGTTGGGTTTGTTGTCTTTTGTTTCCCAGTTAGCGGTGTGTTGTTTTAGAATCCGAACCACAATCATTTTGTTTGCCAACTTCAATAAAGGTGAAAGTTTGTCTTGGCGGTGCTGTTGTGGAACTGTGTCTGCGGCTTATGGCTGGAGGAAAAACACAAGTAAAAAGCAGCGGAGCGTGTCTCTGCCTTTTGTTCACGTTAGATGTTTATGGATATTTGATGTTTGTGCACTTACTGTCTGGTTTTACAAATGCTTGCACTCTGATGTGGAGCGAGTCAAGGGCTGAACAAGATAAAGAACGTTCTAGCAATTAGTTCATTTGTTCAACCTTTATTTATTCAGGTTAATCCCATTGAGCCTCGGGGACTCATTTACAAGAGAGACCTGGTTTAACAAAGAGTGATGACAACGTTAGACAACAAAGACAACAGAAGACAATCATAAAAGGAAGCATACAAATTGAGAAGAACAAGTGAAAGAAAATGGGAT
>NC_056517.1:3337941-3351693 GCF_014905685.2 Nematolebias whitei | reverse complement strand
CAGCCATCTTTATTTAATTGACTTCAAAAGGTATTGATGAATAGATGTACATCCAGTGATCTCCTGATGCATGCTCAATAATCCAGGGAGAAAAATCAAAGAAAATTAAGTCAGGTCCTCTGGATGGATTAAAAAAAATAATAATAAAATACTTGTTGAAACCCAACATTTTTCAGTCAGGTCATCTGGACGGTTCCTTTCTTTTTTTTTTTGTGCTGAGACGTTTCGCCTTCCATCCAGAACCAACATATTAAGCAATGGAGTAAACTGTTGGGGGAGAAGCAGTTTTTTTTCCAATGATTAGCAAAGTTTTAAGAAAAGATTTTGCACATTATGTAGCACTAAGAATAGATATTACTGATGACTCTCACCTACTACTAAACACATTTTTAACTAAATATCTACAAAGTGGACTGAGCTGTAGCCATATTTTTGTTTACTAAGGTTACTTAGCTGTGGTGGCTAGCTTGTTGAATTTAAATGACATTGAAACCTAATGACTTGTAAATGCATATCCATATGGGGTACCATTTGTAAAGTTAGTCAAAAATTAACATAAATATTTTGGTTTATTTAGCCTTTCATAAGAATATATATATATATATATAATATTTAAATATTTGTATAATTTTATTTTTTTCAATGTCATGTTTTCACCATGTCATTCATACATTTATAAATGTCATACATCCAAACTAAATATTTAGTTTACAAACTACATATTTAATTTATAAGCTAAACATTTAATTCCTAAACTAAATATTTATTTTGCTAACTAAATATTTAGTTCAGACTTAAATATTTAACTTGCTAGCTAAATATTTAGCTAAATATTTAATTGCAAGTTAAATATTTAGTCCCAAACTAAATATTTAGTTAGCAAATTAAATAATTATTTTGCAAATTAAATGTTTAGTTTGGAAAATAAATATTTAGGTCCAAGCTAAAATTTAATTAGCAAAATAAATATTTAGTTTAGGAATTAAATATTTAACTTAGAAATTAAATGTTTATTTTGGAAATCAAATATTTAGCTTGGGCAATAAATGTTTAGTTTGGAAATTAAATGTTTTGGTCTGAAAATAAATATTTAGCTTGGAAATTATACAATTAATTTACACCTAAATATTTAATTCACTAACTAAATATTTAACTTTGAAGTTCAAGTTTGTAAACTAAATATTTAGCTTGTAAAATAAATGTTTAGTTTGGAACTATGACATTCATAAATATATGAATAACATGGTGAAACATGACTTTGAAAAAAAAACATTTATTTTCCTTATGCTGGTGAAGATTCTCAGTCATCCAGGACATGATGAATTCAAAAAGCGTTCAACACAAAAACAACTGGACTTTATTTGTAACAGAAGACGTTTAACGCTTTTTGAATTTATTTTCCTTATTAAAGGCTAAATAAACCAAAATATCGCTGTTAATTTTTGACTGTGTAACTTTACAAACGGCATCCCATCTATCCCATGATTAGAGCCAACACAATTTATTGTGTGTTTCATGAGATATCTTTCTAACAGACAAAATAACACACAGACACAGACAAAGTATTAATGCACACTTTTTGGCAGCTGTTGATCATGAAAACAAGAAAAACAGGTAAATTAGTGTTGACAACATTATTAAACAGTGAGTTTCTAGGCAGACTTCAGCCGGTGCAGAGCCACGGCTGACATTAAGTTTCAGTTGAACGTAAGAAATGTACCAAAGTGACGACTTTAAGAAGCGGGGCTGTTGGGTCGTGCGGCTCACAAACCTTTATTGAGCCTTCAGACCAGGGTTAAGAAGCTTGCTCGGGCTGACGAGCGTAAACACTGCACTGCTGAGGACCAGAAAAAGCCTCGCGGACTCATAAATCCTCGCGTGACATTTGAAGTTCATTACGCAGCTCCCACTTAATTGCAAAAATCATTTCTTACATCACATCTAATTATTTACGTGCGTGCTCTAACTCAAAATACTACACAACACTTTGAGGCCCAAACTCGGGAGCTCTAAAAAAAACTTTTGACATGCTGAATAAAAACATGCTAATAAGTATGAGGAGAAAATACGACATGTTGCTAATTGGCTTCCTGGTTAACACAAGTTGGCATGGCAACCCATAAAGCTGCAGAAGCCGTGCTTAATGGAAAATATCAGCATGGATGGAATGCCTCATTGACAAACGACACTGTGCACGTTATGTGCACGTTATGTAAATGTGTACGCAAAAGAGAGATGAGGAGTTTTATGTTTTTTGACTGGCCGACCCCACGAGGGGAGCGTTGGTACCAGCATGCTGCATCTTAAACACCTTTAAAGGGTCCATGGGGGTGGAAAAGCAGCTCGTCATTTTTACAATGAATATATTTTTCCTGGGTGGAAAAAAAAAAGAAGCCTCGGGCATGAAAGAAGGCAAAGCTGAAGGAAAAATGAAAAGAAAAACAAATGAAAGAGACGCGCAAAACAAATGTTTATGAATGATAAATGCGAGGGCTTTTAGAATTAGAAGTGGTGCTTAATAAGAAAGCTCTTTGTGTGTATTCATCAGAACACAGGCTGACAAAACTTTTGTTCACCTCATTTATCTTGAATAATATCCACCCCTCCCCTCCCAATAATCATAACTGCTGAAAATTGGTAGAAAATTAATCTGGCAACATGTCTGTATGAATAAAATCTGCCATTATTACCTAATAAGGGGAGCTGGGGTGGGGTGGGGGGGGGGGATTTAAACTGCACCATAATCCAATCAGCTCATTCAATCCTGCAAATATCTTTAATTGCCTTGTTGCTGGGGAACATGTGTGGCTGAATCAATCACACTCCATGTTCACATAACATTAACTTCATACACAGTGACTTTTAAATGAATGGCTAATGAACAGAACACTTAAACTAACAAAACACTTCTTTTAACGACTAACTTTGTCTTCATTTACAGGCCGTTTAAATACACCTAGCTTCACAGCCAGTGCAAAAACCACGAGCTTAGGTTTTCTCTTGGTCGTATTTTTTGTTTTTAATTTAACCTCAAATAACCTGAAAGTTTTTATCTGTAAAAAATAAAAAATAAAAAAATATATATATGTATATATATATAGTGACAACAAGGTCAAGAAGAACCCTGTTGAAAAAAGAAAATCCACTGAAAACTGTGATGCGGTCATTAGTGTCTCCTCAATAATTAAACAGTAGTGACCAAATATGAATGTCAACTGCAGTGACATTTTCTTTAAAATCTTTGTTTCTTAAGGAAAAATACACACAAAAATATTATATAAAAACATATAGGGTTTAATAAAAATGTAATTTTTACCCTCCGAAACATTGTTATAAAAGACTGTAAATAGCACGTGAAACTACAACATAGTTGGGTTTGTTAAACATCTGTCAATGTGAGCTGTGCCTTAGTAAGAAACACACAAAGTGAACACACAAACAAACAAACAAACAAAAAGGTCTTACCTTCAAACATTTAAATTAAATCTAACCCTAACTGTAAATAAATAAATATATAAATAAATACAAAAATAAACTTAACAAAGTGGAAGTGATTTTAAAACAAGCCAGACATTCTCAACTTTTTGTGATAACCATGCTATTATTGTTTTTTTAGTTATTATTATTATTATTCATCCATCCATTATCTTTTACCTGCTTCTTCCATTCTGGCTCACGGGGGTCGCCGGTGCCCATGTCCAGCAATCACTGTGTGAGGGGCGGGGTACACCCTGGACAGGTCGCATGTCCATCACAGATTATTATTATTATTATTATTATTATTATTATTATTCATAAACATCAGTGGCTTTGTGTATTTGTGGTGATGATTAGGGCAAGAGATTTCTAATTACCAACATGCATTCTAAGAGATCCTTTAGTTCTGGCCATGACCTCAATCAAGAGGTGTTTAAAGTCTAAAACAAAGCAAACAGAGTGAAAGTTCAAAGTTCAAAGTTCGAAGTTCGAAGTACAGAGGAACACGTGAAGTTGAAACCAAAGGGATCCATCCACTGATGCCCTTTGAAGCCTCCAAAGATCATTTTGTTCTTATTAAAACACATTTGTGAGATCCGATAAAACACAATTAGTCATGTTGTCATGTTGGACTGTGTAAAATAATGTTTTTTTTTTTAACTTATAGATAGATAGCAACATCTTGTGATGATGAAGGAATCAAATTATTATTTTTTTTTTAGAATTTTGCAAGCCAGATGAACTAATAAATGAACCAATTCATTCCAGATGAGCCAGCACTAATCATTGTTTAGAGTGAGGCACCAACAATTTTCACATCTCTGAGCCACCTTATACAGGATTTAAGCCAACTGACCTATTGGAATATGGCTGAATTGCAGTTGATTAGGAAAACCGTCAGCATCAGCATTAGGGCTACCAGGAAACTGTTGTGCTCTTAGTCCTAGATTTCTTTCTGCTAAAATGTGTCATCTAGATGCTCTTTTGTACTCTGACCATGATCTAAATACCATATTTTCTGCCATAAACTTTGCTCCGCCTTATAAGTTGCATCAGTCCATATGTGTGTAAGAAAGTGAAAAAATCCATAAATATGTCGCTTCAACGTATACGTCACATCTATTATACGTCACTGCTGAGGCGTCGCGTTTGTTACGCGTCACTGCTGACAACCTGTAAATGTGGGCCGAACCTGAAAATGTGGGTCAGTGTTGTGACAAAAATCGATTGGCTGTCAAATGGCGGCCGCTGTGCGTGCACGGGAGGACTTTAACAAGAATTTAACAAGATTAACATTTAAAAACAATTATATGTTTGCTCTAAATTATAGCAAATGTGTGTGTCAGTCTAACGTTTGCTTAATAAATGCACTTTAATGGTCAAATTTGCTGCATTTTGCCGGGGCGATGCAGCTGGTTTGACTTTCTCCAAGCAGCGAGCAGAATGAAGGTGGGGTATATGGCAAGCCAATTGTGTCATTAATAGTTAGTGAAGATTCTCAGTCATCCAGGACATAAATTCAAAAAAGTTCAAGAAAAAAAACAATAAAGTATTAAGTAACATTTAATAAAGTCCAGTTGTTTTTGTCTTGACCTTTTTTGAATTTGTCATTAATAGCCACGTTTACCTATTACATGATACAACAACATGCCATACTTATAATACTACTCTGCTGCCATCAAGGGGCTGAAAGTGGTACTGCTCAATTTCTTGTTTTTCAGTCAGAATGAATGAAAATGGTCATATCTCAGCCAAAAATGTGTTTATAAATATGGGAAGAAATCTATAAATATGCCGCTTCGACCTATAAGTTACAGGGCATGTGAATTATACAAAAAACTGTGACTTATAGGCCGAAAAATACGGCACTTATCTTGGCATGAGTATTATGGATTAGGTCAAGATGTAGCTATGAGCTAACATGAGCTAGAACAACTTTAGGTATCTGGATGGTTCAGCAACATTCGTTGTCATGATCATGTTGTAACCTTGGCATGAAGCAAGACTTACAAATCCTCATACACATTTTCTGTAATCAGTTTGAGTGGGAGTTCCTGTTTCACTTCTGTCCTGTGGTCACTAGATGGTGAACCTGCGAACAATCTCCTTGATGAGGTGTCAAGCGTATGTAAAAGGCTATTGATTACTTCTCAACGTTGGAGTATTACCTGCCAATGGTTTCTGTTTCCAGCCCTTTAATATCCCATTGACCTGAGATTACTCACTGTGCCTTTTGATGTTTCCAGTGTACCTCCTGAGACTTGTTCCTGGACTCTTCTGTGAAACTCTGGAAACCTCCTCATGGTCTCCTCAGCTGTTTTCCTCACCTTCCAACCACATGCCCACCAGAGACTGCATCCCACTCTGGACGTTGCCTTGTTTGTACAGGATTATTGGAACTAGCTTTCCTCAAACAACCATTCTCCGACCAGGTTCCTGACATTACCTGATCCATTATTTACTGTAAATAACATCACTGAACTTGCCTTCTGGCCTTGGAGTAGTTCATGTTCAGTCCTTTCACTCTGGTTATTAAGTTCTTGTAACAGTTTATAAGGAATTTGTTCCCCAAGTCATAAAACGAGTTGATATCATGCTACGTGCAACTAGTCAGATGCAGTAACAAATGGGGATTATACTATAGAGAAGCCTCCATGCAGCTTCAGCAGTGGTTGATTTCATAAACAACGGCCAGATTTAGCAGTTTGGCCAAATTTGGCAAAATGAGAGCTGTTTGGGAGTTACAACAGATGATGTTTTGTTGAACTGAACAGGATGATACGGATCTAACAAAAAAGCCTGAATTTCCATCACAAGTCCCCATCCACTGTGAATAGGACAGTAAACTCATAAAACTGTACAGTCACCTTTCATAAAAAAACATATATACCTGTATATATATATATATATATATATATATATATACATATGTTTTTTTTTCCTCAGTTCTGACTGAATACAATGAAGTTAATCTTTTAGTTCATTCCAAATATTATGGCTAAAAAGTTGGATTGACAGTTGGTTAATTTTAGACGTTAATTATTGGGCTCTGCTAACATTTCATAACCAAACAAGAACACTTGACTCTTCTTACATTTGAGAAGTTGTTCAATAGTAAATTCTTACCACTACTTGCATTAAATGCCCACATTTAAGTTCCTGAAGAAAAAACAACAAACAAAACTGTGGACCCAACTTCTTAGAAGTTTATGTCTGTTTATTAGCAAGAGAGAAAGAAAATCATGGTGTTTTTGTGTGAAAGCAGTTAATACTTAGTGCTGCCGATGTTAAACCCATGACAGGAGAAAGACAAACAAAAGAGGAGGAGTGGTTTGACTGTATTGCTCAGGCAAATGAGTAAGAGCAATTAGACTATGAGATGATGCCTTTTTCAGCCCAGATCTTAGTGACAGACATGAGAAACTGTATAACTGCAAAGAGCCTGGGAAATGACAGAGTAGCAGCACTGGAGAAAATCCAAGTGGCTTGTTGAGAAAAATAAGGATTTCAAGGCACTGACATTGACACTCTGTCAGAGGATGGAGGGATAGAAAACTGGTAAGAAGACACGGAAAACATACAATATGGAAAAAAAAGAAGAAGTTGGTGCTGGTTTATTTGATGTCAATAAAAAATAAAATATAATTAGTGTAGTAATAGATTGAGAAAGGCACCTCTGGTTTAAATAAAACCTTTATAATGATGCAAAAGTACACCTATTCACTCAGTGGTATTGAATGTAAATAAAAACTGCTGCACTCTATTAAGATTTAAGGCCTTGTTGTGCCATATGTTCTAAAATGCATCAGTCAATCTGAAGCATGAGAGAAACGTCAGACTTGTTTCTTGAAAAGTCCAACTCCTGGCTGGTCAGTGGTGAAAAATGCTTCTGTATAGAGCAGAGGACTCTCTTGTAAACACAATGAGGATAAGCAGACACCGCTGTGGGTTCATCATCATCTATAAATCAATATTTGCTGTCGCCATGAGCAAAACAGGCATATTTTCATTGCACTGAAATTACACGCTCAATGGGAATGGCGCCAAATAAATTCAATGTTTACAGGCTGCACTGTAAAGCGGGATGCATTCATTTAAATGCTGAGTTTTAGGCTCAGTAATGAATCAAGAGACATGGCGCCCATTCCCCGCCACCTGTCAGCAATTTATTGCCAAACCAAACCAGCGGTTTCCTGTCATCTCCTCAATTAGATTGTCTGCCGGTGGAGTCCCAGCTTTGTTAAAATATATTGTAATCTTCCTGCAGTGTGGCTCACTTATTGTCTAGGTGAAGATTCCCAAGCGACGATGACAGCGACACTGTCAATGTGGGGAGCGCTGACCCCGCTCCAATTTTCTTCTGATCTAATTTCTACGCGGCTGCACTCAACCACAAAGAGACGGGAGAGAAAAGAACAACAGAGGGAGTCGTCCTCCAAATGGAAATGGCCACTTAGAAAGAGGACCTGGAAAAATGGGCCAGCCCTGAGTGTGGCTTCACTGGAAACAGGGGCCTCAGAAGAGCTCCATGCCGCAACAGCAAAAGATACTAATGATCCCATGACGCCTGGAAAGAGGTGCTGGAGCGTTAACCTCGCTCTAGACAACCAATTCTATGTAGGTCAGAGTGAATAGGTTCTGCCTCAACACCCCTACCTGAAAATGACTAATTCTGTCCTCCTTTTCTACCAGACATGTCTCAAAATGACAAGAATGGCCCTTTTCTGACACATCTCCGGGTTTTACTGCTGCTGACGCCACATTGCAACAGCTTTCATCTTGACAGTCCTTTTTAATCTCATCAAATTGCTAAAGCCATCTTTAGATGTGAAAACGTACTTATGTTATTGCAATTCAACTTGTTCGTTCAACATCCACAACGTGTGGTCTACCTTAGTTTTTAATCACTTTTTTGTACATTACAGTACAGTTACAGTTCTGCACAGAGTATGCATCCTTTTGCAAAGCTCTAGTCTTACAACTCAGGAGTCTAATAAATATATTCAGAGCAAATTTAAGGTTTAACTTTGTACAGTAGTGAAAATTATACCCTAAATCAGGTTTGTAATCCAAACTTGTTTAATTAACAAACATTGTTTTGGCATCGCTTGTCCCACCAAAACAGCCCAGGCTCATCATGACACAGATACGGGTACTCAGGGGGTCTGACACCTGAACGTTGGCAGTAAATCTTTACTGGGAGCTGTGGGATGTTGAGTTGTGTCTTTGTTGACTGGACTTGTTCAAACAAATTCATTGGAAGCGTGATACAGATGGGATTTCAGACGTTTCAAGGCTGGGTCAAAGCCCAGTACTCCTGATATAAACTGCTATGCAACCTTTTTTTTTATTTTAAGATATTAGTATTTGTTTTACACTTTTTCAGTCCATATCTTTGACCATTTTCAGAATCATGAAGCACATGCGGTAGATCAACTGAACTACCAGATGCAATCCTCAGGGTTTGTTGTTTGCTGGAGTTCTTTTCTTGTGTTTCTGAAGGACGTGACTTGAAGATGCTGCTCAACTGGAGTAGATACACATTTCTTTTGTCCTCCACTTGACCATATTCTTCAGTTCTAATTTATGTTGTGTATTTTTTGCATGTATGACTGAATAATCGGCGGGTGTAATTATTGTTGGGTGCTGCCTGAATTATGATACAAAGTTCCTGGAAAAAGCATTGGTTCTTGTCACTTGTCCATATCTGATATCATGATTTTTGTGTCTTTGTGTGTATGTTTGTTCATTCGGAGTACAAAATAAAAAAAAAATAGAACCATGAGACAGATTTAATTATAGCTCTCAGGAAATCTTCATGGAACAAACATGTACTGTGCAAATGATTGAGTCAACCTTCAAGATGGCCGCCACAGTTAATCGACCACAGCCAACACAAAAATGACAATAACTCAGTATATTTTACAGGTATTGAGCTAAAAATTGGGATGGTAGTAGCTAAGAACCATCTTCAATATAGTCACATTGTGTATCATTCTTGCCTAAAACTTTGGAATGTTCTGTTGGCGTCAACTTGTGTTAGCGAAATATCTCATTAACATACTGGAATCAACCTGATTCAAGATGGCTATCACAGCTGATTGACTTTTTTCTTGTCGAGCTGCTGTAACTCAGGATAAGTTTACAGATATAACCTTGAGGTACAGTTTGATGTGGTGTTTGCAGAGAATCATCTTGGACACATGCGCTGGGAGACGATAAACCTTACGAGATCACGCCTGAGATTGTGCATGACATCGTTTACAAGATTTGTCCAAAACAGATTTAACTTCCCTTCCTTCTCATTATAAGATAATCTTAGTTTAAAACTCTGCTTACAAAAATGCTTTGACCTCTGATATCTTTACTATTTATCTAATCCTTCAACTGTCATAGCATTTTACTGTAAAATACTATAGATTGTTTCTTTGTCTTCAGCTTATCAATAACAAATTCAGATGATTGAAAATAAGTTTTCCATGTAGATTTTCCCATTATTTTAAAAGTGGTAATAATTTTAGAATTTATTAATGTTTTCCTTTTATATATAAATATATATAAATAAATCCAAATAAACATATAAAGAAAATCAACATAGGTTTGTAAATATTTATATTTATTAGAAAAATGCTTAAAAATGTTTTATATCAGAAAGAGAACAAACAAGTTGTTTTATCTTTTAAGATATTTTTAAAAACATTAACGGATTCTGTTGTAAAGAAAGATTAGAGTGGCATGATTTGTGTTTTGTTATGTTTTGAGTATTTCTGTGATTCTTGAATCTTGTTTTCTTGTGTTTCAGACCAGGGCCGGAGTGGGACTCATTTCCAGCCCTGGAGTTTCATGGCACAGACTGGCCCACTTTAGGGTTAGGGTTAGGATTATTATTAAAATCATGTAATTATAACCTTGATTTAGCTGCGTCTGTTTCCTGAGCTTTCCTCATTTTAATTCTAGTATTCTCCGCACCAACTTTGCCCTTTCTACTTTCATCTTTCCAACACCACGGACTGAGAGTGGTGGGGGCCCACAAGTCTCTCTTTTAAATGAGTCCTCGGGGCTCATGAGACTAGCCTGTTTAAATAAAGGTTGAATGAGTGCACTGACGTGTTACATGAGAGTGCATCAGAAAAAAAAAAAAAGAGCTGCCAGTGGAGGCGGAGCCAGTCCTGGGTGGAGGCGGGGCAGCCAAGTTGCAGTAGTAGCAGTGTTCTATTTTTATGTTGTTAATAAAAAGTTATATAAAAAAAAAAACAGGGAGCGCCGACCCTGCAGTCCATGCATCAGATCAGCTCACCAGGAAATACACCGGTAGAGTTGCATTCGGACCTAAAAAGTCTGACCCGACCGGCCCCGGCCTGTAGACATTTTTTTCCGAACCCGACCCGCCCAATTAACTGTAATTACAGGCCCAAACCTGAAAAAACTCCCGAAACTTTTACAGCTTTGTAAGCAAATCAGTTTGACGTGATATTTTAAAAACGTATTTCAAAGAAAAGAAGATATGAGAGTTATTTTTTCACCAAATGGATATTAACATACAAATTAAACAGCCTAAACAAACCAACTCTAAAGATAGACTATTATACAGATGAACAAAAATATTTTTAGAGCAAAATTATTTGGAAAAATGTAGAACAAGGTTATTTTAATTGAACGTGCTGCTCGCTTCAGCTTTTGTAGATGTTGCAACTTCCTTCACCACAGATGACAGCAGGTGTTGAGACGCGCACAGCCGGTGATCAGCTGATCCATCTCAAGCTTAAGACTTTTTTTTTACCTCTTTCAACCGGCTGGTTGGATCTGCCTCAACAAGTAGATTAACATAATTTTATATTTTGCATTCTTCTTTAGTTTTCTTTGTGCCGTATGATTCGCAAAACAGCATCAAAAACCTGAGCCTTTTGAGTTTTGTCTGCAGCCTGGGTTCATCTCCTCACCACACATGATACAGAGCAGGCGTAGACTCTTGTGCAAAACTTAGAATGCTTTGTTTGCTTTGCAGAACTAGTTTTATCAGCTGCTAAAATAATCTGAGTAATGGACAGACATTAGTAGTATTACATCAGCTATAACCAGGGATTCTGCAAAGCGATTCCTTATTTTCATGACTGTGCTGAGGATAACAACCAGTTTTCAGCAGTTACTTTGGAAAAAGCCCTTTCAGTATTTTTCAAGCAGAACCAGGAGTTTTTATTTTTTATTTTAAGGATCAAATCTGAGTAGAGTGCCTCTAAAAATATTCAAATCTAAATGCAACAGAAATATAACAAAAAAAAAAACCTTCACATAGTGACTGACACTCGTAGAAACTTCACAACCACAGTCTGCACCACAGAGAAAGATAAAAGATTGAAAACTACAACCACTTTCTTTCAATGAGCGTAGCCCGACACAAAACAAACAAAACAACTAAATAAACCACAGACAACCATTTAGTGATCAACATAATTTGCCACATTATGTTTACTTATTGTAATTCCTATCTAAATTGTCTTGTGGAGTTTTGTAATGAAGTGTATATAGAACAAACAAACAAAAAACAAGCAGCTTCCTGTTAGTTCTGCTCAGTCATGTAACCCGATCAAGACAAGTTGTGTGGAAAAAAGCCCATTTCCGTCAGCCTTCCTCTCAATCGCCTCATGAAGACTCATCCTCACGGCTCGGCCCTTTTGGCCTCCTCCTTCCGCTGCTGCTGTTTGTGTGCGCTCACGTCCTGCCAGTGTTGTTGTGACTCTCGGCTTCTATTAAACCCACATCAGAGCCTCTGCCAAGTGTGTCACTGGGGAGGAGGAAATTACTGCTGACCCCTTCACCGCTGTCGCCCTCCACCCATCACAAGATCAGATGGACTGATAGATCAGGGTCCTTACACCTTCCTAAAAGTCAAATTTAGAATACAACAGAATCACCTTAATGGTCACTGTATAGCCCGTACACAGCAACATTGGTAATTAAAGCACTTTAAACATTTTTAATGACAATTTTAACTCTTTCAGCAATGTTTGTAGGGAAGAATACCTTAAGTTGTGACTATTTTTTAATTTTTCTTCACAAAAATTTCTGTACCAGTTCATTATGTAACCTGGTGCCTTCAATACACTTACTAGGTACTTACAGGGCTACTTAATGGGTAAGTACCTGGTACTTGTGGGGTATGTTCGAGGTGGTAAATACTTTCTAAACTGGTTATGTAACTGGTTCCTTCAGAGTTCAGACCTTGGTACCCTGTAGGCACCAGGTATAGAACTCATTACTCTATGTACCCCATTGGTACTAGGTACTTGCTAGTACCCCTACAATAATCCTTGTATTAATGGTCTGTATCGCCACCAAATTTGTTTTAAGGAGCACAAATAGTTTATTATTATTTACAGAAAGGATAAAATATGGAAAATAAACCCAACAAACCTAATTAGACTGGGGAGAGTTACAGTTTAAAACATTTTAGATGCTTTATCTAAAATTAAAGCACTTTTCATACAACACTGCAATGAAATTCATACAAAAAAAAGCATGCATCAGGATATTCATACAACTTCTAGGACATCCTACAACAAGACGGCAAACAGAGGGACTCGGTTTTAGTCAGAAGTTTATAAACACCCATCCTGGACATGATTACTATAACAAATTAGGGTTTTAGATTATTTAATTATCACCCCCCCACCCCCCCGGTGGAATGTTACAATGAACAACTTTAATGATCTTTTAAAACAAGAATTTGGAGCAAAAGTTTGAATTTTGTGTGGATTTTTATTTTTTTTTCCCCCACAAGGTCAAAACCATATAAGCTTCAATACATATATATTTTTCTTCTTTCGGCTGCACCATTCCACAGTGAACTAACTCGCACGAAGACTTGGCAATTTTTTTTCATGTAGCCTTTATTTATACAGTATGCCCTTCCAGACACAACCACAGACCACTGCTACCACAGCCTTCTGTGTGGAGAGGAGGGCACCACGGGGAGCAGATGTTGAGTGTTAAGGGCCTTGCCCAAGGGCCCAGTGTGGGTAAAATGAGGGTAGTTAGGTGTAGGCAGGTGTGGCCATTTCACCAGTCCCGCCCACATTTTGAAGTTGTCAGTCTGGGGGGGTTGAACTGGTGACCTACTGATCACAGGCCCACCTTCTCTAACCTCTGTGTCACCATATCCCCCAATATGCATCCACCCATCCATTATCTTTTACCCGCTTCTTCCATTTTAGGTCACCGGGGTCGCCGGTGCCCATGTCCAGCAATCACTGTGCGAGGGGCGGGGTACACCCTGGA
>NC_056517.1:3302580-3327941 GCF_014905685.2 Nematolebias whitei | reverse complement strand
TCCTTTTCAGGTCATGGGGGTCACTGGTGCCCATGTCCAGCAGTCAGTCCAGTCCATCACAGGGACACAGAGACAAATGAGACAAACAACCATTCACTCTCTCACTCACACCTAGGGACAATTTAGAGTTACCAATCAGTGTAACATTCATGTTTTTGGTCTGTGGGAGAAAACCGTAGTACCTGGAGAAAACCCACGCATGCACGGAGAGAACATGCAAACTCCACCCAGAAAGGTCCCTGAAAGTCCTGGAGTTGATCCAGCGGCCTTCTCACAGAGAGGCACCAACTCTACCAACTGTGCCACTTTGTCACCTCTTTTCAAATATTTACTTTAAATTTCATGAGGTAGTAGTTGAGAGTAGTTCTCAACACATTTTCAGGGATTTTCCAGATTTCATAAGTTCTATGTTCAAAATGTTGCCGTACATGAAGAAATGGTCTCGTTGAGTCAGCTGTGTCCATTAGCACAGTATCCCATGAACCACTGGACAGATTTTAATGGACCGTTCAGCTGATTGCCATATGTTCTAGAGATGATCCAAACTAACGGGGTCACAGCAGCTAACTGACACAAAACTGGCTCTTACTCAGGTGACTTTACTAATATGGAGCTAAACTTCTATGGGGAAGCTGAGGCTCTGCATGTGAGATTACGCATTATTATTTTAACTTTTTGTTTTTGTTCAGAACAGTTACACATTCTTCATTTCTAAACATAAGATGATCTTGATCTAAAACTCTGGCTTGAAAGGCAGCAGGCAATATGTTTTTCATCAAGGAACGCAAAGTCTCTAATTGTTTTCAAAAATCAAATTCATTTTTTGAAGTTCATCAAAAAGGACCAATTTAAACAACCACCTTTTGTTTTAAAAAACAACAGCAGGTCTTTTGGGTCTGCTGTACGCTGGCTGCTATAGATTTTATTCTTGCCTGTGCATACAGTCTTTGGGAATATTGTCTATGGATTTTAAAACAGGGGCCTCAGCTGTTTTTGAAACCTATAAAGGAATGATAATTAACCAGCAGTGTGGCCTGGGAATGTATTGTCAGCAAATGCAGAAAATTGCGCTGTACTGCAGTGCCGCATTGAGAAAAAAAAACTGTCTTTGATCTGCCTGCTTCAGGAAGAAGCTCTGACAAGCTCTGTTGTCACTTTTTAGCCCTGCAAAAAGAATTGCTGGCCATGATGGAAAAAGGTTCAAAAATACGCCACCAAATCCCAGCTAGCGGGTCATCTGCTCCGTTATCTAATATGATCTAATCTCCTGGTTTTTTCCTCCCCTGGCAGAGGACACATGGGCAGGCAGCCAAACATGTCAGGGATATTGGATATGTTATGGTGGCGTTTGCTTCAGGTGTCTACCTCAACTTTTTCTTGGACTCTGATGAGCTGAGGGACCGTTATTCCCCAGGTGATTCTGGCTGAGATTAACTGTGCTGATTCTCAACGTGTCATTTCCAAACGTGTGCATGTGTGTGTGTGTAGCACCAAAACCAGTAATCTCACCGAAGAATTGGTGGATTTTTTTACCTTACTTTTATGTTGTGGTTATCGTTGACGTGTGACGTGGATACAGTTTGTCGCTGTATACCAAAAAGACAAAAAAACTTTGCACCTTTAAATTATTTTCCTGCCCTAACACAATCTTTAAAAATGTTGCTGTTGTTTTTATTGAAGTAGAATGAGGGATAAAAGGTTTCATGAGCAGTCGTGCTGAAACAAGGAGGCAGCGATATATTCCTCTATCAGATGAACGGAGATTGAAATGCTGCCTTGAATCTCTTGTCTCAGTTATTTGTTGAACGCTGCTGGCATTGAGGATGCCTTCAAATTGTGGCAAGTGTTAGCAGAACCTCTTTGTTCAGGCAAAGAAAAGAGGAGTTTATTTAGCACCTTTCAATACGGTTGTTGAAAGGTGCTAAGCGGTAGTGAAGAACAAGGCAATTAAAAAAGGTAACTGAAATTAACCTAAAGTGAAAAAGATCTTATTAAAACTGGATTTTTTTCCTCTTCATTTGTTATAAGTGCTGAAAAATCATTTCATTAAAAAACCATTCTGATCAATTAGTAAAGCTACAAAATGAAAATATCTTAATTTTCATTAAGAAAATATAAGGAACAATTAGAATGTTTTAAACTTTTTAAAGATATTGGAGCTTGTTTAAACTGATAATATGTAAAATATGTTGAATGTTTTTATGGATCAGGTCTTAAATATAAAAAGGTCGGCTTCCTTTCAAAACAAACAAAAAAAGTCCAATGTGATAAAACATTGTATTTTTTTAAAGAACATACCAGTAAAACAAAAAGGTCCCATAGAGACAACTGATTAAAATGTAAAAAAGAAACACAGCAAACTAAATAAAAATCACAATTATGACAATGCATAAAATAATTTGTCTTTTTTTTTAAAACTTTTTGTACAACAGTTATTGTCAGCTTAAATAAATAATACAAATTCAGGTCCCAAATAACTAATGTGCTTTAGATAAGACGTCTTTTAATCGATTTGAAGCCTTTTGGAGCTGAACTAAACTCCTCCCTTTCAACCATTGATCTGTCGAAATGTATGGGGGACTTCTGATTGTCTGATTTGTATTTTGTCCTGTCTAATACATAATGTTTTATGTCACGATCAGCATCGTGCTGAGCCCAAATGCAGACAGAGCTCGAGAAAACGTGAGGACAAAATAAATAATTATTTAATCTTCTTCTTCTTTCGGCTTTTCCGTCTTCAGGGGCCGCCACAGCGAGTCATCCTCCTCCACCTCACTCTGTGCTCACTATTAACTAAATAACTTTAAATACCTAAATTAACATATATACCTGCGTCCCACCTCATGTGTCACGTGTGGTGTGTATGACAAATAAATCTCTCTGACTCTGAAAACTAAATAACTATTTATTAAAATTCAGAAAACCAAATCAAAAAGCTGATGGGCAGCATAAACTTACAAAAACTAAGGACCAGAGGAGGAACAGAGGAGGCTGAATATGATGGCCGGGAAGCACAATCCATGGACAAGGCGCAGACAGAATGAGACATTAATTATTTAAAGACCAACATTAACGATAGGGAATAACAAACACTTGGGGATGATAATCAGGACACTCTGACATCACGTGCGCCGCAGAATGGCAGCACTGACAGGAGCTCCGCTTCAACTCAAACTTTTTTTTGCTCCTATTGTTTTTGTTGTAACATTTGTTTGCACCTACCCCACACACCCACGCTACAGGTATGGCTGTGACATACTTGTGGTGTTTTATGTGCCGCTGCCTTGCCATCCTGCCATCATGGTTCAGTCCTTCCAGCTCAGGCTCCGGCCTGTCATGGCGGCCGTCTCCATGATCCTCCATCTGCCTGAATGAACCAAACTCTATGGACCTGTTCGGTTCAGCGGGAAAACCCTGAATGTTCTCCATCTGCCAGATCCAGTTCTGGAGGGCAGCTGCTGCGGTCGTTATCATCAAGCTGCTGATGGGACCTGCTAATGCTGCTAACAAGACCACACCACTATAACAGTACCATGGTGCCAATGGGACGATGTTGCTAAGATAAACCTTACTGTTAACCAAACCACACTGCTAACAGTGTCATACTGGACCATGTTGCTAAGATAACCTCACTGTCATCAGAACTACTCTGCTAATAGGACCATGCTGTGGAAGACAGTAGTCTTAACAGGGACACATAGAAACAAATGAGACGTCACACTTACTCTCACCTGGGGACAATTCAGAGTCACCAATCAGTCTAACATGCATGTTTTGGTCTGTGGGAGGAAACTGGAGCACCCGCAGAAAACCCACGCACCACGGAGAGAACATGCAAACCCCACCCAGAAAGGTCCCGGGCCGAGATTTGAACTGGTGACCTTCTCGCTGAGTGGCGGCATCTCTCCCAACTGCCCCACCGTGCTGCCCCTAGTCTAAACATGATTTCACAAATGAATAAAGTTTTTAATTGTTGATAACAGACTGCATATCTTGGCTTCATTTCTCAGAAGAATGTAACTGATCAAACAACAAACTTGACATGTTCAACAAATTGCTTCTTAAAGGGTCATTTTGTTTCAGAATCAGGAGGACCAGAGAATTGTATGAAGAATTTTGTTTGAAGAAGAAGAAAAAAAAAGCAGCACTTCCATTCGATTATATAGTTAAAAAATATATTTTTAAATATATCATCTAACATAATAATGTGGGCAATTGAATTCCATCTTGTTCTCCAAACGATACAGTTTTATTAATGCATTCTTGACTTTCTTGGTCTTTAAAAAAGCCAAACTTTGGAACAAAATAAACCCTTTAAATGAACTGAGTGCAACATGAACACATGAAAAGCTAAGTCGTGGAACAGCTACGGCTGGCGACATGCTGCATAAACTCTAAGATAATTAATTTCTCTTCTTGTTGCTTGTAAGGTTTATTATTCAAAGACACCTGGTGGCTGAATAGCACGATTACATGATAGATGTTTCTGTAAAAGGAAAATGTTTTATACCTCGGTTGCTTTTGATGTTTATTGTTTTGTCCTTTTGATTATTTACTGCACTTTCCAGTCGTGAGTGAACACAAGCACAGCGTCTTCAGTGTCTGTCCTTCTGTCAGGTGCTGACTGGAACACATCCTCTCTTGCTTTGGCAACGTTCCCTGCTGTAATGTCACACCCCCACCCCACTTTCCCCATTCCCTCTGAGATAAAACTCATTGGGGTTTCAACAGAGTGATTGCTTTACTACATTTAACTCATAAAGATAAAATCTGCCCCCTCCCCTGCAGCGTCCAAGTGACAGAGCTCTCCTCTGAGCCCCTGATGGATGGCTGGCATTATTTTTATCACTGTAACATAATCGGCCTGCGTGGCCTCTGAGCGCGTGCCATATTGTCTCTGTTAACTAAAAATACAACCATGTAATATTTCATACTGTACACATGAAATTGGAGGTGAAAGATCATTTACTGAATTAAATATGCATGACTTATTAGAGATCTACTGCACACAAATATATCAGTCAGGTTGCTGGCAAGCAGGAACACCTGCTCTATGTCTCACACTCAGTCTGCTATTTCACTCTAATTATTGTTGAAGCACACTTATTCCTATTCTGCTCACAGTTCTTTGTTTTATTCAGGTTTGGTGCAAAACAATCAAACATGCAAATTATACATAAGAATAGTGCGCTATGACTTTTAGTGGCAATACATTAGGTGATTTTTTTTTTTTCAAATTTTCTATTAAAGTTTAGCTTGAATATTTTCTTCAAAACTGGAAGGGAAGGGTACTTTTAACTTTTTTTTTAATCTTCTTAAGAAAACAATGTATAAACATAAACAATTCATGTATTCCATGGAGTATTATTCCATTCAGAGTTCAAGAACTTTTAGGATACCACTGATCAAGGTACCATCCATTTTGGTGTGGGGCTGGTTGTAGGAAAGGTCCCTATCAAAAATTGGGTTACCACATCAAAATCCAAGATGGCTACCACCACGTGTGTGTAAACAGACCACCCCAATCATTCAAGGAAACTACACTTTATAGTTTTTATACTGCTTAAAAGTATAGTGTTGCAGCTATAAAACTCAGACGACTGGAGTTGTCTTAGTTCAAAAAGCTTTATTTTTTGAAGCTCAACTCTCACGACAGGCTCCTATCGCACCCTGTGCCTTTGGTGCAGCACGAGTCGGAGCCAAGTCACGCTCCAGGAACACACGTTAAAAAAAAAGTTTTCCATCATACACCTGAGGCATTCAATATCATCTTGTAAATATTAGTACTATGAAAAAGTAATCATCCATTCATTATCTTTATCCACTTCTTCCTTTCTGGGTTGCGGGGCTCACTGGTGTCCATATCCAGCAGTCACTGTGTGAGAGGTGGGAGACACCCTGGACAGGTCTCCTGTTCATCACAGGGACACATAGAGACAAACGAGACAAATAACCATTCGCTCTCTTACTTATGGACAATTTAGTTACCAATCAGCCTAACATGCAAGTCTGGTTTGTGGGAGGAAACTGGAGTACCTGGATAAAACCCACACATGCTCAGAGAGAACATGCAAACTCCACAAGGATTTGGTCTGGCAACCTTTCGCTGAGTGGCGGAAGATCTACCAACTGAATCACCGCTAACCCTAACCCTAACCCTAACCCTAACCCTACCCCTAACCGCTCTGAAAAATGAATCGTTTAGATTAAACATACACCCAAAAAATAAGTGTGGGGTACCTTTGAACCGCTAAGCTCTAAACCAGTAAAACAGTGTATTCATCTGTAATCTGACTCCAACAATGTCTGTATCTCTCACACTGTCCCCTACTTAAGAAATGTCATCCCTACATTAAAATGTCACTAACAAATATCAGTACCTGGACATGATGGAAAGGACTGTTTAACAAGTTACACTACAAACTTCTCTTGAGTTACCCAGACTGCCGTGCACTGTAGCTGTATAGACTCCTCAGATAATCAGTTTAGCATGTTTAGTCTATAATATAAACAAGCTAACTGTCCTCTCCTGTCGGGACATTTACCGTATTTTCTGCCTTATAAGTTGCAGTTTTTTGCATAATTTGCATATCCTGCGACTTATAGGCCGAAGCGACATGTTTATGGATTTTTTTCACATATTTATAAACCATTTAATGGCTGAGATACATAACTGTTTTCATTCATTCTGAATGGAAAAAAAAAAAAGAGCTACCACTTTCGAGAGGAGCCAGTTGAGGTGGCTCGGGATATCTGGTTAGGATGCCTCCTGGACGCCTCCCTGGTGAGGTGTTCTGGACACATCCCACCGGGAGGAGGCCCAGAGGAAGATCCAGGACACGCTGGAGGGACTATGTTTCTCGGCTGGCCTGGGAACGCCTCGGGATTCCCCCGGAGGAACTGGACCAAGTGGCTGGGGAGAGGGAAGTCTGGGCCTCCCTACTTGGGCTGCTACCCCCGCGACCCGACCCTGGATAAGCGCAAGAAAATGGATGGATGGATGGATGACCTTTAAAAGAGCTAGAAACAGGGACTTAGCAGCTGATCCTCTGTAGAAATATTATATGGACTACAGGCCATACATTATTTGTTTTATGACATTTAGTGAAGGTTTTTGTTCGGATTAAGGAAATAAATGTCTCTATTTCACCACAGATGAACTGTTCCTGTTGCCATATCTTTTGAAATAAAACTGCACAACACAAAGTAATTTAAACAGGAATGAGTAGAAGATCAAATCAAATTCAATGTATTTCCTAAAAAATTAATGAAAAACAGGAGCAGGAGTGGGAGTGATTCTGAACAGGAGCAGGAGTCATGTTACCAGGAGTGGGACAGGACAGGATTTTTTATCTGGGGCCAGGACAGGACAAGAGTGAAAATCCACTCCTGTGTCATCCTCTACTGAGAATCTTCACCAGCTATTAATGATACAATCGGCTTGCCATAGCCTCCCCACCCTTGTTCTGCTCGCTGCTTGGACCGACCGTCAAACCAGCTGCACTGCCCGGCAAAATGCAGCTAATTTGACCATTAAAGTGCATTTACTAAGCAAATGTTGGACTAAGACACACCTTTGCTATAATTTCAAGCAAACAAATAATTGTTCTTAGGTGTTTATCTTGTTAAATTTACACAGTGACTCGTCGCGTGCACGCGTTTACGTAAATGTATCGGCTTTTGAAATACAGCTGATTTGACCGTCAAAGTGCATTTTTTAAGCAAACGTTACGCTGAGACAAACATTTACTATAATTTCGAGCAAACAAATAATTGTTTTTAAGTGTTAATCTTGTTAAATTCTTGTTAAAGTCCTCCCGTGCACGCTCCCTCGGCCGCCATTTGGCAGCCCATCGATTTTTGGCACAACACCAGCTTGCGTTTCCAGGTTTGGTCCACATTTCCAGGTTGTCAGTGGTGATGCATAATAGATGCAACGTATATGTCCAAGCAATATATTTATGGATTTTTCCACTTTATTAGACAAATATGGACTGATGCGACTTATAGGGCGGAGCAACGTGTACGACGGAAAATATGGTACTTTTTTTACATTTCCATTTGGAACACAAACTTTTTCCCATTTCTAATACACACATATTCATGGGGTGACTTTAGATTAAACTATGGTGGCCAAAGCTCCCATTGGCCACTCCCAGTCTCTGCCATTACACCTGGTGGTGGATAAGAAATCTCCCTTCACTCGCCAGGATCTGCCACTCTGCGCTGCCTTGGACAAGAAAACACCAGCAGCCCTACCTCTGCTCTCATACACAGTGGAACTCCTAACCACTTGAAAATGTTGCAACACAAACTTTAAGGTTTATTTTACTATTCTATTTAATTCACTCTTCAAATCCTTCAGCGATGGAATATTACTTGTTTGACTTGCATTTTAATCCGTCTTTCTGTCTTCTCTTCTTAAGAGTATTATCAAGGAGTGACAGACAGGATTGTGGTTACTATGGTGACAATAATGAGCCACTAGCAGCTGCTCTAATATTTATTTTGACTCCGGTTTCTTTTACACTTCTTCCTGAAAGTGTAGGATTTTTTTTTTGTTTCTTAACAAAGAATATTGTAAAGTTGATATTGACATTTTAGGAATCAGTTGCAAAAGATTTTCAGGAAAAAAAAAAGTTTATTCTATCATCACTTTGATTTACAAGATCAGTTGTTTCAGAGCTTCCTTCTGACTCACATTTTGTTTGTTGAAGCCAAAATTGGTTTAGATTCTTTTTAATCCATAAAGGTGCATCTTGAGGAGCTACTCCAGGTTGCACTTCATCAAATTAGCCTAATTTAAGATGCTTCCCTCTGTCCTTACAGCTTAGAAAGTTTAACTAGAGGGCTCCAACAAAATGCTTGCAGGTTCTTCCTAAAGATAAAGCACAGACAATTTAAAATCCTTCCCCAAATTAGTGGCGAATGCATAATTCAGTAGGTGGTGAACATCATCTGGGCTGAAAGCAAGCACTAATGAGATGTGGGCAATCTGCATCTGAGGTAACTGCCCTCCTTTGTCGCTTTTTGTCTGTCTTTCCATCCCACTCTTTAATGTCTGCTTCTCTCCCTTTGGTTTTGTTTGGCTAAATCCACTCCAACACCCATAAACATGATTTTGCTGAGCAGAATGGGACGCTGAACACACGGTGTGGCACAACACAGTCAGAGAGTTTTATCAGAAACAGGGCCAAGTGGTTTGCAGCAGACACTTTTCTTTAATTAAAATACTGAAACAATGGCTCAATATTGAACCAAAGGTGCTCGTGCATCATAAACCAAAGAGAAAAAACAAAGTGCATCATCATCCAACCCTCCAACAATCACTGAGGTGCTTTTTTGTGTCAGAATCTGTGTTTTTGGTTCATATTGAAAGACTTTTTGTGTTTGTGGTTTGTTTTACTTTCCCTCATATGTTCATATGTTTATTTGTTCTGTTACTCATTGCTTTCCTGTGCCATTAATCAGTTTCCGTTCATCTGTCACCTCTCACTTTTCAATGCTTTTTCAGTCTGTCTGCCATTCCCATTGACACCTGCTCTCTGTTACACCTGTCACAGCTGCAGCCACTTCCTCTTTTAGCCACAGTTCATATAGTTGCTAAGCCACCGTTCCCTCTTCAGAGGAGAATGATACTGTGTGTTCTCACCATGTTTTCCCTCCTGTTCTCATCTGTAACCAGTTGCTTCTATGTCTCCCTGTATATACACAGTATATATATATACTGTATATATATATATATATATATATATATATATATATATATAATTTCTCATTTTTATATTGAGCTCTCTAAGTCGGTCTTCATAAAGTTATGAAGAACATGAAAATGAAATGAGTGACATGTTTTAGTGCATGAGACTAAAATGGTTTATGTATTTCTAAAGTCTGGTGGATATCCTCAGTGACATTATTGATTTGGAAGGTTTCTGCAAAAGAGTTTGAAGAATGATGTCAAATTAAAACTGTTAAGTTTTGACCAAGTTTCATTTTTTTTTTTACTTATCTGGCATTAAATTTTTGTTGCACTAATTTCACAGCACTGGACTCCAAAGCGTTATGAAAATGTCAAAGTATGATGGACTGATATCTTCTGCTCCAACAGTCTCTTCTCCTAAAGTTTCCGGAGTTCCTCCAGAACATAATATTGTGGTTGTAACATTAGCTTGTATTTATACTGGAGAATGTTAGTGAGGCCAGACACCATATTGGATTATATGACTTTCTGGAGTTCTTGGGGTTCCAGTTTAATCTGACGACCAGGATTGAGGCCAGAGCTTTGTGCATTTAATTTCTTCTGAGAACAAGTAAAATATGTGTATTGGGAATCAATAGGTGGCCCTGAATTGGTGCCATTTCAGAGGAGTTGGAACGTTTTAGCCAATGGGTATTTATTATTTTTATTTTTTCAGCTGCTCCCTTGGTCAGGGGTCACCACAGCAAGTGAACTTCCATGAGGATTAGGCATTTTTTAATGCCGGATGCCCTTCCTGACACAACCATAAACCACCGAGCTAACACAGCTCCCGCTGGACAAGAGGGCTGCCATCTAGGTGTTAAGGGCTTTGCTGACGGGCCCAGCGGGGGTCAAATAAGGGTGAAGGTAGACGTGTTTGCTCCACCTTTTCCACCCACATTTTGATGTTATAGTCAGCAGGGGGATTTGAACTGGCGACCTCCGAATCACAGATTCACTTTTCTGACCTCTGCATCCCCAACCATATTATAAGCTGGTCACCCACGATGGTGATGCTGTCTGCATCACATGATTGCGTTTGATTAAGTTGTATGTGTGCTCTCCATTCAACTCCAGCTCATCCACAAAGTGCATCAAACATGTGCCATGTGTCAGAAAGTAACTCCCTAAACGTCTCACAGAGGCTAATGCTGCTACACAAGATGGGCCGCAGCCAAAATGGTCTACTTTACTTTAATACCTGTGCAAAATGCACTAGGCTTGTTTGGGTAACCGTATGAAAACCTTTGAAGCTGAATGTTGAGTTAGGAACACAGGACATGTTCTCTTCTGATGACTCATACAAATGGTCAAAATTATGTGGATGCACTCTAAAACTGAGAAGTTTGATTCACTTGACCAGCTGTCCTTAGAAAAGTTGTTGGCTTTTTGAATTCCAGATCTCAACATGACCTTTCCTGCTCCTGCTCACTGACATTTCTTCATCACTTTGCTGAAACTTCAAAGTGCTCTGCGATCTGTCCTCGCTGATCTGTTACCTAAAGTTTACAGCTGCTGGTCGGTGCTTGAGGTTTGAAGAGTATAAAAGTTTGAAATTTGCATCACCTGGCCTTTCCTAAAACTGACTGTGAAAGAGACACGGCTCAACACTCTCATTAGGGCTATTTTAAGTCGACTGAGAGCTAAAGTCTGTGTCAGCATCTAAACATTGTTGCACTTTGTTTCTCAGTCTAAAACTTGGAATTTGTGAGAACTGAAGCTGACATTTCATAAAATGTGATGTTTTTTTGCTTAATTAGCACCGTGTTGCAAACATGAGAGACAGTGCAGATCTAAGAACAAATTTACAGCATAAATTAAAGTTTAATCATTCTTTTTTTTATTTTGATAGTGAATACATCAAATTCAATGAATTCACATGATCCTTATTAAAGCTATTGTTGTCAAGCATGAACGCTATATTGATAAATTAAAACTAAATAACTTGCATATTATTGTCCAATTCAACGCTTGTTGTAGGATTTTGTGTAACGAGTAAGCCAAAAATAATCTTACTAATTATTCACATTCTAAGACTGCACAAATGAAAAAGGCACCAAAGTGTAAATTTATCACCCACGGTGATGAAAGCTGGAATATTGTGTTATGTTATTGTGTTATGTGTAATTCAATTCAATTCAGTTTATTTATAAAGCACCAACAAAGTTGTCTCAGGACACTTTACTGGAACAGTCACATACATAGAAAAGCCAATTTATGTCTATATTCTGATTTACTTCATTTTGCATGTTGCTTCGTGTGTTACCTGTTGTTCTGTCTGTACAGCACTTTGTTGGCCTTGTTGCTGTTTTAAGTGCTCTATAAATAAAATGGTATGGTAATTAGTAAAGTTCTCTATCTAAGGAATCCAGAAGACAAGTTGAATCTTCACTTCGTCTCAGTCTCCCATCCTGAGCAAGCACAGTGGAGACAGGGGAAAGAAAAACTCCCTTTAACAGGAAGAAACCTCCAGAAGAACCAGCTCAGGACAAGAGACCATCTGCTTTGACCGGCTGGTTGAGAGGACAGGAAGGAGAGACAGACGAACACAGAATGGTAGGTCCAGGTCTAGGTCCAGGTCCAGATATAGGTCCAGGTCCAGGTCTAGGTCCAGGTCCAGATATAGGTCCAGGTCCAGATGTAGGTCCAGGTCCAGGTATAGGTCCAGGTGTACCTGAAAGACAAAAAAACATATGTTAATGTTAGAAAAAATAATTACAAATAACAAAACAGGTTGAGCAGAGTAAGTAAAGACAGAAGCAGAGTGAAGGATTGTGGTCAGTTTGTCCTCCAGCAGTCTGAGCCTATAGCAGCAGAACTAAGGGACAGCTCAGGAAACCCAAGCCGACCCTAACTATAGGATTATAGTTATATTATATTATATTATATAGTCTTAATCCCAGTTTTAAAACTGGATAATGTGTCAGCCTCAGACAGAGATTATGTTGTGTTATGTTATGCCTCTATCATGTTAGCAAAACATCTCTTTAACCAGGGGGCAAATTATAATGATAAATTCAGAAAGTAAACACTGTACGATTACTACTTAATCATTTTTAAAGTCAACATAATTCAAAATGACACCACGGCTGACACCAGCAAACACTAAATTGTCTATAATGCAGTCAATACTGTGCTCGATTCCCCAAACATTTTCAGAATGCTAAAAGTTTACACAAGATTAAAACGTTGGTATTCGTGAGGTAGAGTGGTGCTTGAAAGTTTGTGAACCCTTTCTAATTTTCTACATTTCTGCATAAACGTGACCTAAAACATCATCAGATCTTCACACAAGTCCTAAAAGTAGATGAAGAGAACCCAGTTAAACAAAAGAGACAAGAACATTATATCTGGTCATTTATTTATTGAGGACAATGATCCAGTTTTACATATTTGTGATGGTATAAGTATGTGAGCCTTTGCTTTCAGTATCAGACCTCTGGTCACCCCTCCTGCTCTCCCAGGGAAGACTTTACTCTTCAATAAGTCCTAGAGTCTCCTCCTAGTCAGACATGTCTGAAACATTACCCCAACATTGTCTCTGAAATACATCATTTCTCCAACCATCTCAACTGGCACATGAAGGGGCAGCATCAACTCTGAACTTCTGAAGTGGTGAGCTTCACCTTATTGTCATGAAGGTGTTTGAATGTCTCAAGGACACCAGACGTTATACTGTCTGACACAGGTCGGCCTAGGTAGGACCTCCTATGGTAAATTGATTCTGGGTAAGGGGCCAGACTGTGTGATTCAATAACCCTTAGAGTAACTAAAGTCACTAATTCTCTTTGCCTGGATTATGGGCGCCGATTTAAGGAACTATATTGAACTAATGAATTACTGAATGGGAGGTATTCTGTTTAAAATGCTAATATAGCAGAATACATCCTTGATTAATAATATAAATGTCCATCAGACCAGGTTTGAGTGGTTTGTTTTAGTGTGCCAGTGTGGGGTAAGATGGTTCTGTTTGGTTCATCATATGCAGAAACTGGGAACTAAAAATAGAGATTCTTTTCCTTCACACATTGTTCCTCCTGCTGGTGTTGCACAACACCAGTCCATCTTCTGCTCAGCAACTCTCAGTCATGTCAGGCACCAAAATGGAGACAGGTTTTTTTTTTTTTTTTTTAACTGAATATTGACATGATTGAAAATAAATTACTGTATGAGCTGCAAAACTGAATTAAGTCAATCAATAACTTTAAATTAAACTCTTATCTGTACTATTTTTGCAGTTTCTGAAAAATACACTCGCAGTAATACATGCACAGTAAGCCCAAATAATTCTTTGTCTACACCTCTCAGGCGTGTTTAAAAGGGAGCAGCAAATATTTAGCAAACAGTCAAATACTGATCATGAAATTATACTTTATTTTTCTCTGAAATGTACATCCCTAACCCACAACTATGGATAATTTTGAGTTTAAAATCGATCTAACATGCATTTTTTTAGACTGTGGAAGGCAACAGGAGCACCTCGAGAAAACCCACGCATGCACGAATCAAACCTGCAACCTTCTTGCTGCAAGGCAACACTGCTGACCGACTGCTCCCCATGCAGCCCATTGCTAACATTAGAAAGAGGAAAAGATGTGGACGCACCTTCTGGGCTGCATTGATGTTGGCTCCTCAGCCTTAAGATAACATCGACGAGTGTATTCTGTAAAAGAAACCTGAACGCAAACTGATTGTGAAGGTTTATTTGACATGAGTGTGCACTCTAAGAATGTTTAATGATCTCACGAGTGTGCCCTCGTAGGATACCGTGAACTGAATGATGAGTTGTAGAAGTTGTACACTTTGTTGGGATGGACAAAACAATAAACTGCTTTAACCAACGTGCCTGACTGCAACTGGAATGTCCACCTGTAGTCTTATCGTTTGAGTCCATCCAGGCGTTTCAATACCTCATGGCTTATTAACGTTTCCCAGCAATTTAACAGTAACATAAAAATGAAAAAAAATGTTTTAAGCTATTTTAAAGAAAAATGTTCTCAGTTCATTTATTCTTTGAGAACTTATAATAATATTTTTTAAGACCAAAAGCCTCTAAGTTAATATTATTATTCTATTGTAAGAAGATGGATACCACTAGCAGATCATTTACTTTACTTTACATTATTGTCATTGTCATAACAACAGTTATGAACAGCAACAACATTCTGATGGAGTATCATACACCTACACATGAAAAAATTAGCACATAGTTGTGTGAAAGAACTTTGCAAGGTTCAGATGATCAGTGTAAACACAAATAATAATACAGCATCTAAGGTCAAGATAGAAGAAGGGAGAACTGTAAATAGCCAGATGTTGAAGGGTAGGAGATGGTTGCTGCAGCAATGTAATATCCATTTCACAATTATTTTCATGACGAGATTTGAGATGTAAGGATAGTGGGCGGGGTCACAGAGAGATGCTGTTTAACAGTCTCCGAGCCTGTGAGTACAGAAAGTGAGCCATTCTGGTGGTCCTGGTACCTATAGACCTTCTGCCTGAGGGTAGCAGATTGAATAGGTCATGTGCATGACGGTACCTGTCCCGCAGGATGTTGTTGACTCGTCTCAGACAGCGGGTTGTATAGATAGTTCTGATCTCCCCGAGGGTGATCCCAGTGATCTTCCCAGCTGTTTTATCCACCCCCTGGAGAGCGTGTTGGTCCGCCTTAGTGCAGCTGGAGAACCACTCTAGGAATACATAGGTTAATACACTTCCAATAGCACTGTTAAAGAAGTTAATCATAAGCTGCTGAGGAGTTTTGGCCCATTTCAGTTTCCTCAGAAAGAAAAGGTGCTGCTGGGACTTTCCCATGGCTGAGGCACGGATAGTACCCCAGCTCAGGTTCTGTCACTGTCATGCCCAAAAAATGAATTTTGTGACTCTCTCAACTGCTTCATTTCTGATGTCAAGTGTAGAGTGGATGCTTTTACTTTAAAATGAAATGTTTCAGCACAAAAAAAGAAACTGTCCAGATGACCTGACTGAAAAATGCTGGATTATATACCTGGATTATTGAGCATGGACGTTGTTGTTTTCAACCAGTTTGACAAGACTGTCAACGAGGAAGAGGGCTGGCAATGGAGGAGGGGGCGTACCAAAGAGGCCATCTTATCACAAGCAGAACTGGTTTGTTCCACTTTGGAGTAAGCTGTTGGAGGAAGACTCAGTTTTGTTGTGTGTTTCCTTGACTGATGAAGCCTTCTGGATCAAAGGTGAAACGTTTCAGCACAAAAGAAAGAAACTGTCCAGATGACCTGACTGAAAAATGTTGGATGTTTTTACTTTGTTTGCAAAAATCCACAATGATTTTCTTGGTTTTCTTTATGTTAAGAACCAAGTGGTATTTGTGACACCATGATACCAATTGTTGTACTTTACTTTTATATGCTGTCTCGTTGCTGTCATTGAGCCCCAACAATGTGATGTCATCAGCATATTTAACGAGATTTGATGGTGAAGAAGCTGTGCAGTCGTGAGTGAGGACAGTATAAAGCGCTGGGCTGAGCACGCAGTCTTGTGGGGCCTCCGTGCTGATGGGAAGAGTGGGGGAAGTGTGCTCACCCACTCTCACACACTGTGTACGGTTAGTTAAAAAGTCCAAAATCCAATTGTATAGATCCTTGTTCAGTCCAAGATCGTGTAACTTTGGTAGGAGTTTGTTCGGCCGTATGGTGTTAAAAGCTGAACTAAAATTGACAAAGAGTCTGATTGGTAACTCTAAATTGTCCCCAGGTGTGAGTGAGAGAGTGAATGGTTGTTTGTCTCGTTTGTCTCTATGTCTGTGATGAACTGGAGACATGTCCAGGGTGTCCCCTGACTCTCGCAGTGACCCCTGTGATCCAAAAAGGAAGGAGCGGGTAAAAGATAATGGATTGATGCATAGCTGGAATAGAAGCATAAAACGCTCTCTAAAATATATACACATTTACACAAGACATTAAGGATGATGCAAATTTGTAAGACTACTTGTTTAAGTGACCGTTGACTAAAGGGAGTGACTTCACTGTTTACGTTCATAACACAAAAGCTGTATTTCAATACAATATATCGATATACCTAAAAAATATTTACAAATTATTTTATGAGTGTATAGTCACTCTTATTAATGTCAAGAAGCCAAATTTAAACTTTTCATGCTTTTTCTTTTTGTCAAGCTGATTTATGGCCATACAAATGAACCTCAGCATGGCAGTACAACAAAACAGTTTTGGGGGTGATTTTGAGCTGCTTGTTGAATCCACTTCACCTTTTCCCATCCCCTTTCGGACAACAAGCTCGTTGACCCGTCCACGCTTCAGCCGGGGTCCCCGGTCTTTCAGCTTTGCGGGTCATGTTGACATGTTCAGTGCTCTTTCAGAGTAAAACTACAGGAAGTGAACTTAGAAAGAGCCACTTCAGGGTATGGGATTGTTGAACATTTAATTAGAACCACTATCTGCTATCAGTCATTGTTTCAGTCAAACAGCTATAACACGAGTGTGTTTTTCAGCAATCTTGTAAAATTATAATTTTATTTTTGTTCTTATTTTGGTTCCAAGAAACTATAAAACAGGGTTTTCATTCACACAGACCCTCATACAGCATTTTCATTATTTTTGAGTTTTAAAGGTGTAGTGTCTACTTCTTGCTCTACAATCACACGCCAGTGACTTGATCAAGTGGATTGGGATGGTTTTATGAATTTTTTTTTTGTAATTGCTGCATACTTGACTCATTAAATTTGACAACTAAATGATTAAGTTGGAATGTGCACCAGTGGAGGTTAGCAATCACCACAGGGAACGATATTAACTAATAAATTCAGAAACTTTTGCAGAAATATTCCCCTAAAGGGATCATATGGGAATGCAAATACAGGGAGCTTTGGAGCTAAACTAAGTACATTTACTCAACTTTCTATACTCGGATAAATATTTAAATACTTCTTCTCATTTTCCAGTTTTCATAATCAGCAACTTCAGGATCTCATTCCTCCGGTTAAACCACAGTTAATGCACATCTCCCTTTTTGCAGGAAGCCCCAGATAGAGTCAGCATATCTGCACGTAAACCGCTGAAACACGTTTAACAAATTCTAAAGGAGACGGCAAATGCAAAGCTGTGCTGTTTTTGGTACAAGACGTAGTCCTGAATCAAAACCCTTCAGCATACCAAGAAAACATGCTTGTGATTAATAGCAACTCTTACTGAAAGACTTGACATTTGCTTTAAATTCCTGTTCCAATTTAACAAAAAGACAGCTGAAGTGTACACACAATAGCACACACAGCATAATTACTACATCAGATATGATGTTCTGTCAGGTAAAATAAAAGGAGCAGTGGAGATGTCTGCAGATGATCTTCAGTCTGGTTGAAGCTCAGAATACTTTTGTTATTTCCACATCTATTCCTCTTCTGAGAGTTTTATGTTCTCTCATATGCCAAAGTAACCATTAGGTTTCTAGTATTGGTGTGGATGGTTTTGACCTAAATGGAAATTTGTGACCTTTAAAACAAAATATTACTAATAATAAAAGTCAAAAGCTCGGTTTTGCTATTTTTTTTTCTGTTTCACAAAATTGAGATTTTATTAAAGTTTGCCTTATTTTAATCGTGTAATCGTAGCCGTCTTGATCAAAACTTGAAGTAAACGTTATGTGCAATCTCACACCATATATGGAGAGATATTTCATGATAAAAAAATCACTGTAATGCCACTTGATTGATTGATTGTTGATATATGCTGCTGATCTCATGCTGCTGATTTATATATCTAATAATACAGTCTTGTTTTAAGATATTGAGCTAACATCTGTTGTATTATTCGCTGTTAGTCATCTCTATGTTTTGAATGCTAACAAGCTGCACATGATATTTACTTGAAACTTTTCCATTAACTATTTGAGTGAGCCATGCCTGTCTGTTAGATAAATATCTCATAAATAACTGAGAAGACTTTAGTAAAACATTCAGAGTAATCATTCTGTGTATATTTACAACCGATTAACTTTTGAAGTCAACCCAATTCAAGATGGCTGTCACAACGAAGTGACATTTGCATACCAACACACTACAGCTCAGTCAGTTGTATTCTCCTTTTCTGAATGCTAACAGATTGTTTGAAATGGTTAAGCAAGACAAAAGGCATAAAGTTCAAATAATACTCATTTTAACTAATATGTTGCTTTTAAATAATGTACTTTTTTGAAAATCTATATATTTGGCAGATATAATGTACCACTAAACATTTGACATTAGCTTTTTAAATTTTTTTTAGAGATTTATAGGCATTAATAAAGCACTGGATGGCAAGGATTATTGAGCTGCACTTTACTTAGACCTGTCTAAAGCTTTTGACACTGTGGACCTTGACATCTCATGTCATAAGCTCTCAGATGTTGGTTTCTCAGATCACACCACTGGTTGGTTCACTAACTATCTCTCAGATTGGAGGCGGTGTGTTCAACATAATTGTACTTCTTCCAGTTATCTAAAACTAACTGTTAACAATGGTGTACCGCAAGGCTCAGTCTTAGGTCCCACCCTCTTCACAATCTACATATGTACAACCTACAATGTAGGTTAGATCACCCCTAATGCATCCTTACATTTCTATGCTGATGGTACCGTTGTTTACTCTCAAGCTAAAACAGTTGCTAAGGTTTTGCAGCTTTTGCAATCTGCTTTTGACGTCATCCAGTCAGATTTGTTCCATCTCAAACTTGTATGAAACACTGACAAAACCGAAGGGATGTTTTTTTCAAATAGGAAGTCAGTCCCAGCAGTCCTTCCCTTGATTTCATCTTTGAATGGTATCCCTATTGAGTTTGTCGATTCCTTTGGGTATCTCTTTTAAGCCCCATGTCAGAAACTTGATAAAGAAACTGAAAGTAAAACAAAGTTTCTTTTTCAGAAATAGATCCAGTCTAACTCTGAATTCTAGGAAACACCTTGTAACTGCAACTTTCCTTCCCTCCATTGACTACGTTGACATTATTTACATGAACTCACCTACAAGCATCTTGCAGATGATGGACACTGTCTATCACGGTGCACTAAGATTCATAACTGGCTGTAACTACCGTACCCATCATTGCACACTGTCCACTGGTTAACTGGTCACCATTAACTTCACACAGACTCTGTCACTGGCACATTTTCATCTTTAAATCACTCCTTGTTCTATTGCCTTCATACATCTCCTCCTACATGTCACTACATGAGTGCAGCTACAGCGTGCGCTCTCTGGACATTATTACCTGCAGCGCAGTTTCCCCTCAATAAGATAAATTAAGATATAATTTTATTGATCCCGCAGAAAATTATTGATGCAGACTAAACTAGGCAAAAGAGCCTTCTCCTACTCAGCTCCTGTCTCCTGGAATATCTTGTAACAAAATCTGATGCTCTCAACTTTGACCTCTCTAAGTGGCTTCAAACATCTGCTAAGTTCATGGCAAAAACCAATGCAGACATGTTCTTGTTTTTCTATATATCGCTCTATAATGTAGCTGTTTTTGTTTCTTTTTTTAAATATAGTTTTCTTCCATTTATTTATTTTTTTCAATTTACATGCCTTCTTTTAATATTGTCTGGTGTTGTCATTGTTGTTTACTGTTGTCATTGTTGTTTACTGTTGTCATCGTTCTTTGTTAAAAACAGGTCTCTCTCTTGTTAATGAGTTTTCGAGGCTCAATGAGGCTAACCTGTATAAATACAGGTTGAATGAATGACGATTCAGATATTCACATTTTCTTCCTCTGTAAATGTGGGGACAGTCAACTCTTCCTCACCTCTTTTGTATCTTTTTGTCCCCTGCCGTGCAGCAAAGTAATGGAATTGGAAATACTCTCAGTCCATGTATATCTGTGCATGCTGTGAGCGTGATAACTTGACAAAAAAAGTAAAATACAAACTTTCTTTATAGTGTGTGGCTACATCTAGGCATAAGAAAGATTAGTTTTGAAAAATTTGTTGACACGTCCAAATTCAAGGTGGCTGCCATCATACTATGTAAACATATAAACTTTGTGAGTTAACTAACTTGAAAAAATAAGCAATGTACCACCTTCTATTTTGGTGTGTGGCTTCATTTAGGTGCAAGAAATTATCCTTTTGAAATTGGGTTGGCACCTCAAAATCCAAGATGGCTACTGCCCTGCATGTATTTATATATGAATGTAAAACTTGTGAGTTGAATAGCTTAAACTTTAAGCACCATGCTAACTTTGATTTTGGTGTGTGGCTACATCCAGGTGTAAAAAATGTCCATATCAAAAATGTGGTTGCCACGTCAAGACCCAGTTCAGAAAAACACTCGTCTTGAAAACGACAAACATTTATTTTCACATACCTCAGCAATGGGGAGCATCGGCATCGAAAGCATCTGTAGTGTGTGTTTGTGTGTGGGGGTGGGGGAAACACATTGTTGCGGGGGGTCTGGGAGTCCTCCCACAGAAAATTATGAATACAGTAGATGCCATTTTCTGCATTCTGGTGTATTTTAACGGGTTGTTAAACATCTAGTTTTACCTACATAATTGATCAATTAAGTTGATTCAACAACTATTTTAGAGAGCACGGCACAACAAGAGGTAGCCTGACCAACATTCATTCAAACTTTATTTATACAGGTTAGTCTCACTGAGCCACGAGGACTCCTTTAAAAGAGAGACCTGCTTTAAACAAAGAACACAGATGAGGTACAGACAATAATAGACAATCATATAAAAAGCATATAAAATGAAAAATAAATGGAAGAAATGACATAAAAACGAAACAAAAGCATTATAATGCGATGTAAAATACTAAAAACAGGAACGTCTTCATTGGTTGTTACCATGAACTTAGTAGTTGTTTAAATTCACTTAGAGAAGTCAAGGTCAAGAGCTTCAGATCTTTTTGCAAGGTGTTCCAGGATATAGGAGTGGAGTAAGAGAAGTCCCTTTAGCCTAGTTCAGTGTGCACTGAGGATACACTGCAGGTAATTATGTCTTGTAGCTGTAGCTGCACTGATGGAGTGACATGTAGGTGGAGATGTATGAAGGCAACAGACCAAGAAGTGATTTAAAGATGAAAATGTACCAATGAGAGAGTCTGCGTGAAGTTAATGAAGACCAATTGACCAATGAATAACAGCTCTCCTTGTGTGAATAAAGCACGCTGCATTTCTCTCACGCATCCTAACCCCAATTAACAACTGTTGGCACTAATGTAGCGCTAAGCTAGCACGCCACATAGAGGTGTCTCCCCCTCCTCCCACCCCGTCCACAAACAACCCCCAAAGAGATGAGCTCGCTGCCAAGCCAAGTGACCTCGAGGAAACACTGCACGCGGTGTGGTGACTTGTTGTAGGTAATCAGGAAAACCCGGAGTGGATTTTTAGTGGTTTGAGTATTCTCCTATTAGTCAAGTGGAATGTATTGTTTCATGAAGCAATAGAAACAGCACTGGTGAACTACAATGTGGGGGCGGTCCAAATGAGCATTTTGTAAATGTAAGGGGGAAACATATTCCCATATAACTGATGCGACGCCTATGATGGGGAGGCATCTGCGTACTGCTTGTTTGATGTTGTACACAACAATGATCTGGAGAGTGTACACTTTCTTTAGTCATACTGCCAGTTTAAATTTCAGATATTCACATATTCCTCTTCTGTATTTTTACCATGAACAAACATTTTTACTTTTTAAAAAATAAACTGACCAGAACGTCTAGAGAAACACGATGCAACCGCATGCATGCATCACCTCATTTGGGTTATGAATGTCAGCTTAACGTATATGTTGCAATTCAACATTTTTTTAGGTGCAGCAAAAATGCACATTGTAGTAATAATCCAGAGCCTACTAATTATGTATATAAAATCAAAACTGAGTCAATTATTTTCTGCTCTGAAACACAAGAAATAGGAATATAAAAATAGCAGCAATTAGCATAATCGTGAAGTGTTTGCAATATTTTTATTATCTACGCCAGTAAATTCTAGTCATGTTTTATGTTTATAATCTCTTTTCACACTAGATAAAACATCTAATTGCACAATGTTTTGATATAAAATAAGTCAAATAAATCAGAAATGTAGAGCGCCTGGCTGAGTGCTTCAGCTTATTATAAAGGGACTGCCTGCTTAGTTTATTGCATCGCGGTCCCTCACCATCCATCACCTTTTAGCACCACTGATTATCCTGGCAAACGATAATTACATGGCACGTCTCTGCACTGTGGAGGGGAACACTAACAGTTATCTGACCAGCTGAACAACAGCTCGTGCGCAGGTCTGACCTTAACATTACCGCTGGGTGCTCGCTCGTGTGAATGACTGCGTGCCGCTGTGATTGTGCAAATGAGTTTATGTTCATCTGAGCAGCCCCTGACCTTTTTTAAGATGCTGCAAGACAAAAATAATTAGATTTTAAAGCCACTTTCTACAGTAAAATATCCACAACAACCTGAGGATTACAATATTTTCTAAAGTTCGCAGTCACGTAATATTTATGCTGAAAACATTTAAAATATACTTTTTACTTTTCATTTTCAGGAATGATCACGTATCGTTTAGCATTCATTCAAACACATTTAGGTCGTCATATTTATCTGAAAGGATGCTAAATTTATAGTGAATTTGAAAATTCCTTTGATCTAAGTTGCCTTTTTGTCACAGTTAACTTCTGACCTCAGCCAGTGGATCTTTGTCAATACACGTTTATGAGATGCGTATTCACAAGGGCCACAAATATCTCAAGAGGCTCTCAAGCATTCTGAAATTTCTCATGAGTAGTGGGGCTTTGCTCTTGTATCACAGGATTTATATCAATATGTTTTTTAAAAAATCACAGAAAAGAGAGTTGTCAAGGTGAAGCACCTTGTATTTTTTTTCTCAACTTAGTTTCCATATTTATAGTGTCAGAGCTGTATTTATTTCAATCCACTACATGCATTTCCTCAAACTGCTATACATTTTTTGGGGCTGTACTTTTCCATCTAACAGTTTCACAGCCAGGTTATGCTTAACATATTCTATTTTGCAATTTATGTTTTACATGTAACATTACAAAGAATGAGATCGCAGATACAGGAGGTTGAAATGAGTTTCCTCTGCAGGGTAGCTGGACTCTCCCTTAGAGACAGGGTGAGAAGTTCAGTTATCAGGAGAGACTCGGAGTAGAACCACTGCTCCTCCACATCGAGAGGAGCCAGTCGAGGTGGTTCGGGCATCTGGTAAGGATGCTCCCTGGGCGCCTCCCTAGGGAGGTGCTTCAGGCATGTCCGACTGGGAGGAGACTCCGGGGAAGACCCAGAACACGCTGGAGAGACTATGTCTCTCGGTTGGCCTGGGAACGCCTTGGGGTCCCCCCAGAAGAGCTGGAAGAGGCTGTGGAAAGAGATGTCTGGGCCTCCCTGCTCAAGCTGCTGCCCCCGCAAATCAACTTTGGAACAAGCGGAAGAAAATGGATGGATGGATGGATGGATACCTATGCTTAATTTGAGCTGGATCCTGCTGGAACAGGATCCGGTAACTCTCTTATTTTGACAGCGTGCATTCTGGATACTGTTTGCTTGGATCCGGTAACTCTCAGGCTTAATAATAATGAAGTAATGAAGTAATGAACCAATATGACTGCCTTGAATGAATAAAATTTATATTGCATATGTAAAATGAAAATAATTACATAAACACTCATTTTAAACACAAGAGCCACTTACGGGCGTATGATCTGCCTCCTCAAGTAGCATTTCCATGTCTACCCTTAAAAAAATATCTGCCCCCAAAAGATTGGTGGGGGTGAGTGCCAAGCTAATCAGGAGTGGTACGTGGGCAGTGCCTGGAGGTTTCACATTTAGAGTCAGACAGCAACAAGCGGGGACAAATACTGGCTCTGAACCATCAAGTGTGTGTGTGTGTGTGTGGGGGGGGGGGGGGGTAGGATGCTTGACAGAAGCAGAGTGATTACAAATGTAGGTAAATGTAGATGTTTAACAACACGTTAATATACACCAAAATGCAGGAAATTGAATACTTTATTCAAAATTTTGTTTAGGACCCCCATACCCCCTCTGCTCCCAACTATTTCAGCATAGATCGGTTTACAAATTAATCTCTGATGGATACACGGATAGATGTATGGATGGATAACTGGATGGATGGATGGACTAACGGATGGATGGACAGAGGGATGGATGGATGGAAGGATGAGTAGCTATTGGTCTGGTTGTTTAGTCAGTATTTATTTTTGTATTTATTCAAAACTAAAATTGTTCTGACAGCTTTCTACTGCTGGTAGCATACTCATAACTTATCTCACAACTTTTCAAGTATCTTTATTCAAGAAATTCAAACTATCTCTAAGTATTTTACCTCTCACAATTATTTATACGTTCAATATTTGAACTGTGAGAATCTGGACCGGGTCCGTCCCTGTAACTGGCCCGACTCCCCACCTCCGGCGTCTGGTTCTTTTATTCCCAGGTGGAAAGCAAACTCACACAAACTCAATAAAATTAGGGGATATAATTTCTGTTTACCAATTTAATGTTCATCAGGCAGGAAATAGTTACAGGTTCAGCGCTGAATGTCTCCGACTCGACACGCAAGGAGCTCACAAAAACAGGAAGAGCTGACGTGGCTCAACCCTC
>NC_056517.1:3260757-3277580 GCF_014905685.2 Nematolebias whitei | reverse complement strand
GTTGTCATTCAGGTGTACATCCAAGTACTTGTAGCTGGAGACCACTTCCACCGCAGATCCTCCTAAGTTCGGGGCGGTAGGTGTGTTTGTTCCGACTGAAGTCCACGATCATCTCCTTTGTCTTCTTCACATTTTTATGAGTGTTGTTCTTCCTGCAACAGCTCTCCAGATGTTCCACGTCCTGCCTGTATCTGGACTCATTGTTGTTTGTGATGGATCTAGCACCGCTGTATAATCTGCAAACTTTACAATGTGACAGCCAGGATGAGTAGGTGCACAATAATTTGTGAGCAGAGTGAACAGGAGGGGACTCAACACACAGCCCTGAGGGGAGCCAATTCTGAGTGTTTTGGTAGAGGAGGAGAAGTTGTGGCTTCTCACAGACTGTGGTCTGTTTGTTAATAATCTAGGACCCAGTTGCAAATGGAGGGGCTTAGTCCTAGTGTGGATAGTTTGTCCATCAGGGTTTAAGGGATCATGGTGTTGAAGACAGATGTGAAGTCCACAAAGATCATACGGACGTAGGAGTCCTTCATCTCCAGGTGGGTGAGAGCAGTGTGGACCCCAGAGCAGATGGCGTCTCCTGTTGATTGATTCTTGCTGTATGCATTCTGGTGAAGGTCCTCGCTGATGTTGATGGTTGTTTTGATGTGGGTCATGACCAGTTTTTCAAATCATTTTGTGACTATCGGGGTGAGGGCTACTGGCCGATAGTCATTCAGACCAGTCACTGTAGAGCTTTTTGGGAGTGGGGTGATTGTGGCGGTGTTACCTTTGTGGTTTAATTCTGTTGGTAAGAAGAAGAAGAAAAAAAACAGAGGAAACAAAGTACTAATTTTAAAGATTAATAGACAGATGCCTGAACAGAAGTAATACTCTATAACTTACAAATGAAAATCTTTATTGGAATTTGTTACAAATTATGATTCACATTCTAATACATTTTAGACATATGCGTTTAAAGAAATGTAATTTGTTAAGTATAAAAGCTTGTTCCAAAACTTCACTTTCCTGCAGCAAGTCCAGTAGAACGCTGTTTTCTAATTAGGCAGTTGTTCATTATTAGAAACTTTAAATTAAAACGTCCAACATCTTCTAACCTGGGAGACCGATTATTAGAGGTTTGCCTGAAGTCTTGCTGTCCAGCAATGGCACTGATTATAATTTAAATGTCTTATTGTGCGTCTTTTTTTGAGCCATGGGCTCAACAGTGGCCTGTAGACACTTAATTTGATGTAATCAACAACTTGGCATGAACTCCTCTGATTACTGGTGACTTTATAAGACACCCAGGAAACCAGCCCGTGATGACAGTTCCGCCTGCTATGATGGAGGGCAATTTCTGTAAGTTTGATTGGATATTTGTCTTGTGGTAATTTCCAAATAGGAGGCATTAGTGATCTAGGTCAGAACCCAGTGGTAGGAGTAGGGCTGTCATTGACCACAGTTCAGTTAGACATATTTCTTAATTAGCCTCACTGTCTGCTCTCCTCAAAGTAATTAACTTGATCAGAAAAGACCTTGCCTGAAGTCGGAGCAGAGTCACAAAAAGAGAGTCATGGCAATGACTAACTGCAATAAAAAAAAAGTCAGAAATTGTATGTTTATCCCAAGCTGTCTGCAATTAGTATGCACGGAGAGCAGCCTAATTTTAAACCCTCAGATTACTCTCAGGGAAGTGATCTGGGAATTTACTATCATAATTTATTTGGCTCAAGGTGTTGGTGTTTTTCCATCTTACAGAACATTGTTGAAACAAGTTTGTACTATAGCAAGAAACAAATTAAAATTGAACATGACACTTTGACTTGTGTTTGTTTTTATTTCTCTTCTGGCTCCTTGTTGTTGTACATACAGGAGAGACAGAAAGAGTTCGACTAGACTCCATGGAGACTGAAAGATAAAGCATTACACGATCGTCACTGTAATTGCATTCGAGACAACAAACGAAGTTTAGAATCGGCTTTTGTTTCTTACGTGTTTTGGTGCCGCATCCTTTCCCCCTTGATAGGATTACTTCATAATTTGTACAAAGAAACAGAAAACTGGTATACTTTCATTCAGGAAGGTGGTTCATGTAGAGAGGATCGTTCAGGGCAACTTAACAAGCTAACACAAAATAAAATCTAATTTGAGACCAAAATGCACCAATAATTTCTACAAGACATGCTGCACTTTGATGATCTACAGGAGCAAATATTGTATTCAGTACCTCATAGACTTGTTTTAATAGAGAACGCTTACAACATGGAACATTTCTTACAGTGACCATCATCATAAACATCTTTAACTTTTTCCACTACAGACACTGGAAACTACAGAACACACGCTAAAGATTAAACATTAGACAAATTAGGTAGTTTATTTTTTATTTTCTACATTTATTCAATAAATAATTACTAATTAAACTGCATAAGAACTCAGATATTTTCTGTTTGATACAAACTGTAGAAAAATTCAAACCTGCAGCAGGTAGACTTTATCAAAGGATGAAAATCAAAAACAAAGCTAACAAAGGTGTATTTTAGTAAAGAGGTGAGTTCAAGAGACTTTGTTATCCCTGTACATACATTATATTAGGAGCATTATATTATAGATGGAGTTTGTCTTTTTTTCTATTTAACAGGTGCGTTTGATAAAGAAAGAAATCAAGCTGTGATGGCACATGATGCTGGTGCTTTTTTGCAAGAAAGTTGCAGAATCGAAACCTAGCCAAGATCCCGTTTAGGTGGAGTTTGCATGTTCTCTCCGTGCATGTGTGGCTTTTCTCCAGGTACTCTGGTTTCCTCCCACAGACCAAAAACATGCATGTTAGACTGATTGGTAACTCTAAATTGTCCCTAGGTGAGAGAGAGAGTGCATGGCTGTTTGTCATTTGTCTCTATGTGGCCCAGTGATGGACTGGAGTGCTGTCCAGAGTGTACCCCCCCCCCCCCCCCCCCCCACACACACACACACACACTCTCACACCGTGGTAGCTGGTCATGGACAACAGTGAGTCTCGTGATCTGGGAAGGAAGAAGTGGTTAAAGATAACTCATGGACGGATGGAAGTTAATGACAGTTTCAGTAAAACCCAACTAGTGCTAACCGAAAGAAAAGGTTAACTTACATTGGAGATGTATGTAATTGGATTTGGACTCATTATCTTTGCTGCTGATTATCCATGCTGCTGATTTCTTACCCATAAGCTGCTGTATTCCTATCTGCTCACAAAAAACTCATGTTCAGGCTGCAGTTTAATACACCATTTTATATTATATTATTACTGTTTAGATAACAGTAGTCCCTCACTAATTTTCAGTTTGTTAATCGCAGACTAGCTCTATCACAGTTTTTCAAAATAAGATTGAACATGGCAAAGAATTGGCTGATTGATTGATGAGCCGCACGATCGGCATAGAATTATTATTTAAAATGTAGCACCTGCTGCACATTTGTGCAGCCCAGAGCTGCAGAAAAAGCTTCCTCTTGCACCTTTGTGCAGCACATACTGCAGAATAAGCTTCTTTCTGCAGCTGATCAGCTGTTCTCTGTGCAGAGCAGAGAAGTGGGCGTGGCCAAGAGCGCACGACTGTGTATCTTAAATCATTATATACTGTTTCATTTTTATACTTTATAGTTTTAGCTATTTTTGGGCGTAACGGGGATCTTGAGTACACAATTTCATTCCACCTCATGTACCACATATGATGCAAATAACAATAAAGTCACCTTGAACCTAAACGGTTAATTCCAACATTTAAAATCTTTTCTTTGCATAAAACAGTGCGTAGCAACTAGATTGTGTTTTGGGAATGAGTACCAGACACACCAAGTTTTAGCTCAATCTAGTTAATACTGACCAAATTACTGTTTTGTGTTTGTTAAAGCTCGTTGGCTGTTGTGGCCATCAACAATCAGATTCATGCCAAAAGTTAGTCGAGGTACTTCCAACGACTGAGTGTGTCATTGAAATCCATCCAATGGCTTGAGATATTTTACTAAAGTGACAAAAAAAAAAAAAAAAACACAGAGAAACAGGCAAAAACATTATCGCTCACATATTGCCTTTTGACGTTATATGACAATTAGTGGCTAACTGCTAAGTGGGGGGTAATGAGCATAAACCATTTAAACCATGACACAGAGGTCTATGTGGGCCATGCGATATAAATGTATGCTGTAACTGTAATATAGACCTGTAGGCATAGCTCAGATTCAAAGTGATGACTCTCATTTTCACCCAGTCTATCATCTCAGTGTTTGTGGTCCTGAAATATGAGATGGCGAGTGCAGAGACATAAACAGCTGCATAATATTAATGGTTCCACCAGATATTATTCTCATATATTTATCACAGGCATTTCATTTCAGAGCTGCTGCCTCTTATGCTTACCTTTATTTATCACCAGAACTTGGAACAAAAGGAAATTCTCTCCCCGCTACTTAATGGTAAACAGCAAATAGTCAAAATTTTTCCTCTTCCCATTTCTCCTAATCTCCCATATGGATCTGTGCAGGCTTAAAGTCCATCTTTTCCAATTGGCTAATGATCTATTTCAAGCAGTTGGAAAATATCCGTCTCAGTTAGTTCTAGTGTTGAAAATTTTGAGAGATTGTGCTGAGGGGAGTGCAAAATCAATAAAGCTATCAGAGAACGGTGACATGATGTATGCCGGCCAGGCAGCTACTCCACACGAGCGGGACAACTCTGCACAGTCATAAAAAGATGAATATATGCTACTTGAAATATCAAACTGTGTACAGTAAAAACAAAGCTATATCGGTAGTTGTCTTGCGCTGTCATTTATCTCAAAAAGTAAGATTTACTGTTGTTGGGACCTCTAAGTCAGAGAAAGGAAAACAGCAATATTTGTGGCTAGAAAAGTTTTCTTTAAATGATGCAAGTTTGAGCCTCAGCATGTCCTGTATGACATTTTCTTGAGCAAAGCAGAATTGCACAGTCAGTTTCAGCCTCAAAAAATATATTCTGGGCAAGAAGGAAGCAATAGATGACATATAAAAATCTGACTCAGCTCTATTAGATGAAATTTTCTCCAGTTACCTGAAAACAGGCAACTTGTCAGAGCCGTAATCCTTGATGAATAAACGCGCATTATACTTCCAATTACAGCGCTAATCTGAAAATGTGTTCTCTATGGCAAGTTGGTGTTTTCATTCTTTTCCGATCCAGGATTTAGGGGCGTTATGGGAGCCACAGCATTGTCTGAGCATGCATGGTTAAATGAAGAAATAGATTTCGTTAATGAAAAATGCAACAGATGGTGGCTGTAAACCCAGTCCCTGCAGAGCATGAACATTTCCTGCAGAATGACGGAGAGCGGATTAAGGTCATTTTTGCCTAGTTTTTCAATTTATAAATTCATGCTCAGAGGGAAATAAGAGGGGGAGGGGTTGGCATCCTGCCTCGACACTTACTGGGAAATACAAATGTCAATGAGCACATCGAGAAAATGTGCAAATATTCAAATGGAAGAAAAATGGTTAAGGAACGGAGCCATCATACCAGCTATCTCACCCTGGAAGCTCCACTGCCCCCAAATAAGCCTGTTGTTTATCAGCATGAAAACAAGACTTGAGATCACCAGAGTGTCTTGTTTGAAAAGATGACAACCCCACAAAAAAGTTGGAAAAAAAAATCACAGCTATTCATTTGCCTCGTTCATTTTGTTGTCAGTTTAATGCTCACTGCCAAATTATTAATCAAGCTCCATCAAGGTTGCTTTCTTTTTACCATAATAATGAAAATAGTTCCTGTTCATGAAAATCTATCTGCTGTGTCCTTGTGCCTTCTGCGGTTTCATACCAACGATGTTCCAATGTCATCATTTGAATAGAACAATCTTTGTGAAATCAATGGCCAATTCTGACTGAACAAATTGCATTTCATTTCTCCCACAGCTGACAGAATAGGAGTTGGGTCTGCTCTTTGTTTCCTTTTTTTACTCTCCCTCTGTCCTATCTGTAGTCTTTTGCCAGTGCTGCTCGTCTTCATGTAACATCAAACTGCACAGCTAGCATGACAGCACACGGATGGGTGTAAACACACAAAAGGAGACAAGGGAGAAACAGTACTGGCACCACGTTAGCAAAATAGCACTGGCAACACACTTGTGTCGAACTTGAAGCACCCGCATGGCAACTTTCCAGAGAATCTACAAGCTAGTGGCTGTGACAGATGCCAGGGATGCGGAGAAGTAAGTGTCACATATCTGCATATGCTTGTCGTCTTGCTCGTAGCGTCACGTACATAGGAGCATATGTCTGATGAAGGTCGGCGATTTGAAGATGTGGCATCTCTGCAGTTTTTTAAAACTTTGGCGGCTGCTGGAGTTACTCAGGCTTCTCTCTTCTTCCCTTTCCCTAATCCTGCAATGAGAGGAAACAATGACCAACAGATGGATGTGACAGCATGAATATGTTACAAGAAGTGCAAATAAATAAAGAGATAAACCTGTCAGCCACTTAGAGTAAAGGATGAAGCACTGCTGTTAACACTGTTTTCAAGTTTAATATGATTTTGAATTAGATTAATTGTGAGTGGAGAGTATCTTACCTGCAGTAGACAGCAGAGTGATATCAGACTGGGTAATCACTAAGAAATTCATGCTAAGAAACAGATTCAAGCTAACAGACACATACAGATGGCAGGGGATTTTTGGTCAAGGTTGTTTATCACTAACTATTGTTAAATTAATGTGTGTGAGTTCGGGGAGTTGTTTTCTTCTCAGAAAGGAGCCTGCAGGCACCGGACGCCTCCCTGTCCGTGAGCTGGGAGGCTGAGGTCATTGTGACCTGTAGTAGTTGACATTAGAGTTGCAGTCAGGCCCAAAAAATCAGATCAGACACGGCCCCAGCCCATAGCCATCATTTCCGAACCCCACCCAACAAGTTAACAGTAATTGCAGGTCCGAACCAGAAAACCCCCAACATTTTAATTAAGCTTTGACTGTTTATATAGTTAATAAAGGTCGGCGGACGCACGTGGCTGAGTAAAAGGGGGCAGAGGATCAAAGCTGATGGAGTGTTTGTCCTTTCATGGTCATCAAAGTGCCTTAAATCCCTGCTTCTGCCTGCATTCTGCATTATTCAGACACGGACCCCGCTCTGACATGGCAGATATTTTGGGATCTCACCTGTTTGCATCGTTGGCCGCGCGTGTCTGCAGAGTGCAGCGGCTGAAAGAACGTCCGTTTGTGCTTGGAAGGCTCGCTGCCTGGCAGTATAGTCCCATCTCAAGCTTAACTTAACTATTTTTTACCTCTTTCAAGGCCGGTCAGTGTGCAGTCAAATGATCGCGTGTGGCTGGTGAAAATATGGTAAGCCATGTTGCCATATAATTGGATTATCAGCTGCATGCATCCACTGACACGATCAAAAGCCCGACACTGGCCCGGCCCGCACATTAAGCACATTATTATGGCCTGGCCCTAATCCGGGTTGGGCCAAGCCGGGCTCTGGGTTTGGGTTAGAAATGCCAGCTCTAGTTGATATGAATGTATAAAAAATACTTTTTGCATACTGTCCGGTGCAGCTCCTTGTGACTGGGCTTCAGTGAAATATCTGTGTAAACCAAGAGTGACTATCTGTCCTTGCAAGTAAACTTGGTATCAAAATATTTTCCTGTCACCATGTGTGGCTCCTTTTAAGTAAGTAAGATAATGAGAAGATACTTTATCCAACAACAACAAAAAAAAAACCCTCAACTTTCATGAGTAATTTTGCATGAAACAGTTATGGTATCCCTTTGCTGCTTGTTCAACTTTCAGTAAACTCTTTGCATCGTATTTACTGGATGTGTCTTTCCCTAAATGATCTCACTCACAGTCCAAAATAATAACAACATACAGTAATAAAAAAATAAAAATAATAAAAATACTAATTGTTTATGAAAACAGCAACAACACTATTCGCAATAGTTCTAATGATGATTCTCAATTTAATTGAAAACTTGTGTTGATAAGTCTTACTTAGTTGTTATATGTTCAAGTCTTCATTTTTCTAATACCTTTGATCATATTTAGATATTTGATGCTTTAAGAAACATGATTGTGTATGTGGGAGTAGCCTCACCCACACAGAAGCAGACGCAGCCTCACAACTCTGGCTTCAAATGTCCAACATGGCTGCGCCCACAAACTAGATGCTGCCAGCTTCACTTCTGAATAACAGAACGAGACAGAGAGGATTTGCCCATCAATATGCAGAGCTTTTGGTTTTACATGATACAAGTTTTGTCTGAGTGGTTTTTAGGTTGAGCAATGGTTAGCCAACAGGGATTCCTCCCTGATTATCCAAACATCAATCCTTTTTACCCCGTCTGGTGTACTTATCATTTTACAAAGTGGGCAGGAGGAGTAACTGTGACTGAAAATCATTTAACCCCTTCCATCTGTGCTTTAACCCCAGTGTCCTTAATAGTTGGAAATTCTCTGCCAACCTTGACAACATTATCATCCATCATCATCACCACATTTTTTAAATCGTTGCATCTGGTGTCAAACACATAAACACTCTGTCACAGGAAAGTTACGGCCAAAGCATGCTTTCAATCATAGGCGAGATAAATTATGCTCAGATTGTGACTGTAATTGAGAAAGCCGGAGGTTTGAAGCGTCACATGGCCTGCTGGGAATAGTGGAGCCTAATGTGACAAATGGCAGACGTTGCAGTGTTGAAGACTTTGATGACAACGTGGCAATATAAAGAAGGTTAAGAGATTAGGAGAGTGAATGTGTTGCAGAAAGTGATAAAGGAAAGGATTTTCCTCATTGGAATTCAGGGCAGACGTACGGAGCACATCTCAGAATAAAAAAGTGGAACACTGAGTCGCTGTATCCTTTTATCAGAGCAAGAATGTCTAGAAATTTAAGACCACCATATTTTTAGAACCCCATCAACCTGGCCTTTATATAGCTCGATAAAATAGGCCTCTATGTTTGGTTGGAGATTGAGCTCGACTTATTCCACCATCCGAGACGTTTTTTTTTTTAACACTCCCTCTCATGGGGAGGACATTCACATGGGGAAAATGTATGGGCTACATCACTGAATCTTATTTAGATTGATGGAAACTGCTCACCCTGTCAGCATCTCAACATGACTGTGAGCAAAATGATTCAGATTACCTTGGGAGCTTGGTGGAAAGCAATGTGAGTGAGGGAAGGAAGACAGACTCACTTTCTTTATGCACATCAGGAACGGGAGCTAAATTATCTTGGTATATAAGAAATTAAATAAAAGATAGTCAAACAAGGATTATGAAAAAGTGCATGAAGACATTCAACAAGACAAACAGGCATGCAGCCTCCTGTTGGCTTCATACTCTGGGTGTTCGTTAATCACCTTCTTAGATCTTCCTCCCTGTGGGTGGGACCATTACCCTTCACTGGTGGTGTTTTTGTCACCCAACACACTCTCGTCATTCAGATCTCATGCGTACAGTTGTGTTTCTTGTGCTAAACCAACCTAATTAGAGGAACCAAAGATAATGAACAAATAAACAAATGAAATGGAGTATGAGGAGCAAGGTGACAGCTTGTCAAGGTATTTAAGACAACGTCCTTGAGAATCCTGCTGCGTGCATCACCAGGTGGCTGCTAGGGTGGAGTTTTACTGGACCCCATGTGAATGGAGGAGTATCTGCTGCTCACTGGGAGAATTCTTCATCAAGGGAGAGTGTGGCACCATATGGACTTCAGTTCAAAGACTGCTAGCTGTAGACTGTTTCAGATGTCATTGATCTTTTTATGATATTGGTGGAAATGTCGTCATTAGAAATGGACAGCATACCTTATTTTTAAACATATCACCATGTAAAATGTGCATAAGCTCAAAACTAAAATCAATTACAAATATATAGTTTTCTTAAATGTACAGTAATATGCATACTTTTAAAATTAGACATATTTTAAGATTTTGTTTTTAAGCAAACATAAATTATTGTAATCTTTAAAATTGGTATGATCAATAGTTACCCATGCTTTTGCAAGGTTTTTGGATTTTCAGTAGATCTTAAGACAGTGTCTCGTTTGGCTCAACCTCTGCTTGGAGACAGAAATGTGGAGAAAACACATTTTTTACACTTGCAATCAAACTAAATAACTAAAGCCCCATTCACAAAGGATTAGTTTGACCTAGGGACCACAAGTAATTAATAAATTACTCCCCAATGTCTGCTTTTTATGTGGCGCATTCGCGCGTGATAACCAAAGCCTGAGATTTAGCTGAAATTTATGGACATCTTCCAGAAATGATGTTAACGCGCTGCATTGTCACGACCGGGTCGGTCCAGATAATGTGCTTAATGTGCGGGCCGGGCCGGCCTCAGGCTTTGATGTGGTTTTACGAATGAGCACAAACAAAACTAAAGAATGCACAATATAAAATTGTGTTAATGTAATTGTTGAGGAGGAGGCAGGTCTGACCGGCCGTAAAAAGGTAAAAAAAAAAAACATGTTATGCTCAGATGGACAACCTGTCACCGGCTGCACGTGTGAGCATCTGAGCCTCCGCTGACACGCCAGTTGAAAAGGACTTGCAACCTGTCCGGGGTGTCCCCTGCCTCTTGCACAGTGATGGCTGGACATGGGCACCAGCGACTCCCGCTACTCGAAAAGGTTGAAGCGGGTAAATATAACGGATGGATGGACGGGTCCACACTTGCTGTCATCCGCGATGAAGGAAGTAGCAGCATAAAAGCCGAAGCGAGCAGCGCATTCATTTAAAATAGCCTTGGTCTATATTTTTCCAAATGATTTTGCTTAAACAAAAACAAAAACCTGCCTAATTACATATTGGATCCTGCCCACTTCTGTCCAAATCACAGAGATGCCTATTTGCAATGGATTAGTTTTATCACAGGACCTCTGAGTTCAGCAAAATCTAGTAGGTAATTTGCGGGGGAATTTTTAATTTACAAATTACTGACATGGCTGATTTGCATGGGATTAACAACACAGACAATCTCTGTAATTATTACAAATAGCATGTGGTCCCTAGGTAAAACTAATCCCGTGTGAATAGGGCTTCATTTATACAGATTCTCAAGCATATTGACAAAAGTACAGAATTATTGGGTTGTAGAATTATTAAAACTAAACTGAGATGGGTTTGAGACAGGTTCTTGATGCCCACAGTGACTCTTAAATTACTTTGAATGGAAATATGACATGCAAATGTTATGAACGTTTAAATTTTCAGCAACATAAGAGTGAGACACTGAGAGACTCAAGTCAAGTAATTAAGAACTTTTTCAAACGTTTTCAGACATGTCATGTGTTAGAATCTCGTTGTTATTGTGCTCTCCACTAACTACTTATGTGCAGTATGAATCTGAAAGTGTGTTTTTTTTGTTGTTTTTTTTGCTGTGTGTTGCTTCCATTTGTGATGGCACCTGGAACAACTGTTCCATGAGACACCTGATGACTACAAGACTAAGCTGAGTCACAACTCTTGGTTGGATGTACACAGTGAACATTCTAGCTTCAACCTCTTGAGCAAAAATCTTACATGTGCTAAAAGAGGAACGTTTGTGTTTAGTTGTATCTGTGCTCCAAAACCCTTCATGAAAACTCCTCTGCGAGAAATCTTTCATTAAATCCTCCTTGCAGAGCCTCCTTTGAGAAAAAGGTATTTTGTACTATCCTGCTTTTCCTCCAAACACAAGTAAGGAGAAGTATCCTTAGCTTCTTGGCCTTTTCTGTCTTTCCGCTCTTTTGTCTGATCCAAAAACTTCACTTACCTCCATTTGGACTTCTGACATCCTCACCGTTCCTGGCGAAGATCTACAACACAAAAGAATCCAGTAAAGACAAAACCAAATTATTACAGGAAATTATATTTTGCTTCCCTTTCACTTGCGAACCTTTTAACTCCTGCTTTGAATCTTCTGCTAATTAAATTGCTCCTGGCTTCCAGTACATATTACAATAAAACTTGTTTCACTTTGTGTTTTTCATCTGAATCATTTTAGACAAAGTTTTGATCATATCTCTCTACATTTTGTTGACAGATATGGTCCATCATGATCTCAGTTTGTTGTAAAATATTGCTGTCCAGTGGGATAGTAACTTTAAATTGTTGCCACCAACAAGAGGAGTCCCAGTTTTCTGTTTGTCAAACTGTACTATTTTTGGCATTTTTAGGAAGATTAAAAATATTGTATTGTTCATCCATCCATTTTCTGCTATTTACCAATGGTTGGGTCACGAAGACAATGGATCCAGGCAGGAAACCTATTCTTCTTCACTGCAAAACTTCCCAGTTCCTCCTTGAAGATCTCAATGTCTACTTGTACCAGAGAGGACACATAATCTCTCTAGGGAGTTCCCCTTCTGCCTCAGTTTCTCCCAATGCAGCAAGCCCAGAAGTCTAAAGAGGCATCAGATGCCGAAACCACCTCAGCTGACTTATTTTGATGTGGACGTGTAGCGGCTCTACTCTGAGCTCCCCCTGGATGGTGGGGCTTCTGACTTAACCTCTAAAGCTGCTTATGTCAGTCACTTGTAGCTGGATTCTTGTTCTTTTAATCATGAATCAAAAGAACAAGATGTATGGCCATGGGCATACATGTCCATAGAAAAGAGTTTAAATGAAGGTGGACAAGTACATCAGAAGTGTTAACTTTTGATTTGTTACTCAACACAGCACACAAGGCCATGATCCATCAATACAAGAACAAGACTCTGAAGTACTTAAATTATGTTGCTTTAGTCAGAGACTCAAACTATTAAGTACTCTAAGAGACAATTTACAACTGGTTCTTTGCCAAGTTGTCTTTTATAATTTTTCATAGTTTACTTTGTCTTTTGAACATTTTGGTTTGCGGTATTGATCATGGTACATAGCTGCTTGGTTAGGCACCAAACAGAAAAAAGAGTGAGGATGCAACTAAAGCCTAAAGAATAAAATAAAACAGCTTTCAGAAATAATAAAAAGTTAATGATCAAGACCACTTTAAAATATTTTAAGAAAGTGTGGTTGTAGAAAGAAGTTAAGGATTATTCAAGGCTCAAGGAAGGAAGTCTCAATGACCCTAACAGCATGCAGAAAAGTGTATGCAGTTTCCAGTGGAGATTTGATCTTTAACAGTCCGTATTATGTGCAGTTGTAATTACCTGGACTTAGACAGGTGTTTATGGCTTGCAGGTTTGTAAATCTAAGTAAACAGGGAGGTAGGCTAATTGACCAATTCACTAAATGGTTAATAAATAATATGTTACTGCCAATTAGATTATATCATAGGGTGTTTGTGACAGGGACCATCTGTTCAAGCTAAAGGTGCTTGACCTTGGTTTAAAACGGTCATAAAAAGCTCTTTATGTTTCTGTGAGCCAATCTAAAAATGTTTTGTGCTTTTGTAAGGCACAACTAATTTTAGTTGCTAGATATTCTAAAGAACTTATTCAGTGGTTTGCAATTAAACACTGGTCCTGGTGTTTCGCTAATTGATGTCACTGATGCAATTATAAAGAATTCGGACATGTAAATGTACACAGAATGGCTTCACAACAATGTGTTTTAGAAATACAGCTTGCAGTAAATTTATTGTGTTAAATAATTTTGATCAGATGTTATGGAGTTGGGCAGCACGGTGGCACAACTGGTAGAGTTGCTGCCTCTCAGCGAGCAGGTCCCCGGTTCAAATTCTGGTCCAGGGGCTTTTCTGGGTAGAGTTTGCATGTTCTCTCTGTGAATGCGTGGGTTTTCTCCGGGTACTCCGGTTTCCTCCCACAGACTAAAAACAAGCATGTTAGGCTGATTGGTGACTCCTCTCACAGAAAAATTTGAACAACAGAGATGCCATTTCCCGCATTGTTGGTGCATTTTAACATGTTGTTATACATCAACATTTACCTACATTTGTAAACAATAAGATTACTATTTTGGAGAGCAACAGCAGGTTGTGTGTGCAGTAGCTCTGAATCTGTCAGGGGTCCTGAACCCCACTCCTCCCTCCCCTCACTTCACGGTTCTGAGCTGAGCTCTTCTCTGCTCCTGCTCCAGTCTCGTGGCACCGTTACAAGCGCCTGAAGGCTTCAGTTCTCTGTTGTCCAAATAAGGACAATCCATCCATCCATCCTGCCTGCCCGGAGATATCGCTTCAGACGCCGGGGAAAACGTGCTGGTCAGCTGGTGAAGCTGAAAGCTCTGCGCGCTACATCTTCCTCTCCTGTGTGCCCGCACCAGGTAACCTTCTTAGTTGTCTGCCGGTGTGCAGCTCGGACCGACCTGGAGGGGCTGTTATTGAACACCTGCGGCCATTAGCGTGCGCTAACTCCACCGCTGCTGACTCCACTTTGGACAATATCCGGATGTGTTTGGTCAACGCAAGATCTGTTACCAACAAAACTTTTGTCCTCAGGGATTACTTTCAAGAGCACAATTTGGACTTTCTGTGCATCAAAGAGACTTGGATGTCTCAGGGTGAGTCCAGCGCCTTGACGGAATTATTGCCACCAAACTGTTTGTATTTTAACGCCCCGCGGCCATCAGGCTGGCGTGGTGGTGGATTATTAACAATTTTCAAATCAACTTTTGACTGTAAACAACTGCCCATCCCAGTTCCCGCACCAGCTTTGAGCTGAGCGTCTTTGAACTCGGCCATTCGCCTCCGACGTTATTTGCACTCGTCTATCGCCCACCTCGATCTAAGGATTTCTTAAATGAGTTTTCTGACTTCTTGGCTGAAATCACACCAAAATATGAGCATGTTTTCATTATCGGGGACTTTAATTTGCACGTGTGCTGTCCTGAGAAGCCCTTGATTAAGGACTTTTTAGATTTATTGGACTCATTTAATTTAACTCAGCATGTAAACAGTCCCACCTAAGAGTGTGGACATATACTGGACCTTGTTTTAACTCATGATATGACTGTTAATAATCTTGTTATTGGTGATAATGTTTTTTCAGACCACATGCCAGTCCGGTTTGAGTTCACCCTCCCCCATCTAACTCCTAAGTCGTGCATGCCTGCACGTAGGACCCGGACCATTAACCACTTCACTGCCACACGTTTCACAGATGTTTATAACTCTGAAATGATCATTCAGCCCCCAGTGTTTCTTACCACCACTGAGGAGCTGACATCCCAGTTCATCTCTGTCTGCTTAAAGACTCTGGATCATGTTGCACCTGTTAAAACTAGAAAATCAAAACTGAGAGCAGAGCCTTGGCTGAGTGACGTCACCAAGGCCGTTAGGCAGCAATGTAGGAGGGCGGAGCGAAAGTGGAGGAAAGACAGGCTGCAGGTCTCTTTTCAAATACTTAAAGAGAGTTGGCGCCGTTATCAGAAAGCAGTGAAAGCTGCTAAGTCCAAATACTTCTCTGATATAATTACCTCAAACTCTCACAACCCACGTGTCCTCTTCTCCACCCTGAACTCTGTTCTCCACCTCACTGAACCATCACCTCTGGCAGCCTCAACTGAGCTGTGCGACAACTTCTTACATTTCTTTTTGGAAAAAAATTGTGATAACCAGGGCTCTCGTTTCCCCTCTAACTCATGACCCATCCATTCTACCTCAACCTGTAGCTCCTTTTGACCATTTTGAACCCATCACTCTATCTTCTTTAGAGCAGGTCATGTGCAACTTGAAACCTTCTGGTTCCCCCTTTGATGTGGTCCCCCCTCGACTACTAAAGGAGGTGTTTCCAACTCTAGGTCCGTCCATTCTTGATATAGTAAACAGTAGTTTATCCACTGGCGTGGTGCCAAAATCCTTTAAACATGCTGCCGTCCAGCCTCTCCTGAAAAAAACAAACCTTGACCCCTCAGTCGTTTCCAACTTCCGGCCTGTCTCCAAACTCCCATTTGTTTCTAAAGTACTGGAGAAAATAGTCGAGTCCCAGTTGAAGTGCTTCCTGGAGGATCACGCTATCTTAGAGCTTTTCCAAACTGGCTTTAAACCTCTCCATAGCACTGAAACTGCCCTGCTGAAGGTCTTTAACGACATCTTCAGATTCACAGATACCGGTGATTCTGTGCTGCTTGTCCTGTTGGACCTCACAGCTGCCTTTGACACCATCGACCATGAGATCCTCAATGCTAGGTTGAGGCAGTGGGTGGGCGTCACAGGATCAGCCCTCATTTGGTTCAGATCTTACCTCGCTGACAGATCCTTTTGTGTCTCCATCAAGGATTTTAGTTTCGCAGAGGCAGAGCTTAAATGGGGGGTTCCGCAGGGATCCATCCTGGGTCCCCTCCTATTCTCTTTATACCTGCTGCCACTTGGTGCTATTTTCTGGAAACACAACATGCCCTTCCACTTCTATGCCGTTGACTGTCAAATTTACTTCCCCCTAAGACACAATGGTAAATGTTCTATTCAACCGGTGCTCCATTGCCTGGCTGACATCAGGGACTGGATGGCTTTAAATAAAAAAAAAAAAAAAAAAAAAAAAAAAAAAAAAATGTTGTTCCCTCCCAATGACATGATCACAAACCACTGTGTCAACCTCTCCGCTCAAACCCTGTCATAAAAACAAAGAGTCACTAATCTGGGCGTGATAATTGACCCTTCCCTGAAGTTTAACAATCATGTAAACATTATTGTTAAATCATGCTTCTTCCAACTGAGGCGGCTGTCTAAACTGAAGCTCATATTGTCCAAAAAGAACCTGGATACAGTAATACATGCATTCATTACATCTAGGCTTGATTACTGCAATTCACTCCTGTTTGGTATCAGTCAGACCTCCATTGCACGACTACAACTGGTCCAGAATGCAGCAGCCTGATTTTTAACCAATACAGGCAAAAGAGAGCACATTACACCAGTTTTGGCCTCACTGCACTGGTTACCAGTTCACCTTAGA
>NC_056517.1:3244409-3260657 GCF_014905685.2 Nematolebias whitei | reverse complement strand
ACTCTGGAACGAGTTACCTCTGCTTGTCAGACTGGCCCCCTCCCTCTCGGTTTTCAAGTCCCGCTTAAAAACTCATTACTATTTAGTAGCTTTCAAAACCAGATGATCTGTGTTTTGATCCTGTATGCTCCACACTGGTTTGTCGTCATTATCTGCATCGTTTTTATGTCTATATTCTGATTTACCTCATTTTGTATTTTGCTTTGTGTGTTACCTGTTGTTTTGTCTGTACAGCACTTTGGTTGGCCTTGTAGCTGTTTTAAGTGCTTTATAAATAAAGTGGTATGGAATGGTATGGTATAACGTGCACTTTCCACAGGGCATTTATTTATTCTGTTGAATAAATGATAGTTTCTGTTTCGGGGGTTTGAGAGGAGGGGAGAGGGGTTGTTTTTCAGTACGCATCCCCTCTGACTAGGGACAATATTTGGAGAGGAGGAGGAGGAGAGAAGGACTCTGCACAGAATCTCTGTGCGTAAGACCATCTGTCCCTCCATCCTCAATAAAATTGTGCCAGAGATAAATCTTCACCTGCCATGAGTGTGCGGTTCATTTGGGGCAAACATCTTTAAAGCATTTTTCTCTAACAATTTGGTCCTTTGAGCCTGATCCAACATCTTCCTGGATGCCATGTTTGGACCTGAAACTGTACCGGAGAGTCCAACACCCAAGATTCCTGAACATAAAGACCTCTGACTGAATTGTCATCAAGAGTGGCCATGAGCTGCTGGTTTCGAGGAGGTGACAGATTCTACAACCAGAGATGAACCAATCATTAATGGTGATGATCTGATTTTTTTCGCTCTTCTTTCTCAACATATCTAAGATATTGTTGTTTGCACCAGTACGAAGGACTGACAGTTTAGGGCAACCATGAAGGGGTTCCAGCACATCAGTAGGAAGGACTGGCAGTTTAAAGGTACCAGGTAGGGTTATATATTTTGTGTTCAGAGGAATAGTTGGGGAACTTCAGTAAAATTACCAGGATGGGTAAAAATCTGTCAGTTAAAAAAATGAAAGGTGATGTTAAATTAATGTTTTTTAGAGGATCAGGAAATGTAGAAAAAGTGGAGCTGTGGATTAAAGCGTTTCAGTTTGATGTGAGACTGGAAGTTGATTCATGTAAAATGTTGGTGTCAAAAATACAAAATAAGTGACAAGAATGTGTTTGGATTCAAAAACAGCACCAAACAACAGGAATAGTTAACAAAGTGTATTAAATAAACGCTGCTGGTGGAGGTTTGGGTCCATGGATGGCTCCAATCTGTAGACACAAATCAATTAATTTAATGTGTTTTACTGTGAAGGTTCTTTGGGTCATAAAGTCAGTCACTAACCTTCACAGTCAGGTAGAAGAGGTTCTCTTCCTGCGAGTTGGACCTGATGACGTCATTGGCAATGAGTGAACTGCAGCAGAGCAGGAGACTTGTGCAGAGTGAAGCTTTAGGAGTAATCCAGAAACTAGGTACGTTCGAATAAGTAGGGGTCATACACAGATGGTCAGAAAGCCTGGTCTTTATCCAAAGTGAGATCCAAGAGGCATTGTTGAGAGGTAGGAGGAAGCAGAGTTGGTACCATAATCATAGTGAAGAATCCAAACAAGATGAGGGGCAGACAAAGCGGGGAATCCAAATAACAGGTGTGACATCAGAACCAGGTAGGCAAACAAGGCTGTGGCATGAACTCTGGACATCTACTTTCAGGAATTGAGTTTGATAATCTGGCACTAGAAGGAGTGTTGGCACAGAGGGTAGAGAAAGTGGACCTGTGATCGGAAGATCACTGGTTCAACTCCCGGTACCGACAACATCAAAATGTGGGTGGGATTGGTGAAACACACACACCTGTCTCCACCCTCATTTGCCCCAAACTGGGCCCTTGAGCAAGGCCTTTAACACCCCTATCTGCTCTTCCAGATGCCCTAGATAGCAGCTCTCTGCTCCACAGAGAAGGTTGTGATAGCTCAGTGGGCTGTGGTTGCATCAGGAAGGGCATCCAGCGTAAAAAATAATTGCCATGTCTTTATGCGACTTAGCTCACTGTGGTGAACCTTTACGAAGGGAGCTGCCGAAAGAAGAAAATAAAATAAAATAAAAAAATCTGGCACTGGTTGAGGGTGAATTTGGAGCTTAAGAAGGGTGGACAGCAGGTGCAAATTATGAGTGCTGATAGCAGTGACAAGGCAGAGGGGGCATTGTGCAGAGTGACAGGAGCAAGCATGAACAGAGACATGAACATGAGTGAAACAGAGCATGGTAACAGAATCTATGGCAGGAGGGGGTAGAGACATGGCAATAAGTGTGGAAGTGATGAGAAAAAGTTGAGCAAATATGGTTTGGAGGCCACACAGAGATGGCTGGAAGTTGCAGAGGCGAGACAAAAGAGCAGAAAGAGGAAAGACAGAGAAAAGGCAGGAAAAAAATGGCTTCAGCACCATCAATGAATCTAGAGGATCCAGAGGATGTAAACACAGTGGGTTCAGGTGGGAGATGTCCCAACCCAGATAACGCAGCAGGTGGGGGAAGCAATGTTGAAATTCACACACAGCCCTCAACACCACTAGGGTCTCATCCGTGTGTAGAAAAAAAAAAAAAAGTCTATCCATATCTGGCCCAACTTCAGACAGCAGACTGTGGAAAAGAACTAAAATTCCCTTTACCACATGTGAAGTTGAAAGTTCAGTCACCAGGCATCCATATAACTGGAAAATGGTCAATTCTGAGGATCACTTGCCAATGATCCCTGTTCCTAATCTTAACGCAGATGCAGAAGAACCTTTTTTGTAGGTTTATAGACCATGGGCGAATGCAGATGTGGACAGTGTGTGAAGGCATACCAAGCCCAAAAGATAATGCTGTTCAGTGGAGAACAGAAATGTGAGTCTGAGCGAAAGTTTATGATTGAATGGGAGAGAGATGGAAAGATGCATGAGAAGAAGTCTTGGCACTCAGTGTTATTCAATCCAAGGTCATTGGAATGCAAATGATGCCGGTGGACAGGCTTTGGCCTTTGACTGTGAAGCCCTGCTAGAGAGATTACAAGCTTTGTATGAGTGTGTGGTCCAGAGATTTCAGAGACAGCCAGACTGGACAAATATCAGCGGATGTACTCAGAAGTATGGTGAAGGTACCTCAGATTACCTGGATTGGCTGAGACAGGTGTTTGAAGAAAACAGTGGTTTGACTAAACCCGAGGCACCGGACCCCAGAGGACTCTATGAACAACAGTTAAAAAGTGCTTTTCTGAATGGATTACAAATTGGACTGTCCTAATTTGTGAACTTTTACAAAATCTGTCCTTGCAAGTAAAAGTGTGCCAGAGATACATCTTCACCTGCCTTAAGTGTGTGGTTCATTTGGAGTAAACATCTTTAAAGTGTTTTCATCTAACAATTGTTCAAAATTTACAGCATTGTTCATTTTTATAATACTTTTAGATGTATGGCTTGTAAAATGTACCTACCCTTCAACTAAAATTAATCACAGGAATAATGTTGTCTTATTGTGGTGCTGTTACAACAGGTTAAAGAGGCATGATTGACTGTAGACGTACAAATGTAAGACCATGGGGATTAGAAGTTTCTTTGTTGATTACTGACCCTTAAGTTACTGAATGCAGAGCAAATCCCTGCTTTCATAAATTGTAAAGTATTTTCCATCCATCCATCTTCTTACCTGGTATTTCCTTTTGGGTTGCGGGGTCAACGGTGCCCATATCCAGCTATCACTGTGCGAGAGGCAGGGGGCATCCTGGACAGGTGTCCAGTACATCACGTGGTCACATAGAGTCAAACGAGACAAACATTCACCCTCTCACTCACACCTAGGGACAATTTAGAGTTACCAATCAGCCTAACATGCATGTTTTTGGACTGTGGGAGGAAACCGGAGTACCCGGAGAAAACCCATGTATGCACAGAGAGAACATGCAAACTCCACCCAGAAAGCCCCCCGGACCAGGATTTGAACCAGGGCAGCCTGCTCGCAGAGAGGCAGCAGCTCTACCAACTGTGCCACCGTGCTGCATCAGAACAGGTATATAAAAGGGAAATAATGAAGTCAGTAATCCTAGATACAGACAAAAAATAAAAAACAAACAAACAAAAACAGATATTATTATCACAATCTGCAACTATAACATGAGCAATCAAATTTGTATTTACAATCTCAGAAGATTCAAATGTCACACTCCGAGCCTGACTACTACTACTACTACTACTACACTACTAACACTACTACTACTACTACTACTACTACTACTACTACTACTACTACTACTACTACAACAGCTACCACTACTACTAATATTATTACTATTAATACGATTATTACTACTGTTTCTACTTCACCTACTACCTCTACTACTACACCTACTACTACTACTATTTTACTACTGCAACTATTACTACTAGTAGTACTACTACTATTCCTTATAGTATCACTACTACTACTACTACTACTACTACAACTAATAATAATAATAATATCTGATGTTAAAAGCACCTCACTGTTGTCATTTCAAATGTAAGGAGATGTGTTATGACCAATCACAGCAGTGAGTAAGCAGCTATATGTGGGGGTGAAGGAAACGAAGGAACAGGTGAGCAGAGGTCACACTTTGTGAAGGGATACAATGAGTGAGAAGAACTCACATGTGCCAGCATGACAGATGGAGCAGTAAATGATGTAGATTAATTAAAAAGCATCACATTCACTCATACATGCTCTTAAACTGAAACTTGCATGCATAATAAAGTAAAGAATAGTTTGTATTTAGTTAACTTAATTTGGCTGTTTTTAAACAAAAACTCAAACTTATTTTTGTGTCCGAGCACTCAACCATTATGAGCACTCTCCACATAACCACACCCTTTCTCTTGATCATAACTAATAAGTTGAGTGGTGATAAATTATTTTGATTTTACCTTAAGGAAATCAAAGGGAGACACAACAAACATGCTTTTTGCTCTAATAGTCAATTGCCGAAGCTCTTAAGGTAAAAAAAGATGCACATCTCCCCTTCGCAGTAATATTTTTGAGTTACTCTTGATTGGTTGCACAGCTAATGCACATAGACAACACTTGCAGGGTAAAGTCAAGCAACTCCCCAAAATATTTCTACTCTTGTTGCCCAGGGGTCACCTGTCCAAACCTTTGACAATAGCATTTGATCAAAAGAGAGAGGCACGCATAAAACATTGTAATGCTCAGGCTGCAGGGTCTACAGGAGTAATGCTGGACTTGATATGAGCAGACAAGACATCATATACTGCACATGTTCTATCAAATAATCCAGACGCAGAGAAATATTATGCAAATCTTACAGGTATCAGATGCTTTGATACCAAGGCCCAGCCGATGCATACCGAGTGTCGAGGTCAGTGCTAGATTTGTTCTGCCCACGTGAACTCATTACACCTGGAGGGATGAAATTTGCGTTCGTATGTTCAGAGGAGTTTCGTTCAGCGCTAAGTTGTTTAATGAGGAGACTTGCACATTACGCCGCAAAACCACTTAACTGCAGTCCAGTTGGTGCAATTTATTATTATTTTTTTACAAATATCAGATCATCTCAAACACACCGTGCTCCCTGATAATAAGGCAAAGTGAAAGTCTCATACTTTTTCAAAAGGTGAGATTGCAGCTGTGATAGAGTGACTGAGACAATACCAGAGAGGCCACGGTGGCCCTTATCGTAGCGCACACTTCTTTTATAACCTTATTATTTCACCACCTATCAACCTTTTGATTCGTTGATACAGAAACTGCTATAAGTGGAAGGAAATTTGTGGATTAAGAGAGGGTAACAGCAAAAAGATAAAAGCTCACATGAATGGAACTCGTTTCACGTTCACTTTGTGCAGATGGCACTTTTGGGAAACAGCTACTTCAGGGTCAACGCTGCAATCTGATTTAACATGAGCTTACTACAACAACTACTACAGAATCACTGGTTCCTTCCACACAATGATAGTAATAATAATGTCTACATTAATGAAATGCCAATGTTCATTATTGAGTTAAACCAAAGATCTTAAGGTGGTCCATCTTATGCTGGTAAGAGGCAGCTGTGGCTGAGTGCTTAGAGCAGTCATCCTCCAATGCAAGAGTTGGGGGTTCGATTCCACCAGCAGTCACATGCTGAAGAGTCCCTGGGCAAGACACTGAACCCCTCATTGCCACCAATGTGTGTCCCATCAGTGTATGAATGTGATAAAACACAGATTATTCTTTGTAGAGATCTAGTAGAGTGCTGTATGAATGGGTAAACGAGGCACAGATTTAAGTGTAAACAGCCTTGAGTATCTTGATAAGATAGAAAGGTGCAATATAAGTACAGTCCATTTGATAATATTATTCAGTATTACAGTATTTTGTGTGATCAATGAATCAATGCTTGTAAAATGTGTTGTGAATGGCTCTTAGGTGCTACCACACCAGACTTCAGCACAGTAATACTGACTGAGTTACAGCCATTTGTGTGTTTGCTCAGGTTAATTAGCTGTGGAGACAATCGGCTTGACCTTTAACCCTACATCCAGTGACTATTTTTGAAAGCTCGGCTATAATTCACTTCAGCTCATTTATTTAGCACCATGTCACAACAGACGTTATCTCAGGGCACTGAACAGAAACATTCACATACATAAAAAAACGTCTTTTAGTAACATTATTTATCTAAAGATCCATCCAGTTCATGACATTTGGCTAACAGAGAGGCCTTGACTCCCTTACTTAATAGTAAAGTTTAAATAAAACTTCTAGTACTCACTTAGTGCTGAATGTATGTTAGCAAAAACTCCCTGCTGCCACTAGAACAGATTATCTCACTATTTATAAAACTCACTTAATTATGACTATTTATATGTTTAGGTTGATGAGCAGCTGTTGAATTGGACTGACACCAAAAGTTAATCACTTGGAGATGTACATATATTTTTTTGAAGTTTTATTTAAACTTACCCTGTGGTCCATGACATATTTTGCTAACACGAGAGACAAGCCAACATACACATGCATAAACACACACTGAGGCAACAAACTGATAACCCCAAAAATATCTCCAATCAAAATTATAACTGGTCTAAACACCTGAGATGTTCGGAAGACGGGCTCTGAACAGTTAATTGCATTCTGACACATATGGCAGAGGAAAACATGATTCGTTGCTTTTCCAATTTTCAGACAGAAACCTTGATTTCCAAACAGCAGACTTATTGAGAGTGGATGAAAATTACTGCATGGAGCGCACTTTGAGACCTGTGCTCGACCTCAAAACATCTGCCCATCGTTTTCGTTCAGCGCAGCAGTCAGATAGTTTAACTTTCAAAAAATAAAAAAAATTAAATACCCAGCGCAGATACACGCACCCACACAAACAAACACGCAAACATGTACAGCTGAGTCGGAAGCAGCTGAGAGAAGTTAATTGGATTTTTTTTGGAGGCGTGTGGAAATTATAGCGTGCAAAAGGCTTTGAGTTTTTCTTGACAGCATCCATTTTGTTCTAAACAATCATTGGTTTTGAGCAGCAGGTCATTGTACTTACCTGTCAAGAGTGGAAATTAAAAATTCTTTCCTCCTGTGGTTTCCTTTTATTGTTATAAGGGTTGTAATGAGGTAAACATAATAACGTGATAAATAACAATTCTGGCTATCAAACAATGACAGAAACTGTTGATATTAGTGTTTCTGCTCTCACCACTTCGCTCGTCTTCTCATTTATCCTCGAAACAAATTGAGATATTTATACATTTTGCTATGTGTTTCTATATAAAATCAACAATAATTAACAAAAATTATATATTTTTTGTATTAGATACCAACTATCCAGTGGTGTTAAGGCTTGATTTTTCAAAAGTGTTTGTCATTTTTGCTGAAAATAATGGACCAAGGGATGAAATATGGACAGCTAACTGAGCACTGCATCATTTGTTTGGAAGATGCCTTGAGAGAACACTCCATCTGTGTCCGCCCTCCAGGACCTAAAACATGATGGAGAGAGACGTCACTTTCCTGCAGGGTCAGGAATTTCTCATTATGCTTATCAAGAGCCAAATCATGGGCAACAAAAAGAAAATGAAGGGCTATTTGTAAATGAGTGCATTCTCACCCACAGCTTGCCATGCCACGTTTAAACTATTATCATATGATGAGAAATGACAACGTTATAATCATTTTGGTCCAACCTTAAAAATAACCTTTTTTTTTACTATGATGTGTTAAAGTTTGGTTTATATTGGATTATTAAAAGGATCAAAGGTTAAATGATGGTTTTTAAGTCATTTTGCTGTAGTGGCTATCTTAGATCATTCTCAATGCCACCAGTTGAGTAGCTTTATTAAAAATAACAATGATATGTAGCAAGTTTTTAATTGTATTAGTTTAAACAACCTAAAGAAGTGTTAGCATGTGCTAATCAAGTGGACAGAGGCATGTTCAAATAGTCATGGCAAACAAATAAATATACCGAATCAACATTTGTTCAAAGAGTTTTGTGATTTACTAGATTTGTCTTTGCTCAGTTTATATTTGCTTGCTCTATTTTAGCTTCTTAGATACCCCATATGTCAACACCTCCTCATTTTTAAATGTTCTTTCTCTTCTTACCTTGCTGTGTGCACATATTGTTGTTTATAACATGTTTAGCCATAGTTTTTCAAAATTATCCTTTAAAAAAAGAAGATTGTGTAACACCATTACTGTGTGCAGGGGAGTAGGTGGGACTTAAAGCCCCTCATTGCTGGTGCATGAGTCTGGTCCCAGAAGTGCAACGTACCTGTTGTCTTCAGGTGCCAACAACAAGATAAGGTGGGAACAATTGCTCTGAAACAGTTGCATTCCTAAAAATATATCTTAACTATGTGTCCTAATGTGCTAAATGTATGTAAATGGTATTAATGTTAAACCGTGTTGATGACATCACTGTGTGGGCTTTCTATAATAACAGTCACCTGCTTTAAGAGTTTGAAATGTGTGTTTTAGTCCTCACCAGTACTCCACAAGAGTACAAAGCTCTCATCTTAAGCTATGCTAATTGTCCATTTCACGGCAAACAAATTGACCTTAAATAGCAGAACTAAAAGAGTCAAATTAACAAGGGCTGTGACGCACTTCTGCTGCTGTTCCTGCTTCTTATCTATAGACCGGGCACAAAATCAGAAAATCAAGCATGCATGTTTTCTACAATTTCAAGTCTAAATGTTTGCCTCGAAACAAGTCTCTTTATTAAATTTGTGTAGACTTTTGGTTTCTTGAATGGGTGGAATTAATGTGTTCTTAACATAGTGTGAATTAGTGAAATTCAAAAGTGTTTTTATGTCATTTAAATGTCAAAATCTGCATGAACCAATAATACAAGTACAATTGTGCATTTTGCTTTTACTTAATGAAGAGACTTTTGTGTTGCTAGAACTCGGACTGACCTTTGTCTGACTTAATATTTCTTTGATTAATTTATCCTAAATATAACAATTTATTTAATGTGAATGCTCAGTGGACATGCATATCATGCTCTAATATTGTGGTAAAGTGTGGGCATGCATCTTAAAAGAAAATATCCGTTGATGTTCACTAATTCTATTGAAATAGATAACTTTAAAACCTGCACTGGTTTTCCAAAAGGATACATCAAAAATAAATAAATAAATAAGTTATGCTCCACACAAACAGGAAACGAGTGTAAAGCTCTCTTGTTGCTGAACAATCTTTAAACGTAGCAATATGACACCTTAGACCACCAGCCGTCCATCTTCAAGCAGACTTGTTCGTTCGCTGATTAAACTCAGGGTTGTGAGGAGAAACACAAGCTGCTCCCCCACATGTTGCCAGGAAACTCACCATGCTGTTTGATGATCAGTTTAAATGTTTTTCTCTCCTGACTGGGTTGCTGGTTGGAGACCGACAACCAATCAGAACATTGCAAGTTAGCTCATTAGTTGTGTCTGACCCAGGCCCGGAGTGGCCATTCGGGACGGTCTGGAGAGTTCCTGGTGGGCCGGTCTGATTTGTGGGCTGCAGGGCCGGCCCTCCCTGTTTTTAATTTTTTTAGAACTTTTTATCAACAACATTTAAAGACAGAAGATGCTACCGCAGCTCCTGGGCCGCCCTGCCTCCTCCACAGGGCTGCATCTCTAGTTCGTTTCTTTTTTCCACAAGTCGGCTCCACTGCGTGACCTGTCAATCAATCCAGTGGGCGTGTCAGCAAATGACCAATCGGTGACCTCAATTTGTCCCAAAGGTAAACACCCTTTACCTGAGGCTGCAGCCTGGACGCTACAGTCAGAGGGGTTTGTGAAAAATCACAAGAACAAAATGGTTAAACGGTGTCAGTGGAGAACAGGTAATCCAGACACGTGTTGCCCTGAGCGTTTGGAGGGTGGGATACAGTTTATTCTTTTTCAAAAATTAAACAGAGTTTGGAAAACATGTAAAAAGCCGGGGACTGACCCCATCAGCTGATCACAAGTTATAAACAGGAAGTAGCTACCAAATGTTCATCTCTAAGAAAGTAACTACAGGTAAATCCTCCATTTTCTGTAATTACATTGTATGCTTAATGGTTAAATTAAAGGTTAATGCTTAATTCAGGTTATGTTTATTTGTCATACGCAGGTTAACACAAGGTTAACAGTACAATAAAATATTCAGGATGAGAAGAACTGATTTGACTCATTAAAACAATGAACAAACAAACAAGAAATACTAAAGCATTCAATAAAGGTACAACATAAAGTACAAAAAGGTGAACAAGTAAATACAATATTTACAAGGTCCTAAAGAAAAAATAGTAAACAAGAACATGGTAGAATATAACAGTGCAAGTAGGATGAATTTGTATGAATAAGTATTTCAAGGTAGTAATATAAGCTGAAGTTCACATGATGTATACTGCACATAACTAACACAAACTACACAGGTTGTGTTACGGATTATTGCACAGGTAGTGCGTAACATGGATATGAATTATGATGGTAAGGTAGATACATACATGATACAGCCACATAATGCATTAGCAATAAAATATTAGGTGTCACAAGTTAATATTAGTCATATTAGTAGTCACAGATGTGGCTTGGTGCAAAGTTATTGCCAGTTGTTCAGTGTTATTTATTGAGAGTTCAGTAATCTGACAACTTGTGGATAATAACTGTCTTTGAGTCTTTTTTTTACATGATGACAGACTCCTGTATTGTATGCCTGAGAGTGGTAGATGGAAGTTCTTGTGACAAGGACTTCACCAGTCCTTGTGCTGGGTGGGTGTGGTCCTTAATGATGCTGCATGCTTTACGTAGACATCAGCTGTGGTAGATGTCCTGGATGGTGTGGAGACTGCTACCAGTGATGTCCTCTGCTGTTTGCACCACCCTCTATAGTTATTTCCGGCTCAGACTGATGCAGTTCCAGTACCACCCTGTGATGCAGCCTGTCAGCAGGCTCTCCATGGCGCACCTATAAAAGTTGGTGAGGATGCTAGTGTTTGTACCAAACTTCTTTAGTCTTCTTAGGAAGTAGAGTCTTTGTCTGGCTTTCTTGACCACAGTGTCTGTAAGTAAAGTCCAGGACAGATCCTCAGTAACATGAATGCAGAGGAACTTGAAGCTGCTGACCTGCTCCACCTCAGCGTTGTTTATGTTGATGGTGGAGTGCTGACCTCCACTCTGTTTTCTGAAGTCCACTATCATCTCCTTTGTTTTACTGACATTAAGAGAGAGGTTATTTTCAATTTAGTTTAGTTGTATAGCACCAATTCACAACAAAGTTGTCTCAGGGCACTTTACAGAAATATTCACATACTTAAAAAAGTCCCTTAGTAAAGTTCTCTAAGGAATTTTCCTGACATTTGCTGGTCAGGGATTTCACCTCATCTCTGTAGACACTCTCACAGTAGTTGTTGGTGATGAGGCCCAAGATGGTGGTGTCATCAGTAATACTTGAGGATGATGTTAGAGCTATGTTTGGGGGTACACTCGTGTAAATGAAGAGTACAACAGTGGACTGAGGACACAGCCTTGAGGTGTACCGGTGCTGAGGACTAGTGTGGAGGAGAGGTGACTGTCAATTTTCACTGCCTGTGGTCTTTTGGTGAGGAAGTCCAGTATCCAGCAGCAGATGGACGTCACCAGGCCCAGTGTGGTGAGCTTGGAAACCAGCTTGGAGAGGATTATGGTGTTGAATTCTGAGCTGTAGTCAATGAAGAGCATTCTCACATAGGTGTTTACCTTCTCCAGATGGCTGAGGGAGGTGCTTAAAGCTAGTTGTGCTTTGTTTTGTGTGTTTCATATGTAGATAGATGTGGTAACCTGGTTGCATAAGTTTACTCTGTGTTAAAACTAAACTGATTTTGTACAAAGTGTTTAATAGATTGTGTGTAAAATTTACACTCTTACATATTGAATTTCACTGTGAGTTCTTACCCTGTGTCTCTCTGTGGCATGAAACCATCTGCAATAACTTTTTTAAAAGTTATTAGTAGCTTAGAATTCTTTTTGCCTTAATTTTGGTCGATAAGACAGAAATGCCTCACAAAATACTTCAGGTAACACCGTGAGCTTCAATACCTCCACCATTACAAATATCTTGTTTGTTAGTTGGTCCAAGGTTAGCTCACGCTGTGTTACATTTCCTCGTGGGGGAAGCGATCTTACTGTTCATGTAAAATATTTGATAATGTTCTTATAGAAACAATTCCTGAAGGTTGTTCATACTGTGTTAATGCTACATGTTTGTCTCTTGACCCTACAACTGGTTAAGGTTACAGGAGACCTAGCCCATTACTGGAGTTTTAATTAAGTATTTTAAGCTACTAATAAACATGATGGATGATGATCATATTGCTTTATGCTAGGCCATTGGTAAGAAGGAGTGATTATTATTATTGTTTCATATTGAGTGATTTTTCTCCCTAAAAGTTAACTTAGGCTACACTACGGTGTGTTTCTTAGACTGTGGCTAGGATGTATGAGAGAAGTGGAGCGTACTCTATTCACACAAGGAGAGCTGTTGGTCAGGCTACTTCTTGTTGTGCCATTAACTCTAAAATAGATATTGAATCAAGAGTTACTTACAGTATGTAGGCAAAACTAAATGTTAAACAGCCCATTAAAATTCACCAGAATGCAGGAAATGGCATCTACTTTATTCAAAATTTCTGGGGGAGGACCCCCAGACCCCCCACCAGTGTGCCCACCTCCCCCAAATTACATTATAAAAAAAGCTTCTGTTGTCAGTGTTCACCACATTGTCAAGCCAAGAGCCATTGTCAGCACTGGGGGCTAAAGCGCCCCCAAAAAGCAGATTCTAGAATCCCCCCTGATGTAAACTTATAATTACATGATTTTAATAATAGGTCGTGATCTAAAGTGGGCCACTCTGAGGCTGAAACTCCAGGGCTGAAAATGAGTCCCACTCCGGCCCTGGTCTGACCCATCCCATTGTGGATAAAATGTTGCTGTAGAGTGGCTTGGTTGATCAGAGGGGGCATGGTGGGGGTGGGGGGTGCAGTACAAATATGCTATGTGAGCAAATAAAGCAAGGCGCTAAGATTTATCTGGTTTCAAAGAGGATATTATGCAAGGAGACCTCCGATTACAGAACACTTTTTCTCACTTAATTAACAGGCTGAAACAGTCCTTGCTTATTGATTTTGCACATGGTGTGAAAAGTAACACACAACCATCAGGCTAGATAAGGTGATTTTAAAACTAACTGAGTTTTCTGCACCACTTTTATTTATTTATTTATTCACAATTTAGACATGGGACTGCAATAATTTTGATTTTTAAACAAAATCATCACTATTACCTTAAATAGTGTGAGTCTGGGTCAGTCTTGTAGTTTAAAATTTGTTGAATTTTACATTTTTTCCCTTCATCTACCACACTGCACAAGTGTTTGATTATTACCATGAATCTGTCAGAAACATATTCATAATAATACTATAGTAGGAAGAATATTACTTTTTCTTATAAACATCAGTGTTTCAAAATTGTTTAAGCTGGTTGTCTGCTTACTTACCAAATATTTGTAAGAGATATGGCCATTTTAAAATAAAAAAATAATAATACTGTAGATAACCAGATGAGAATGGATGGGGGAAAGTGGAATACCAACTCCAAACATCTGGCAGAATAACAACACAACCTGGTGCAAAGAAGAAGATTCTTAGTATTCTGTCTTTTTCCTCCTATCGCTTCATTGACTGTTGTTAAACAATGACATAAATAAAGCTGGACAAAGGCAAATTGTAAATTCAATTTTTTTCTGAAATTGAAGGTAACGTTTTTGTCTTTGGGTGTTGCTGTGTTGTAGTTTTGGAGCCAGATTCTGTGCACTAAGATGATGTACTCAAAATACAAAAGTCTCACACCATCCTAACTCACTGACAGGCCGGGACCTTGTCAATCACAAATACCAGAAATACATTTTATGTATGTATATATAAAAAAATAAAAAATTATTGAAAATATACCAATGTTAAAACTTTCTGCCTCGTGTGTAAGTACCAGGCATCAGTTAGGTGTCTTGCTCAAGGGCACCACATCATATTGGCAAGACATAAAATTGGACCTGCAACTTTTCGGTCCTGAGTTCAGCTGGCCTACAGTACCATCGCATCCCAGCTGAGTTTGTCATTTTGAGTTTTGTTTTGTTTCACTTTTCAGTCATAGTTGTCTTTTTTTGTTTTGGAACATTTTCATATGTCTATTGTGTTTTCAGTTTTGTTGGTTTTGAATAATCACTGCCTTCAAACCAGTTCTCCATCTGCCCATTAGCCTCTGCTCCACACAGCCTCTCTTCCCAGCATACTCAAAGTGTTTGCTATGATGTCTTTTCCTCTCAGAATTACCAAATGGAAAAGTAGTTTCCATACAAACGATAAAGCAGGAAACATTTAAGAGCATGTACTGCTAGGATGAATACACATTTTATTATTATATTGTTTTAATATGTAGATGTAAAACAAACAATCTTAAGATGTTTATTGATGCTATCGTCTAATCTCAACTCACATTCAGCTTTCACCCGATAAACATTTGTCTCTTTAAGACATTTTGCAGCACTGCTACCCTGAGCAAGAGAAGAGGTCACCATAATCGAGACAGGATAAATCTGCATAAACCTACAGGACATCAATCAGGTTAAATGAAGCACTCTGTTCAGCTGAACACTTTAACTGATTGGTGAAAATCTTGTTTTTATTATTTTACTAGTTCATCACTTTGTAGCTTCAGAAATGAAAAATAAAATGGCATGGCTGGGGTCCAGCAAGGTCAAAGTCATCCACATGCCACAGGACTGTGATATTTAAAATCCATTGAACTACAACCACAAAAGGAAACCAAGAACAGCATGCAAACACACGGCCGCGAGCCTCTGGGGGGTTTCTCCTTCCTGTGCTTGTCTCCCTGCTAACCTTGGACACTGGGTCAGTGTCAGCTGTCAGTGTCAGGTAGAGAGCAGGAATGCTAATGGACCCTTTGCCATTGCATCCCTGTCCTCTCCCCTTTCCCTGGTCTTACTGTGCGCTGCACATCAGAAGGAGGTCCTTAAGTTGTCGATTTCTGCATCTGACTGTGGTCGCCTGCAGTTTCTGTCTCTACAAAAGAAAAGCAAGCTTCCTTTGAGAACCACATGTCAGTTTTAGCAGTCTCAGTTTCTCTGTGTGCAGTCCCTCCTGCCTTTAGCTTGTATAAACTCATACGATGCAGCTACATTCTCCAGTTTTAAATCTCAAAATGCAGATGTCATATTTTAATGTTAAAGAACCTATGCTCATTCAAGTGCCTCTTTGATACACCATCAGAAGCAACAAAGTCATTTTGGCTACTGGTGAATAAAGCTCCACATGAAGTTTCACTTACATCAGTAATTATTGATGATGGACATTCCTGAAGGAAAGCATAAAGGCGGGTAATTAAGAGCTTTTGGCAATAATTTTCATAACAATAAGAAGTCAAGCTGTGATAAATTGCAGCAGCAGTTTAGATTACAAAAGACTAAAATGCACATTGAAAATTAATTTTTTGTGTAAACTCATATTGAAAAGACTGAAATGATCAAGAAGGGTTTGGAATTATACAGTTTCAAAGCTTGACTGAGATGCCTGTGGTGCAACAATCTATCAAAATGTTTTGAACTGTTTTAAATAAATAATGTTGGCAAAAATAGATTAGAAACTCATACTGTATAAACATATAAATGCTTGTTTTTCGTTACCCTGTAAAACTTCTTTTGAACATTCTCTACT